>NC_143553.1:70639285-70957500 GCF_054136105.1 Typopeltis vanoorti | reverse complement strand
CTTATCAATAATAGATATCTTGCATATGCCAGCATTTTCTTGGAGACGAACAGATGCACTTCTTATAATATACACAAACATTCATTTTTATTCATGTCTGGTCTTTCAGAAGACTGGAATGAAATTGACTCTATATAGTAAAAACATCCCATCCCACAACAGACACACACCATATTGCAGATGCAAGAAAAACAAGCATATTTGAAAATCAATATGTAAATGGAAGCCATTAATACTAAATAATTATGAAAGTCACTTATGCAAAAACTGTTTATTTGCAGAATTTTTGACTACGTTTCATAGCAATTTTCAATACATTACATGAAGATAACCACAAAGAGAGAGAGAGAGAACAACAATTAAACTGAAAGCAAGTGATATTATATGCATGATCAACTGCAGGAGAATAATTCCATCTGCATTAATAAATTTTAAGAAATAAATTAGAAAAATAATAAATTTTTTAAACTTAAAAAATTAATCTATTATATTTTATGAACACATGAAAGTTGAGTATTAGTGTGGATAACTTTCCAAAATTGAGATAGTTTAAGGCAATTGTTTTTGTTAAGGTTAGAATATTATAAATATGTGCTTCAGAGCTTTCTTTATACAGTCCTTCCAAAAGAAAATAGCTTTTCTGTAGAACTTTGGTATTATCCACTCAATTCTATATTTTTCAGATAAGGTGTATATCTTGCCTTGCTAAAGCAGATTTATTAGGCTCTTTAACTGAAATATATTCTGATGTTCTTCAAGAAGAATTTGTTCAGAACGACAAGTCTGTCAAATAGAGTTCATAAAATATGTTTAACCAATTCTCTTTTAAACATGGAATTGTCTATTATCAGAGTTACCTTTATTTCTAATGGTTATAATACAAAAAAACTATCAATAAAATCAATAATTATGGCTTTCATCTTAACTCTTCTCAAGAAGAAGTTCCCAGAATTATCCTGGGATTTACAGAATTCCCTATTATTGCTGCATATGTTATTATAGATAGACTGGCTGTTCTGCACAATTTTGTCTTGAAGAAGATCAAGAATATATTTCACTTAAAGAGCCCAATAAATATGGTTTAGCAAGCCACACCTTATCTACAAAACACAGAATTCAGTGGGATAATACCAAACTAGTATTCAGGCTTAGATGCTGTTTTACACTCCTGATACAATTTAATGGAATAATTAAAGCACAAAGACATAATTAAACAGCAGGTTTAATTATTTCAATATTTAATCTCTATCACACAGACATCTTCAGGAATGCAATGTTAAAATTGTAATAACACACACGAAAACACAAAAGAAACAATAAGTGGAAGAAATGAAATTACACTAAATGAATACTTAGTCTTATGAGGGTGGCCCTCATTGGATGCTGTTAGCTAGCTTTAGATGCTGGACAGGAAGCCTAAGAATTAAGATTAGCTTTTTTTAAAAAAAAAAATCTGCTACTGATTCTAAAGGTCTTTCAATTTTGTATTTGCTGTGAAGAAGCATAATAGTTTTCTTCCATCTGATTCTGTCCAAGATATCCTAGGCATGGTCTGTTAGACCTGACTGACCACAGTTATGCATTTTTTGTGCTCTAGGCAGATGTCAGCAGATCTTCTAGTCCGAACATAGCTGCAAGAACAAGGAACCGTGTAAATACCTGAATAAGAGAGTACAGGAAGTGGATCTTTAGAAGAGCAGTGAAGAGATTAAAGTTCTGACTATTTTTTCTTAAGTGCCCCAGATATAGAGAATAGTAATGCCAAAAAATACTACTTTATTGTAGTCTTTTTTTGGCATTGTAAAAATTGGACAGGAAGGTTTGGCAAATAAAGGCAAATTCCACTGTCCCTTAGCTTGGGTGGAAGAAGAAGTTGGAAGCTTGTTGACAAGGGTTTTGATAATATCATATTGTTCAGAAGAGGGATGATGGAAAAGTTTATGTTTATCTACCTGTGTGGGTGGGTTTTCTATAAACTGCAAAAGAAAGGATGCCATTAGGGATGTATGATTAGAGTATCTAAAAAAGTCAAGCTGCTATTTTCTTTTTCAATAGTGAAGTGGATTATGAAGTGCTGACTATTGAAGTGGAAGAGGAAAGAGTCTGAAGAAAGTGTCTGAGCCATGTTGCCAAATAGAGAACATATCAACTAAATAGGTTTGAAAATGGCAGTATCAACAGCATTTTTTCACAAAATGCTGCTGAATATCTGTTTATATGAGGTGCCCTTCCAAGAGAAGTAACTATACTCTTTATCTTGGAAGTAGCGGAATAAGCTACATTTCTGGCTTTTCTTAACATTCGTACTATAGGCTTGTGCTGCATAAAATAGTTCCTTAAATTTTTTACATTATCACATCGTGTGGTTTGTATATAATTATTTTACTACTTCCTTACTTGCCGATGCTAGAATTATGTTTCATACCATTCAATTGTTACAGGGAATTCATTTTTGGAAAATGCAATTAACTATCATGTGGTTTCCGATGAGCTGTTGCCATAGTAACAGCGAACTAATATCCTACTACTTTCGAAAGTGTTACGGCCTGTAGTATATTTCTTTACTACCAAGATAATTTGAGAAAGAGTATAGTATGGATAGCAAAATTGAAAAGAGGGGGGGAGGATGCATTTTTCAGTAAATTCAGTATCAGAAAGGAGAATACAGGCATAGTAGGCAAGGGCAGAGCCCCCTAGTATGCGTATGTGTGTGTGTATATATATATATACACACACACACTTTTAATATTATTATTGTGCAGGCACCTCTATTAAGTCTGATGATTCATTGCAAGAGACCCAAACCATCAACAAAATCTATCATACTCTCTTTGAACCCATTAACAGACAAAACACTCACAACTGACACTAGAAACCCATTCCATTCATTTACAACTCTCCAAACAAAAAATCTAATCCTCACACCATTATTTAACTTCCGGAGATGACCTTGTTCTGAACCCTTTATCCAAGTGCTGAAACATTTTCCCTACATTAATCCTATAAAACCCTTTAAGTAACTTAAATGTTTCTATCATATCCCTTATTTTTTCACCAATCAATCAACTTCTGCAAACCACATATCCTCAATTTGCTCTCATAGGGAACATTCCAAAGACCACTTATCACAATGTTTCTAAATCCTCTTCACCACTTCCTCACTCCGAAGAAACCCAGGAGACCAAATGTGGATGTATCAAGGCCTTATAAAGAGGAATAACAACTTCCTTATCTCTACTTGTTAGTGTGTTCTTCAATAGCTAAGTAATTCTTATGGGCTACCTTAGTCGTATGCATTCCAAATGTCACCTCTCTGTCTATCACAACCCCTAAATCCCTAGTTTCACCTATTTCCTGGAGTACAATTCCATCAACATGTTACACACATGTAATCAATTTATCTCAAAATTCATAAATTTACATTTCTCCACATTAAACTAACACCGATTATCAATGGTGCTAACCTATTCAAATCATCCTGTAAGCACTCTGCATTATCTTGATTAACTATTACTTTATCTAATTTTGCATCATTAGCAAATAATTGAATATTCATTTCAGACTAATATTTATTAGTCTGAAATGATATTTCCTATATCATTTATGTACAACTTAGCATGGAACCTTGGGGCATATCAACTGTCACCTGCATTCTCCTATATTCTGCTCCTCCATATACAACTTTTTGATATCTGTCCAGCAGCCACCCTCTTATCCATATAACCAGTGTTGTATCCATCCCCATTTGTACTAATTTGCATAACATTTGGCAGAATACCACATGCATTTGCATGTGGTATTGTGTCAAATGTCTGCAAAATCCAGCAGAATCATGTTGTAGCCATTTTTCAACTTAGCTATCACTCTATTATACAAAGTTAGCAGATTATTAGGCATGATCGAACCTTCAAAAAGCCATGTTGTCCCTCATACAGTATTCTTATCCACCCATTCTTGAATTCTTTTTAACCAATTTTTCCAGTACTTTTAACACAACTACTGAGACACAGATTGAGTGATAATTTGCTACTGCAGTCTTAGAATCTCCTTTATGCACAGTAATTTTGCCATCTTTCCAATCCCATGAAACTCTACCAGGACTGAGACCTAAATTAAAGAGCCTAGTCAGAGGCATTGCCAGTTCCCTTGTACATTCTCACAAAATGTGAGCTAATATCTAATCACACAGTTGTATTTACAGTGAGATTCTGCAATATCCTAAGAATCTCTGTTCCCATACCAGTCTGTCACATGTCAGCATTAACAGTTAAGTAATGTAGTAACAAATGTTTTATCTGCTTCTGTCACTTTGTCACCATCAGCACTCATTAGGATTATTCTTCCTCATACTTGCCACATAATGAAAAAACTCTTTGAGATTTTCTTCAGCATACTCAGCTAGTTTCTCCTTGTAATCTGATCTTGACTGCCTTACCATGCTGGTTGCCTTTCTTGCCTGACCCTTGTACTGTTCATGAACTTACTGGTCACCTTTCTCCTTATATACCATCCAAAACTTATTTTTACAGCTCATGCTTAATGATACTACTCATCCATCTAACTACTACCTGCAGTCTTAGAACCTCTTGATTTACCCTCCTTACCTTAGGTATACAAATTAATAATTTTAATTATTCAGCCCTAATAATTAAAATTCTTTGACATATTTTCAAACCTAAGAGAGAAAAAAGAGACTTTGTATGCTTTTCTCTCTTTTCACTATCTTTTATTATTATGTCCTCTAGTATAGCATGGTTAAGCCAAGGGAAAACTCTCTCACTATCTTATAAAAGTCATGAACATACATATCATCTTCAATTAAATCTCATCTCCATCTCCTCTTAGATCATATAGAAAACTATAACTAATCAAGAAATTATGAAAACTAGCATTCTATACAATTAGTGACTCTTCTTTGAACACCTCTGATTCTCTGTATATTCATTAAAACCTCAGTGATATAAAGCCGAGGGCTAATCCAATTCTGGCTTGATCAGCGACTTACATAACTGTAACTTTTTTTTTGCATAGAGGCAAACTTTTTAAAATGTTATTTAAATCCAGATATTCATTAGTATTTGAATACATGTTTAATGGGATTCTTTTTATCACAACTGTTATTTTCTGTGTTCAAAATTTTAATCTTTGTAACATGTTTCAGTTTTCTACCTCCATTCCATTCATGTGCAGTCTCCTATCTAGAAGGTTGACTACCATAATGTTACTCGTGTTTAACTATGGGCATAATGACATGTGATGAGGACCCTATCTCTTCCACATATTACCATAAGTATTCATGACTTTAGCCGTGTGTGTGTACACGGGGCCGGTTTGCCTGTTCTGAGGGATGCAAAACCCGAGTTTCCGGATGAAAAAACCCTCTACCTCTATATGAGACTGGCTAACTCACCTTTAGTCGAAAGAGACCAGATAAAGGTTCCTCACGTCATTGAGAGGAATCGAGCCCAGGTCTTTCTGACCAAAGGGCTTCGTCTATACCGACTGAGCTATAGAGGCTCTCCGTAGCCTTCTACCTACCAGTTAAATTAAAGTGAACTCACACTACAGAGATGATAAACATTCAGTGAGGTGTGACTAGTGTCTGATTTTGATCACATAGTCACACATACTATTTCAAAGTAAATTTCTTATATCAACTAAAAAAGAGAAATTGTTATCAAAAACTGACCACAAGTGTGACAATAGGACAAAAAAAAGTAAATAAATAAATAAAATATAATTTAAAAAAATATTTTATAGTCAAATTGTAAAACAAAATTCAAGAACCTACCACATATCTATAGAGGTAGTGTATGCTGTGGAACCCAAAAGAACATCTGGTGGCCTGTACCTAAAAGGAGATTTTAAAAAAAAGTTTGTTTTTTCCAAAAGAATACAGATTGTATTCTTTTGGAAAATTAAAATTAAAATTCATATTTAAAAAAAAAAAATTGCTATGAATGAAATTATTCATATATTTATTCTCCAAGCAATGTGCATATATCTGACATTACTTTCATTGTTTCTTTATCACAGCTTACACTAAACTGCGAGCTGAGATAAAGAATAATACAGTAATAAAGAAACAATAACTGTTAGTAATATCTCAAGAATTTCCTTAGATAACAATGCCCAGGAGTAGAGCATACCCTTATCAAAGAGTGAAGTGTATGATAGTATAACAGAATTAAGATTTTGTTATTACTAACAATTGTTTCCAAATTAGTCTATTACACTAGACGCTCACCATAATGATCATATAAGGACCACAAAAAATAGTCAGTTATAGCGCAAGATTGGCTACTGTGAATTTGGAGGAGGGGGCTGCTTTCCAAATTCTAAGAAAAAAAAATTATCCAAGAAAGTAGTAGCATAAGTTCAAGAAGCTACAGTTATCCAACTGTGGCCTCTTGATCTTATCTCACACCAAGCTTTAGTCTGTTGGATGCTCATTCCCTCTTCTAGAGCACTTTAACGGGTTCTTAATTTACTTCTCTCCACATGCACTGCAGAGTTTCAAATTTTGCTGGCTGGCAATTAAAAAATATTTCAAAGTAATCTTTAAAGGTACCTGTGGCATAACTATAAACAATAAAACTACATGATAAACAAAGTATTGAACTTTAATGAAAGTACAGAAATATTTCATACTGAAAATAACAGTACATCATCAGTTTGCAGAAACACCAAGCAAATCAAAGAACAGGAATACAAGGTACATGCAACAATCAGTTTACCTATTAAAAAGCAGTTGCCACGAGGTACAAATTAATAATAACATTGATAAATAATATTAAAACTATTTCTGATGTTTACATAAAATGAGAATCTCTTAAAACTTTTGGGAGAAGAGATAATCGTTCCAATTCAGGTTAGGCTGATGTAAAATGCTTCACAACTTTCTTTAAAAACTCACATATATTTAAAACTGCTTCTATGGAGAAGACAAGCATCATCCCACAGGATACTGTGTCTAGTGTCAATACTATGTTATGCCAGACCAGACTTTTGAGGTTTCACTTATTCAATGTAGTAACGATGTTCATTAATTTTTTTATCCACATAACAGCCCATCTGTGCAATGTCAAGTTACATTCATAAGGGATCTAGTAAACACCAGCTAAAAACTTTCAGAGGTGACAGTTTGTTTTTTTATAGATGACAACAGATGAGAAATTTTGTTGATAGAAAAATGTGGGAATCAAGTGATACTTCTTCAGAATTCTGCAAATAAGTTTAGAGATACTAGAAACATAAGGGATTTGAATCATGCAGTCTGTTGAAGAATTCTTAGGTATTAGAACATAGGAGTGAATTATCTGCTGGATTTGAAAAGGGTTGTAACCATTAAATTCCATCCAATTCCAAAAGGCAGTCTATCTTCCTCTGATAGCAGCCTTATCCATTAATACTACAGCTTTTCCTTTACCTGCTTTTGAAAAAGATATATGCACCTTTTGTTTTAATGAAAGTGGTGTCCATAGTATATTCAATACTAGATAAATGATTCATAGTATATTCGATACTAGATAAATTATGGAGGTAATTTGCTTCTAAAGAGTGAAGCAGCAACTTAAAAGTGTATTTTAGTATCATCTTCACTTGAAAGTCAATAGATTGTGTTTGACATTAGGCAACAAATCAAGATACAAAATGGATTTGGGTATAACAACAAAATCATGGCCTTTAGCTAACACACTAGTCTCAACACCAGGCATTGGGCAACCATAAATGTTAATAGCCCATTTATTAGTAGGAGTGTTTTTTGCAGTAGTCTCTATAAACATCTTTCATAAGAGCAGGTTAATGATTGTTTAGAAAGCAAGGAATAACAAAGATAGCATTGTTGGATGATGTGAATTTACATGACTTTGTACAGTGCAGTGTGTGAGAGATGTCTTCATCACAAAAATTAAAGGATTTATGGAAGAGTAAAACTGGTGAGTGATTTTGTATTAAGTGTTTTGATTGTGAGTACCAGTTGGGTGGCAATAACGAAGCAAATGTTATTAGAGTAGAGTAGACAGTATTGACAGTAGAATGGAAAATGTTAATGTTGGAATTAATGTTGAATGTGCATTGATGGAAATACAGGAGAACAAAATTTAACTAAATAAGGAAATAGGACACTTATATGCGATCCTTCACAGGGCAAAGCATGAAATCAAAAAGTTGAAGTGGCAATAGATTAGCAGGGCTGAGAAGAAAAGAGGCATGTGGTTCAAGGTAAGAATCGAGATCACGTGAACAAATGAGAAAAACAAGGTAAGGAGAAATTTATATATGGAGACTATGATCAGAGGAGTACTTAATGAAAGCATAACAAAATCATGTTTCCCTAGCACAAAAATTAATGATACTAGTTATGCCATACAGATGCAGAAAGGCAGGCAAAAGAACTAATTGTCTTGGTTGGCACCAATAATCTAAGAGGTGAAAAGTATTCTAGAGGGAGGATGTGAAGGAGTTGTTGAATGAAGAAAAATGAAGGGCAAAAAGGTGAAAATTTTAAGTCTTCTGCCATGATACAGCACAGGCAAATTGAGGAGGATGGTGATGATAGCAAACATATCAATAAGCAGGTTGTGCAGAATGATGATGGACCTATGGTCTGAGTTTGATGGAAATAAGGATTTCTATAATGCTGACAGACTGCACCTAAATGGTTTTTGGTGTTAGGTACCTAAAGAGAGCTTTGTTCACTAAGCATGCTGAAGCATACATTCAAGAAAAGTTAAGCAATTAGTGTGTGAGCACCAATGAGGTGAGTGAGTGTGAAAATGACCAAGAGGTGAAGAATTTAGATTCTCAAGCAAAATATATTCAATAGGGTAGTCGATTCAGGAAGAAAAGGTCATTGAGAGCATAAAGGGATACTGTAGTTTGTGTATTCTAATGCTAAGAAAAAATGAAAGAGTTTGAGAACAGGAACCAAACCTTGGAGATTCAGTGGCAAACTCTAAAGAAAACATTGACTGATTCTGCCAGAGAGGCATATGGTGAGGTTGTCTGCAAGGATAAAAAAAATCAGAACTCGCTGGCGGACACAGGAAGTTAAAGAGGCAGTGAAGGAAAAGAAGAAAGCATATCAAAAGTTCCTGTCAAATAAGTTGGCTTGTGCTCTTAGCGAATATAGAGACAAATGCAAGAATGCTAAACACTGTGTAAAACTAGCTAAACAAAAGTCGTGGGAGGACTTTGGCAAGAATATAGAAAATAAATATCAAGAAGGTGGCAAAATATTCTGGAGGTTGTTGAAGAAGCTTAGGAATGGAGGAAAGAGTGCTGTAAAAGGAGTTAGAGATGATAAAGGTGACATCAAAACGGTAGAAAAAGATATCCTTGAAGTATTGAGGCATTTAGCAGTATTTAGCAGTGATGACAGCACAGTGGTAAAAAACACTGACCAGGCATGCAGTCAGGAATACATATCCATACTGGAAGTAGAAAAAGCCATCAAAGGCTTGAAATGTGGAAAGGCAGCAGGAGTAGATGATATTCGACCAGAAATGCTGAAGTATGGTGGTATAAGAGTCTTACAGTGGCTGCACTGCATAGTTCAGAAAGCCTGGACAGAGGGACGAATTCCCGATGATTGGAGTAGAGCTCTCATAGTACCCATACATAAAAAGGGAAATAAAACTTCATGTGAGAATTACAGAGGTATTTCCCTACTGAGTGTTCCTGGCAAGATCTATGCAAGTATACTTGAGAAGAATTGTGGAAGAAAAGCTTGGTGAAGAACAAGCTGGACTCAGGCCAAATAGAGTCTCAGGATCAGATCTTCACTTTACGACAAATAGTTGAGAAAGCATGGGAATATAACAAAGATCTGTATTTAAGTTTTGTCAATTTGGAAAAGGCATATGACAAGGCGCCAAGAGAGAGCTATTCAATACGCTGCAGTTATATGGTGTCAATGGGGCATTATATCAAGCAATACAATCAATGGTAACATCATATTAAAAATGAGGATATAGGAAAGAACTTGACATTGTCAGCATCCAGGAATGCGTTAGCAGAGCTAATCTCAGGTGGTATGGTCATTTAAACAGAATGGGCGAAGAAAGATTAGCAAAACAAGTGTTCTCTGCCAGGTTGGCAGGAAAACGACCCAGAAGGAGACCAAGATATAGGTGGATTGATACGGTACTGAGTGCCTTAGACGATAGAAATATAAGATCTGATAATGTTGGAGTCTTGACAAGTAACAGACTGATTTGGAGGAAAATTGTAGATAGGAAGTTAGTAATGATGTAATTTTTTTCATGTAATACTATCATATCCTGTACACCCCTTGAGGGTACATGGCAGGAATTTGATCATGATGATGATGATGAATGCTAGGAGTATCAGAACAAGAGAGAAAAGTTTTTGGCATTAGTCAGTGCAATCTTGCCAAAGGTTATAGGCATTAGTGAGACCTGGCTAACAGCAGATGATATAGTTATTTTCTGGGAGGATAGAGAAGATAGGATGGCGAGGAGTACTGCTGATGATAGAAAATGAACTGCAGCCAAAAAGAATAGGAGATAGGTAGGAGGGTAGCTGTTCATTTGAAGCAGTCTGGTGTGAGATCAAGGTCAATAAGACAAAATATATGGGTGGTTGTTATTAGAGGTCGGGGGGTTCCACGGAATATCTGGAAGACATGCCTCAACAAATTATTACAATGAGTACAGGCTGGGTGATCATTATGGGGGTTGCCTTCAACTATGGGGATGGAGATATGAATTGCAAGGAAGAGAGAGATCACCTGATAGGAAAAAAATGGAATTTATACACCTGCTGAGAGATAATTACTTGAGGCAGCGTATGATGGAGGGGACTAGGGGGTGTGAGTCTGGTCCTGGTAATAGGATCAAAAGAGCTATCCATAACCAAGGTGGCTACACTCTCTCTGAATGAGGAAAGTAACCAAGCGGTCATGACTTGGAAGATTCTGTTAAGAAGGAATATATGAGGAATACAAGTGATTATGAAATGTAGAAGGAAGCGTGATACTGTGCCATGGCATAAAGTCCAGCAAGGGAAGGATAGTAGTGCATGGAGGTGAGTTAAGGGGTTACAGGAAAATTCATCTTAAAAACAGTTAATTGAAAGACAATTCATCGAATGCAATTCACCGAATAAGCAATTCATTGAACGACAATTTAACGAATGGCAATTCATCGAAAAAAAAAACAATTCACTGAAAATTTTTCAATGAATTCTTTCATAAGAAATACCTTTATGAAATGTTCATTTAATATCTCAACTATATCTGCCTCAGTGGATATCATTCACTGCGACCAGTATGCCCCGCAAAAAAATCGCTTTCCGAACGAAGTCGGATAAACAGTAGTTTACCCATATATTAGTGACACGAAAGATATATCCCTCTAAAAACAATTCAAAACAAAAAAAAAAAAAAAAAAAAATTGCACACACATCTTCACCCCACATGCCTTATAATTCATTTTTCGGTGAACTGTATTTTCGATGAATTGTTTTATTTCGATCAATTGTGCTTACGATTAACTGCTGATCGGTGAATTGCTTTTTCGATAAATTGTCGTTCGATGAATTGCATTCGATTAACTCTCAGCATACCAAGTTAAGGGGCATCTAGTGGAAGCAATAATAAATTGTATACCTAAGGTAAGAAGGGTAAATCAGAGTAGGAGTTAGGTGGATGAGTAGTATCATTAAGCATGAACTACAAAAAATTGTTGTGGAGGGTATTACGAGAAGAAACTAGCAGAGCAGGCCAATGGAAATTCAAAAGGTGACAAAAGCAGATAAAATAGTTCAGTTAGTGAGTGCAAGGATATATTATCCAAGCGAGGATAATGCTGTGACATATGTGACAGAGACTGGTGTGGATGTATTGCATGTTCTTAGGATATTGCAGAATCTTAATGTAAATACAATTGTGGAATTAGATGGTATATCAGCTCACATTATGCAAGAATGTGCAAGGGGACTGGCAATGCCTCTGATGGGCTCTTTAATTTAATTCTCAGTTCTGGCAGAGTTCCAAAGGATTGGAAAGGAAAAATAATTCCTTTGCATAAGGGAAGTTCTAAGACAGCAGTAGCAAATTATAGAACAATCAGAATTTCAGGAGCGGTGGTAAAAGGGAGTTCAAGAATAGGTGAATAAGTTATGATACTCTATGAGGGGCAACATGGCTTTATGAAGGGTCGGTTCACACCTTAGTAATCTACCACTAATTTTTTATAATAGAGTGACAGCTTAGTTGGATAAAGGATATGGTTACAAGATGATTCTGCTGGATTTTGCAAAGGTAATTCACAGCAGCCATCCTCTTTATGTGGATAAGAGAGTGGCTGTTGGACAGATATCCAAAAGTGGCATATGGAGGAGCAGAATCCAGGGGAAAGAAGGTGATAAGTAGTGTGTTAACGTTCCATTCTAGGACCCTACTATTTATTTTTTACATAAATGATATAGGAAATAATCTGAAAGGAAATATTCAGTTG
The DNA here is from genome assembly GCF_054136105.1 of Typopeltis vanoorti. Lineage (NCBI taxonomy): Eukaryota > Metazoa > Arthropoda > Arachnida > Uropygi > Thelyphonidae > Typopeltis > Typopeltis vanoorti. The sequence continues at coordinate 70,945,015 of NC_143553.1, read as the reverse complement.
TCTACTGAGGATGTGCAAAATTAAGTACAGTAATAATCAATCAAGATGATGTGGAGAACATGCATGATGATTTAAATAGGCTATCACTATGCAAAAAGATAATGGATGTCAGTTTAATATGAGGAAAATGTCAAATTATGCATTTTGGGATAAATCGATTACAAGCTGTGTACTACACTGATGGTAGTTTACTCCAGGAAATTCTGTCACCACCCTTAGAGATTTAGGGAAGGTGATAGAAAGTTGAAGTTTAGATGAAATATTGCTAAGGTAGCTCATAAAATTACTTGGTTATTGAAGAACACAACACACTAACTAGTAGTGATAAGAAAGTTGTTATTCCTCTTTATAAGGCCTTGATACACCCACATCTGGATTACTGTGCTCAGGTATAGTCTCATGGGGATGGGGAAGTGGTGGTGGTGAGTATTCAGAGGAAAGCGATCAACAAGTAAAACATTTCAGCTACTTGGACACGATTTGTAGTGAAGATGGTAAGTTAAATATGGAAATAGACAACAGAATCAACAAAGCTGAATAAATTTTTATGGAATAAAAGAGAAATTAGTTAAAACACTAAATTAGCTGTATACAAGACAGTGTTCAAACCAATTTTAACTTATGGATCTGAGATTCCTGAGAAAGATTATAGGTGTGAAAAGATGACATCAATGGCAATATCATATTAAAAACGAGGATATTAGGAAAGAACTTGACATTGTCAGCATCCAGGAATGCGTTAGCAGAGTTAATTGCAGGTGGTAGCGTCACCAGAATGGGAGAGGAAAGATTAGCAAAACAAGTGTTCTCTGCCAGGTTGGCAGGAAAAAGACCCAGAGGAAGACCAAAATATTGGTGGATTGATACGGTAAAAAGTGCCTTAGAAGATAGAAATATAAGATCTGATAATGTTGTCCTGACAGGTAACAGACTGATTTGGAGGAAAATTGTAGATAGGAAGTTAGTAATGATGTAAATTTTTCATATAGTACTATCATATCCTGTACAACCTTGAAGGTACATGGCAGCAATTTGATGATGATGATAATAATATTTCTAGAGAATGCATGCATTCATTATCTTTGTAATAATGATATTGATAAAAATGGCAGTCGGATTGCCATTACGTTGCCTTCTGTCTCTTGTATTTCTTTTATATTACTTTTTTTGCTCTTCAGAATTTCATAGCATATTCAAAACAATTTTATTTCTGACATCATTTTATATAGTTTCATTTAGAACATGTAATCAAGGGATTCTTTTAAATTTGTTTTTTTTTATATATGATTTTACTTAATTTCTGCAATGGAAGATCAGTTACATGTTTTTACCTAAATTCACTTTCAAAATTCAGTGAAAAATTGCTATTTATCTGATTTAAAATGTAAAAATGTTCTCTCCTATATGTTTAGAATTAATATAAGCTAAGGTTGGTTTACATGAGTGTGGTTGTTCATACTAGATGCTTGCCATTTTTTGACAAATGTAAAATACTGTAAAACTAATATTACAAACTTACCATAAAGTTACAACTTCATTGGAATATGTTTTGGTTGGCACTGACTTTGCTCTTGCAAGACCTGAAAGTGAGATGAAATTAAATGAATTTAAAAATTTTATGCACTTTATTAAGAAAATTATGAAGCTTGCTGGCTCATGACCCTTATATATTTGGAATATTTAATTAAAAAAAAACAAACAAACGAGAACATATAGCAATACAAAATTCAGAATAATATTGACAAAATACTCAAGGGTTTACAAAAGTCTTAGCTCATAGGCCTCTGTACGACTCTGGACCAAGCACAACCAAAAGAAAAGGCAGGCTTTCAAAGTGGCTTTAGTACATGGACCATATTCAAGTTGTACAACAGATTACCGAACAGTGTAATGAATATCAGTTATCATTATGTCTTGGTTTTATTGATTATGAGAAAGCTTTTGATGCAGTAAAAACTTGTGCAATACTTAAAGCATTAGAAACCAACAAGTGGAGGAGTCATACGTCAGGACCATCAAATCAGCATACACCAATACCACAGCAGCAATTCATTTCAATGGAAAAATCTCTACTGTGGAAACACAGAGAGAGGGTGACACAATATCTCCAAAATTGTGTACAGCATGCCTAGAAGAAATGTTCAAATTTCTTGATTGGGAAAAGAAAGGTCTGAAGATAAATGGAAGATATTTAAGCCATTTACACTTTGCAGATAACACAGTTATATTTACTTCAACTGCTCATGAATTACAGCCTCATAATCCAAGAACTCCAAATTACTAGCAAAACAGCTACCCTAAAGATAAACTTAAAGCAGGCCCAAGTTATGTTTAATAGCTATGTCCAACCAGAAATAATAAAAATTAATAATGATGAAATTAAACAAGTAGATCATTACATATACTTAGGACAACAGATATCAATGGAATGAAATATCATGGACAAAATTAAAAGATACATGATGCTTGGGTGGAAAGCATTTGGAAGATTACATTCAATGTTCAAAAGCCAACTACCATTATGCCTGAAAATAAAAGTTTTTAACCAATGTATTCTTCCTGTATTGACATATGGTTGTGAAACATGGACACTAAATGTAAAGGAAATTCAAAAATTAAGAACAACACAATTTAGTATGGAAAGAAGTATGCTTGGTATCACAAGACTGGATCACAAAAGGAATATGTGGATAAGAAATCAAACCAAAGTGTCTGATATCATAGGAAGTGTGAAACATCTGAAATGGGAATGGGCTAGGCATATTGCTCGAAGACAAGATCAACGATGGACAAAAGAAGTACTGGATTGAATTAAACCAGAGGAAAAACAACCACGATGCCGACCTAATTCACGGTGGCTTGATGATATCATCAGATTTGCAGGAGTGACATGGGAAAGGAGAGCTATGGACAGACAGTCTTGGAAGTTATCTTGGAAAGACCTTCATCCAGCAGTGTATCGACAATGGCTGCTGATAATGATGAAATTCAGAGGTGGCAGTATGATGGTATGGTCCTATTTTTCCTGGTTTGGCCCCAAACCTCTCTTTGTTGTGTCATGAACATTGAATATTCTGGACAATGCAATGCTTCCTACTTTGTAGCATTTCTATGAAACTGACCATTGTCTCTTTCAGCAAGACAATATATTATGTCATAAGGCTGCTGCTGCTGTAACTGAATGGTTTGTGGACATGAACGTCACTACACTTGACTGGCCTCAGAGCTGATCTCAACCCTACTGAACATCTGTGGAATCAACTGGAGTATCAGGTGAGGTTAAGGGATCTCCACCCCACAACAGTCCAAGACCTGATTACATGCCAACAAGAAAAATGGTCCAAAATTGCCATTGACTCCCATTGTACACTTGTGGAAAGTATGCCCCATAGGATTGCTGCAGTCATCGCAGCAAAAGAAGGTCTTACATCTTATTAAGGTGGATGTCATGGTTGTTTGTTCCTCACATTATGGAGTCCATTGACTTTTTTCCAAGCAGTGTATGCTACAGCATATGTAAAGTCTGTAACATAAATAGTAGATATCAACTAATCGCATCCTCCAATGCTTACTGCAGTTTGGAGGTTATTTGTTTCAAAGAGAATTATAAAAATTTGTAAAGTTGTCAAGTTTCTATAATGTTTTGCCTTTCCCCAGTGAAATAAATTAAACCACTACATCTAGTTTGTTCATAAAGGAAAGATGCTGAAAAGAAAGTAACATTCAAAAAATCTCATTTTCTCGTACAATACATTATATCCTAGTATTAAAGATAATGCTTCTTTTACAATTGGAAGATTACTAGATAAGAATTATTTTCAAAATGGACCGTCCTTTTCTTATGTTGTTTTCTAGTCAACTTATAAGATGTGAAAACAAATTGTTCACAGTCTACACAAAAGCATATTATGGCATTCTTATCTCTCTTACTCTTCAGAATCAGAATTATTTATGCTCTCTCTCTCTCTCTCATATTAGAGTATTACTGTATAGTAATACTCTAATATGAGTATTAACTATACAGTATTTACATCGGTCTTCCTGAAATACACTTCTGATGAGAATATTAGAAATGTTTTTGCTGGTATTCTTCAATATGAAAGAAGCAGATGGAACAGAATAATTTATTGACTACTCTACTAGTTATGAGAAAATTCTTGTATTTCACATCATCAGGAGAAATACATGAATAAACTAAAAAAACGGGTTATAATAGGTAATGCACATAATAAAAAATGGTAAAGATTGGGTCATTACCATTTTTAGACACACTCGTAGAAGTATCCAAGTAGAACACACTCAGTGTACAGGAAGCCAACATACACCAACAAGACTTGCACACCACATTCCATTGTCAACTGGCACTATTCATTCCTACATGACAGAGCTTACAGAATCTCCATTAATATAGATAAAACAAACCAAGAGCTCAACTACTTCGATACCATCCTACCAAAGAAAATGATTATAATAGAAAATATGCTATATATCTCTATATATAGTGTATTCTCTCAGCGCATGAGCTGACTTACTTGCCAGGAACTTTCAATATGCTTTTTTCTTTTCCTTGACTACCTTGTGAACTTCCTCAGTGGAGTTGATTTTTCTGTCCTTGCAGATGACCACACCAAAGGCCTCCCTGGCTGAATCAGTCAATTTTTTTTTTTCAGGGTCTGCTAATGAATCTCCAAGATCTGGTTCTTGTTCTCAGACTTCAATTTTTCTTGAATAATATATGTGTATTTTTTTGTGTATTATTATTATTTCTTGGGCATGATCATGGAGTCATAGATGCATAATGGGAGATCCACTCTAATCATTATCCACACAAAATTAAAGATGAAAAGAAATTATATTCTTGGTTTAATCCTTCATCCAAGCAAACAAAGTTTGAGAGTGAAGTATTTTCACAAATGGGCTACTTGTATATAGAAGGTAATGATTTCACATCAATTGTCTTAGTATCCCACTATAAGCACACACCCTTTCAGATGTATATAAGGCTATGGGAAGGGTCACTACCAAGATTAGTTTTGATCTTTACTGAGGTATGTTAAAGTGCAGGAATACCTCTCCAAAAACTATGAGTAATCTACAAGATTCCTCTAAATCTCAATAAGTGACCCAAAAGGATCACTATTACTAAACTCATCACTCCTGACCTGAATAACTCCAGGACAGGAATTCAGCACTGGCTCCACTGAATGACAGGCAAACACCAGCCACTAAGTAGAGCCTCTCTACTCTCCAGGAAGCAAACAAACCCAAAGACAAACATTATCACATGTCATCAGTGGGAGCCAGACTAAGAAGACATACCAAGATTGAAGTAATGCAGAATTACCTATTTACCATATACAATTAGTCAAAAGGTGTCAAACATTACTAAAATAATGTGGATTAGAAATGATGTTGAAAGTTTTTTTTTCCCCACTTGGTTATACTATAAATTAAAAATGTCAAGAAAGTATATTCTTGGTTTAATCCTTTATCCAAGTATAACCAAACAATGTTGGAGGATCATATTCAAGATCATTAAATTCTGATATTATTTCTTGCTCCTTATCTCAGAAGAGATCTGAAATGCATTCTACCCATGTGTTCTTAATTTCTTCAGCCTCAGATAACATTTTACCATAATTAATTGTGTTAAAAAAGTTCCATGAATAACTCATTGTTTATATTGTAATTTATTTTGTTTATTTATTTTTTTAGCGTACCTCGAATTTCTTGTTTTATTTCTAGGCATATAAAGCCAAGTCTTTGGCCTCCCTGCATGTTTTCTTATTATTTTGTTTAAAGATTTGCATTCTGATATATTTTAAAGGTCAAAATCAGTCTGGGTAGTGAACCCTTGCCATAATGTGCATAGGATTATCATGTCTGAAAGGGTGTGTGTTTTGCATTATGGAATACTAAGGCAATTGATATGAAGTCATTAGCCTCTATATAAATGTAGCCCAGTCGTGAAGATACTTCACATGCAAACATTATTTGCTGGGATAGTATTAAACCAAAAATATAATTTCTTGGCATCTTTAATTTATAGTATAATCAAGTGAAAAAAACTTTCAATATTGTCCACACAATACTTATCATACCTCTCCATGAACTTAACCACACATGAAGCACTCACAAACACCTCTGACAACCGATTCACCAGCCTCAAAAAAACTATTCTCTTATTAATCACACTTTTATACAATTCTCAGGGTTGTCTCCTTGTTTTCTCCTTTCCTGCTATGTATTACAACGTTTCTGGAGTCAATCATATAAAGCCCCTTTAATGACTTATATTATTATTATTTATTGTACAGGCACCTCCATGCAGTCCAAAGACTCATCATGGTAAACCCAAACTATCCACACAATCTATCATACCTCTCCTTGAATCCATTCACAGAGAAAGCACTCACAACTGACTCTGGCAACACCCATTCTACTCATTCACAACTCTCCAAGAAAAAAATCTAGTCCTCACACCCTTAATAACCACACCTTTATTCAACTTCCAGGGATGACCTCTTGTTTGGCCCCTCTAGCCAAGTGCTAAAACATTTCAACTACCCCTCTTTTTCTCCTATCAACTAACTTCTGCAATCCCCACACACACCTTTAATCTATCCTCACAGGGAAACATTCCAGAAGGCAATCACCATCTTGGTCACTCGCCTGTAAATCTTCTCCACTGCTTCCTCATCCCCAAGAAACCCAGGAGACCAGACTTGAGCACAGTAATTCAGATGTGGGTGTATCAAAAAGTAATAACTTCCTTATCCCTACCTGTTAATGTGTTCTTCAACAACAAGTAGTCTTGTGGGCTAACTTAGCAATATGTACAAGAAAACCTCACTTAATGCAATTAATTAATACAACAATTAATGTGTGCTAAGAAAATACAATCAACAATAGGAATCATTATAATTCATCCATCAATTAGCAAAAATTTGGAAAAAAATTACAGTATAAGCTATATTAAAGGATAAAAATTAATTGCTTAAATTTTTATTTGATTGAGCTACTTTTTTACAAAAAAATTAAGTAAAGATCTTTGAATAGTGGTCGACTTTTTCATCTTGTGATGCAATTTGCAATATCTGGCCATCGGCCATCACTTTATCAAGATTTCGGCGGACTTGGAAGCTTCGTTCCATATCAGGATCAGCATCAAAGAAAATTTCCTTAGCATACTCAATGTGAATGAAAACTAGCTCAAGTTCTTTTGAAGTTAGATTCTTAGTCGTAACATTGTCTTTTTGTTTGCACTCCTTATCTTCTTCTTATGCATGCTGTTCTTCTAGTTGAAACAGATCATTTTCGCTTAACTGTTCTGAATGGGAATTGAGCAAGTTTCTCACTTCTTCTTCTTCAGTTCATTAAATCCAACTTCTTTTCCAATTATGCTGATTTCTTCAATAATGTTAGATCTTGGATTTTGCACATGATAAACTAACACAGGCTTGAGTTTAAAGTCACCTTCTGCATTGTCTCCTAATAAAAACATAAGACGATCTTTAGATACTTTGTATCCTGGTTGAGATGCTTCAGTTTTAGCTAGGAAAGTTTTTGTTGGCATACGCTTCCAAAAGAGACCAATTTCGTCGACGTTGCATATTTGTCAATCGTCATAATCATCCTCCTAAATTATCCTTTGCAATCCTTCAGGAAACTTGGCTGCAAAATCTTTATCAGCACTAGTAGATTCCCCAGTTATTCCTATGTCATGCAGTAGTCCGGTTCAATTTTTAAAACAGTCAAACCATCCTAAACTTGAAGTAAAGCTTTCACATTTCTCTTGAAATTTGGTCTCTTTAATTAAGGTAAAAATATTGAGAGCTTTAGCCTGAATATTTCCTGTACTAAGAGGTATTCTTTTATGGTCATAATCCTCAATCCAGAGTAATAGAAGACACTCCATCTCAATCATTAAATGGCTTCTATTTTGGATGATCTGCATGCTTAAAGAAGAAGTAGCAACTTTTCCTTGTTTTTTTGTATTCCTCGCTCTTATTAAATATAGTCCAAATTGTAGACTTGCTGTATCCCAGGTCTCACACAATCATTGTATTACTAGTGCCACTTTCGTATCTCTTAATGACTGACCTCCAGCTTTTTTGCTCACTTTTGCACATTCTCGCAAAAGCCGAGCTGATATCCAGTCTAATCCCACAGCTGTATTTATACTGAGATTCTGCAATATCTTAAGAACCTACAATTCATCCACCTCTGTTCCCACATCGGTGTCTGTCACATATGTTATAGCAGTGACCTCACGTGGATGACATACTGTTGCAAAGTGGTCACTCAGTAACTCAATTATTTTATCTGTCACTTCGTCACATTATATGTTTTTATCATATAATGTGACATTTTATCATATAGCAGTGACCTCACGTGGATGACATACTGTTGCAAAGTGGTCACTCAGTAACTCAATTATTTTATCTGTCACTTCGTCACATTATATGTTTTTATCATGTCCCCTCTGATTTGTCTACGAGCTAGTTTTTGAAGCTTGCCTTCAATTTATTCTCACAGAGTGTTCCATAAACCTGCCACAACTTTGGTCACTCATCTCTGAATCCTCTCCATCTCTCCTTCATTCCCAAAAATTCCAGTAGATGACATTTGCACACAGTAGCCTGGATGTGACTTTATTAAAGCTTATAAAAATTTGCAAATAATAACCTCCTTACCACAGCTTGTCAGTATGGTGTACACTTCAACAGCCACATAATCTAATGTGTTGTTTTGGCAACCTTTGCAATATATCCTCTAAACTTCAGCTCTTGTCCAAAATAACCCCCAAATTCCTGGCTTCATCAATTTCCTGTAGTTCAGTTCCATCAATACGGTACAAAGCTTAAGATCTTTTCATCCTAAAATGCATGACCTTACTCTTGGCTATGTTAAACTTGTAACCATTTTTAATTTTATCCATACTGCCAGTCTATTTAAGTCATCCTGCAGGATCTTTACATCATATTCATTGCCTAATACTCTTCTCATCTTTGCATCATCAGCAAACAACTGAATTTTTCTTCTTAATTATTTCCTATATCACATATAAATAAAACAGCAAAGTACCAAGTACTGAGCTATATGGGTATATTGCTAGTTACATGCCTTCTTCTGGATTCAACTCCTCCACATGCAGCTCTTTGAAATCTGTCCATCAGCCACTTTTTAATCCATATCATCATCATCATCATCATCAAATTCCTGCCATGTACCCTCAAGGGGTGTACAGGATATGATAGTACTACATGAAAAAAATTACATCATTATTAATTTCCTATCTACAATTTTCCTCCAAATCAGTCTGTAACTTGTCAACACTCCAATATTATCAGATCTTATATTTCTATCGTCTAAAGCACTTTGTACCGTATCAATCCACCTATATCTTGGTCTTCCTCTTGGTCGTTTTCCTGCCAACCTGGCAGAGAACACTTGTTTTGCTAATCTTTCCTCGCCCATTCTGTTTAAGTGACCATACCACCTGAGATTAGCTCTGCTAACGCATTCCTGGATGCTGACAATGTCAAGTTCTTTCCTAATATGATACTGCCACTGATGCCATCTGTTCATGCCAATAATCTTTCTCAGGACTCTCATATCTGAAGTCTCTAGTCTTTGGTCAAGTGTTTTACTTCTGACCCAGCTCTCAGATCCATAAGTTAAAACTGGTTTGAACACTGTCTTGTATACAGCTAATTTAGTGTTCCGACTAATTTCTCTCTTATTCCATATGAATTTATTCAATTGACTTCCCACCATACCAGCTTTGCTGATTCTGTTGTCTATTTCTATATCTAATTTACCATCTTCAGTAAAAATCGTGCCTAAATAGCTGAAATGTTTTACTTGTTCCACAGGTTCTCCATTCACAACACAGTTGACATTTTCAATGATTCTGCCTATTTTCATTGTCTTTGTCTTTTTATTGCTGACCTTCATACCATATCTATTACAAGAGCTATTCAATTTAGTCAGAGAATCTTGCAGACTTGTAGCGGATTTATTTAGAAGTATAACATCATCCGCATAAAGCAAAGAGCTGACATTAACATCTCCAATTTTGATATCATGTTTAATACCACTTTCCTTCATAATGTGATCCATATAGATAATGAATAACAGAGGGGATAATGTACATCCTTGTCTCACACCAGATTTAACATTAAACCATCTTCCTGTACTTCCTTCAATTCTAACTGCTGACTTACAACTCAAATAAAGACTAATTATTGCTTGATATAATGTCCCATTGACACCATATAACTGCAGCGTATTGAATAGCTTCTCTCTTGACACCTTGTCATATGCCTTTTCCAGATCGACAAAACTTAAATACAGATCTTTGTTATATTCCCATGCTTTCTCGACTATTTGTCGTAAAGTGAAGATCTGATCCTGATAGCCTCTATTTGGCCTGAATCCAGCTTGTTCTTCACAAAGCTTCTTTCACAATCCTTCTCGACCACTTCTCAAGTATACTTGCATAAATCTTACCAGAAACATTCAGTAGGAAATACCCCTATAATTCTCCCATTCAGTTTTATTTCCCTTTTTATATATGGGTACTATGAGAGCTCTACTCCAATCATCGGGAATTCGTCCCTCTGTCCAGGCTTTCTGAACTATGCAGTGCAGCCACTGTAAGACTCTTATACCACCATACTTCAGCATTTCTGGTCGAATATCATCTACTCCTGCTGCCTTTCCACATTTCAAGCCTTTGATGGCTTTTTCTACTTCAAGTATGGATATGTATTCCTGACTGCATGCCTGGTCAGTGTTTTTTACCACTGTGCTGTCATCACTGCTTGTTTCATTTAGCAGTTTTTCAAAGCAATTACTCCATACTTCAAGGATATCTTTTTCTCCCGTTTTCATGTCACCTTTATCATCTCTAATTCCTTTTATAGCACTCTTTCCTCCATTCTTGAGCTTCTTCAACAACCTCCAGAATATTTTGCCACCTTCTTGATATTTATTTTCTATATTCTTGCCAAAGTGCTCCCATGACTTTTGTTTAGCTAGTTTTACACAGTGTTTAGCATTCTTGCATTTGTCTCTATATTCTCTAAGAGCACAAGCTGACTTATTTGACAGGAACTTTTGGTATGCTTTCTTCTTTTCCTTCTCTGCCTCTTTAACCTCCGGTGTCCACCAGGGAGTTTTGATTTTTTTATCCTTACAAACAACCTCACCACATGCCTCTCTGGCAGAATCAATCAATGTTTTCTTCAGAGTTTGCCACTGAATCTCCAAGGTTTGATTCCTGTTCTCAAACTCTTTCATTTTTCCTTCAATAATCTTTGTGTATTTTAGTCTACAGCTCACATCTGAGAGCTGCTTAATCCATATCATCATATAATAATGCTTTATATCCATCCGTATTTGTTGCAATTTATGTAACAGAGTTCAATGTGAAATCCTGTCAAATGCCTTCACAAAGTCCAACAGTATATCACTGAGTAGCCATTTCCTGCATCCAACTTAATTGCCATTTTATTATAAAAAGTAAGAAAATTATTACTGCAAGATATACTCTTCACAACACCATGTTGTTCCCTATAAAGTACATATTCATATCCATCCAGTCCTGTGCTCTGTCTTTTACCAACTTCTATAGCGCCTTAACCACTACTCCTGAGATACCGATTGGCCTGTAATTTGCAACTTCTGTCTTTTAGCTTCCTTAATGAGTGGAACTATTTTGTTCTATTTCCACTCCTCCCTTGGTACCTTCAGAACTGGGGCTCAAGTTAAACTTGGTCAGAGAAGGTGCCAATTCCCTTGCATCTCTTAATACAGACTGATATGCTATCTAATCCCATGACAATGTTCGCATTAAGGTTTTGCAATATCAGAAGCACCTCCAATTCAGTTACCTCTGGTAAGTGAATTGGAGGTGCTTCCATCAGTTAATGTCATGTCTGGATGATACAAACATGCAAAATGATTACTCAGTAACTATTTCATTTGCTTCTGTTACCTCCCTATCGCCAGTACTTGATGAAGTCATCCTTCCATAGTCATTCTTTCTTACTTGCCACACATTGAAAGAACTCTCTGGGATTTCATTTGGCTTATCAACTAGCTTCTTCACATAATCAGATTTGGTCTTCCTTACCATATCAGTCACCCTTCTTGCCTGCACCTTGTACTGTTCATGGGCTTCCTGATCACCTTTTTCTTTATATTCCCTCCACAATTTTTTCTTTTCTGAAAAATCCTGCTAAATGATGCTAATGCTACCATCCAACAACTACCTGATTTATCTTGACACCACATATGCAGTCTGATACTGCTTTCTTCAAACATCCCTTAATCCTCTCCCATATACTGCTAACATCTCTTCCCTCCAAATTGTATGCCATGACACTGAGGACTCCTCAGTTTGTCATATTCACCTACTTTGTAATTCCACATATACCCCTTCTTAACAGAAAATTGCATGTCTGGCAATCTCCCAGGTCAAGACCAATGGTCACTTTCCCCAAGAAGAAGTAGTGTGGCTACAGTGGTTACTGCTAATTTTTAATGCTATGACCAGCTACAGCACTCTCAAACCTCATGTTCCCTTCATTGCTTGTTGTCTTAAGCAATTATCTTATAACAGTTATATAAATTCCATTTCCTACCTTCTCTGTAATCATTCCCTCTTCCAATCTATGTACCTGTAGTTGAAGTATCCCTCCCATAATAATTATATAACCCTGCACTAACTGTGCTGATTTTTCAATGCATGCTGTTCACATTCTCCATTCGTCTAAAGCAGCAACCAACTATATATTTCATTCAGTTGTCCTCACTCCCATACCAGATAACTCATATATACTGGTCTCTGCATCACTATACTCCTCATGTGATTCCACATTTTTTGGGTTCAATTATTTTGCTATCATTAACAAAATCCTTCCTCCATCTGTTTCCTCTATCCTTTCTGAAAATACTGTACCTGTTGCATTCTATCCCTATATCAACCAAGTCCCACTAATAAAATGCTTATAACTTTGGGTCAAGATGAGTTGACCAATTCCAAAACATCTGACTCTTATTCTGGATACCTTTGACATTAGTATAATGGCATTTAATGTTGAAAATAAACTTATAGCTATTCTCCAAAATTCATCGTTTTCTATGCAGTTGGAAGAGTCTACCACTGCAAATAATAATGCTTTATTGATGGCGTATGTATGGTACCTTGATGATAACATCACTTTGCAAGAAGACATGTTATTCACTTTAAATCTTATTACAGATACAAAAGGATTATCAATATTTACTGCTGTGAAATTGTACAAAAAATAATATACCCTTGAACAACATTGTTGCATGCACTACTGATGGAACACCATCAATGATAGGTTGCTATTATGGTTTTGTGCATTCGTTGTGTGGCAAGTAGGCAACATCTTGTAGGAAAACATTTGAGTACAAGTCTTCATTCATCATTAAGTATAATAATTAGGGGTATAAATAAGATCAAATCGAATGCCAAAAATGGTAGAATGTTTTGACAGTTGTGTGCCAGGACAATAATGAACAATTAATTAGGTTACTGTTATACACAGAAGTTCACTGGCTCTCAAAGGGTGCAATGCTTGACTTGTTTTGTTGAAAGTGAAAATGAGGCTGATTTCTGTCAACAATTAAAAACAATAAAGCATGATGCATTTTATTCGTCAAGCATTTTTAAGGAATTCAATGAAATTAATTTGCAGCTTCAATGAGCTAATATAACATTTATTAGTTGCAAAAATGTGTCATTATCAAAAACTTGATCTTTTCCATCATAATCTTTTAAAGAGGGAATTTCATCAGTTTCCAGAATTGTCATCAATAAAAGATGATGTAACTCCAGAGTAGATTGAAAGGTTCAATAGTAACCTCAATGAACTGAAATTGGATATGGAAATTTGCCGAGTGGTTAGCGTATCTGCACTCCAACCTGCGGGTTTGAATCCTACTAAGAGCATGGATGTTTGTGATTGTCTGTGAAAATAGTAGCAGTAGATGGCATTGGTGTAGATGATGCAGTTCACTGTAGTTGGTGGATTAAGTGGTGGAGACGGAGAGTTGTAGAATAGGTACCCTCCCTCAATGAGTCTTTGAACTCCCTGGCAGTGTCACGTAATAATAATAATATTTTGAGCTTGAAGGTGTATGACTGGATGGTGAATCCTTTTACTGCAAATGCTGCTGAGACTGATATAACATATCAAGAAGACCTATTAGAACTTAAATATGATGAAGAGAGCAAACTGAATTTCAATAGTGGTGGATACCAAAAACTCTGGCAAAATAAAAAAAATGCCCACCTTATATCCAAATATGTGAAAAATTATTTTTAATTTATTGCTACCTTTCCCTACCTCATATCTAATGGAATCAGGCTTTAGTGCTGTGAATCATATTGTCACCAAACAGAGAAACTGTCTGAAAATCAGTGAAAGAGCAGACCTTCGATTGTTCCTTACAAAAATTGAACCAGATATCCAATATTTTATCCTCACGAAAGTTACAAAAGTGGATGCTACGTATTAAAAGGCTGAAGAGCACTGCTCTAAAGTATTCTATTTTTCCTGACTATACAATTTTTGAACTCTTGCTGAACAATACTTTCTCAAGATACAACTGAGAATCCATTCAAATGCAAACCTTATATCCTATAAGTCCTCCTATTCTCCACACATCCACTAACTATACCCCATTCCTCCTGCATAACATATGCACCGACTCATGCAATCATAGTCTTTCCTCTCATCTTAGTGCTCTCATACTGTGGCAGGGGACTTGCAGTTTTTACTTTCTCACTCTTCTTATTATTTTGCTAACAACACTTTCATATCATCATGCATACTACATTTGTCACCTGCTAAATCATTTGTACCAGCCAAAATAAACTTCACTCTATGCATTCTTGCAGCATCACTAACATCCTTAATCTTGGCAGAGGAAAGCATTTCATCACATTCTTTTCAAGCACTCTTCTTATTGTGGAATCACCATACAAAATTCAATTCTTATTCTCCCTTTTTCATATTCTGCTTTTTCTTCCCCTTCCATCCATCCACCTTCTTTCATTTTGTATCAGACCACCACCCAGATATTTCTCCAACCATTCTATCTCATGTTTTGCTCTATGCAGAACTCTACATATGCATGCTATCTCTATATCTGGTCATTCTCTTCATTTTCCACCGTTTAATTTTTATGATCACTCATACCACATGCATCCTTGCTCATTTCCAACATTACTATCAACAGTAACCACCATACTATTGTGCACATAATTTCTTGCCTTTTGTCATTCAACTCATACCTTTTGTTCTTCCTGCTCTCCTCACTTAATGACACTCACTCTTGAAATATTTCTGACACGCATTCTCACCTGTTTCCGTTTCCTTCCATGAATCTTTCACTCTACAAAGCAAATATTTCATATGCACTGTGGCAAACAAAATGTATTATATTTGAAAAGAAAATCTGTTTAATCCTTTCCTATCTCAAGGTTTAAACTGACACTTTCCTACCTCAATACACATTCAACATTAAACAATCATTAACCTGCTGTTATTAAAGACATTTATAGAGACCGCTGATAACACTCCTACTAATAAATGGGTTATTAACATTTATGGTGTTGCCTGATGCTGAGTCTAGTGTGTTAGCTAAAGGCCATGATTTTGTTGTTGTACCCAAATCCATTCTGTATCTTGATTTGTTGCATAATGTTGAACACAATCCTTTGGGACTTTCAAATGAAGATGATACTAAAATACACTTTTAAGTTGTTACTTCATTCTTTAGAAGCAAATTACCTCCATGTATAACTGATAATTAACTTAAGGAATTTACAAAGCATAAAACGGATATTAATTAAAAGAAACTTTAATGAATACCTTCAATATTTGGCAACGTCACGTTGCCATCTTCAGAAACATATAAATATGGTATGTGCACCCAGCCAATAACAAAAGCAAATGAGGAAGAAGGCAAGAAACTAATATTGTTCCTAAAGTCCTAATGGTGCCCCGTAGCAGGCTAATTGGGTTGTCTTGGCCGTTGGGCTGAAGTTCTCATAATGTAAGTCTCCCAAATTTGGGGCAGTCTCATGCACCCAAATTTGTTGAGGTTTGGAATGTTTTTTTAGAGCTGCTGATGATTCCATGAATAATCTTTCGAACTTGCTGCGGTGTATTATTCTAGTTTTCTTCCAACGAATTCTATGGCGGGTATCTATGGCATGGTCTGCAAGCCCAGAGTGGCTGTACTGGTGAAACCGGATGTAGTCTTTGTGTTCTGATATTCGCTGTTCTGCCTGTTTGGTCAAAGTAGGACAATTTACAGCTGCAAGGGACCTGGTATACACCAGGTAGATCTAGGAGGAAGTGGTTGGTCTTTGATGGAGCAGATAAGGGATGCCAACTTTTTATAAGGTCTATAACAAGAAATTAGGTCATATTTTTTGAGGATATTGGTTATCTTCTCAGAGGTGCCTTGGATGTAGGGGATGGTGATAGATTTAGTGTAATCTTTATTGTGAAGGGTTTACTGGTTTTAGTATTTTTTGGATTTTTTCAAAGACCAACCACTTCCCCTAGACCTACCTGGTGTATTCCAGGTCCCTTGCAGCAGTAAATTGTCCTACTTTGGCCAAATAGGCAGAACAGCAAATATCAGGATTTCAGAACCAAAGAATACATCCGTTTTCACCAGTACAGCCACTCTGGGTTTGCAGACCATGCCATAGATACCCGCCATAGAATTTGTTGGAAGAAAACTAAAATCATACTGCAAGAAGTTCAAGTACGAAAGATTATTCATGGAATCATCAGCAGCTCTAAAAAACGTTCCAAACCTCAACAAATTTGGGTGCATGAGACTGCCCCAAATTTGGGAGACTTACATTATATTCAGCCCAAAGGCCAAGACAACCCAATTAGCCCACTAGGGGTCACCATTAGGACTTTAGGAACGATATTAGTTTCTTGTCTTCTTCCTCATTTGCTTTTGTTAGTGCCTGCGTGCACATACCATATTTGTATGTTCCTGAAGATGGCAACGCAACGTCCGAAATATTGAACGTATTCATTAAAGTTTCCTTTAATTAATATCAGTTTTATGTGTTGTAAATTCCTTAATTACCAGTTATGTATGACCAACGTATAAGCCTTGCTACAAGAATTAATATCACCCACGGAGATTCCATCGCATGGAAGGTCCGCTAAAACGGCAAAATGAAGTTGAAGATATCAAGACAATTAAATCGTCTGACCTTCCTAAAACGCTGCCAGGATAACAAGGCAATCCCAAATTGTGTTAAATTTAAGCACCGTTTTACTTCACAGAAAGCTCTCAGAATTTATAACCGCACGAGCTTCGCCCTACTATGAGAACAAATTACCGTGATGCGTGTTCTCCTTGCCGACGAAAACAAAACCTTACATGCGCTAGACTAGAGGAAGATTTCTCAGATACACTCGGCTATGACCTTTGGACGATTCTTTATGACATCTCATGCGCTTCAGCAACAAAAGAATTCGAAAAAATGATAACTTGATAAAGAATTCTACTTCCATACCACAACAACCACTCAACATGGTAGTCAACCTCTCTTCCACAGTTTTGAAACCTGAAGCACTCACCGCTTTTTCACATGGCCACAATTTCGCCCTAGTTCCTAAAAGAATACCTATCAAGGAAATAATGATCCAAATAGAACGTGGGATTCGCAATCTTCCTAACCATATCGCCAACAACGTCAGACTGGATGTAGCTGGTGTTCTCACCAAAGCAAGACCTCCAAAAACCAACTTATCCAAAGACGAATATGCGGCTCTACTAGAAATGAAGAAAAAGAAAAAAATAGTAATCACCAAAGCAGATAAGGAAAATGCCACGGTGGTTCTCAACCAAAAGGACTACACAGGTAAGCTTAATGCTGTATTATTAGACCGTACTACCTACCTCCCTATTGAATATAATCCTATCAACTCTCAGATTAGAACTCTCCACAGACTCCTTAAGAAGGTCACTTCTTGGCCTGTGGAAGTTACTAACAAACTAAAACTTTCAATTCTAGAACCCCATCCCCTGATTATATGGACTTCCAAAAATACATAAACAAAATGTGCCATTACGTCCCATAGTGGAAGGCATTGATTCTCCCACATATAAATTAGCCAAACATTTAGCCAAAGTGCTCACACACTATACTGGCAACACACCATCACACACAAAAAAAACTCAGCCCACTTCAAAGCCAGTATAGAAAACCTCTCATTCCAACACACTGACATAATGGTCAGTTTTGACGTCTTCTTCTTATTCACAAATCTCCCACTCAAAGAAACCCTAGAGCTCATCCAAGCCAAATTTCTGCCCGACATCTCAGCCCTATTTCAGTTCACAATGAACTCAGGCTATTTTGTTTGGCAAGGAAAATACTACAAACTGATAGAGGGACATCCATGGGTTCACTACTTTTCCCACCCTTGGTCATTTTTTTATGGAGACCTTTGAAGAGAAAGCCTTAAACTCTTCCCCACAAAAACCCACTATTTGGCATCGGTACATGGATGATGTGTTTGCCATTTGGCCACATGGCTCAGATACACTCCACTCCTTCCTAACACACTTAAACAACCAACACCCCAGGGTCCAGTTCACCTTGGAAAAAGAGGAAAATAACACCCTCCTCTTTCTAGACACTCTAATCACTCATTAGCCTGATGGATCTTCGGTTTTCTCTGTTTATAGAAAACCCACCCATACAGGCAGATACATTCACCAGCAAACCCCCCCCCACACACACACACAACAATATGGGGTTATTAAAACACTGTATAACAGGGCAAAATTAATCTACTCAGATGACGATGCCTAACCATTGAACTAAACCACATCCTCAACACTTTCTTAGCCAATGGCTACAATCCCCCCAACAAATATTAAAACCAGTAAACCACAACCCTCCCCACAATAAAGATTACACTAAATCTATCACCATTCCCTACATCCAGGGCACCTCTGAGAAAATAACCAATATCCTCAAAAAATATGACCTAATTTCTTGTTATAGACCATATAAAAAGTTGGCATCCCTTATCTGCTCCATCAAAGACCAACCACTTCCCCTACACCTACCTGGTGTATACCAGGTCCCTTGCAGTTGTAAATTGTCCTACTTTGGCCAAACAGGCAGAACAGCGAATATCAGGATTTCAGAACACAAAGACTACATCCAGTTTCACCAGTACAGCCACTCTGGACTTGCAGCCCATGCCACAGATGCCAGCCATAGAATTTGTTGGAAGAAAACTAAAATAATACTGTAAAATTTTTATCCTCTTATTTATTTTCTCTTTTTTGTACTCTTTAATCTTAATTTCACTTTTATCTTTGCACTTGTACCTGTGCCTTTTTAAAATCCTTCTATAGTAAAACTTTATTTCTAATAACTTCAATAATTTCTCTTGGCCAATCTTTACTTATAAGAACGATGCTAGTGGTTTGGGGGACAAAGGGAATACTAATGGTAAATGTCAATTCCTTTGTCTCAACACTGGTTCTAATTCCTTTTTCGGATTCAGGGAAAAATTATTTTTCACTGCACCACCATGAATCCTAGATTAACAATAAATGTAGAATCAAGGAACCAGAACGCAGTTTAGCATACACTCTTATTTTACTATAAATTACGTTTGCAGTCGTAGCCTCTCTATTAATCAATCTCCCGCTGTGGTCCGTATTTTATGAGAAAGTGCAATAGAGAAGAAAATCAGGCAAGTCATCAGTTAAACAAAAAAAAAGCAAAGCATTTAATTCAATTGAAACATATTACACATTATGAATACACTCTGATTAAGTAATCTGCAATTGCTAATGAATGAGCACTAATTACTCAGATTCTCTATATCTATCTTAGCATGCATGACAAAGAACTTCATTTATGGTTAACAATTTATACTTGAAAGATCACACTTATTCATCAATACTAAGGACATTTGTTAACTGAATTACTAAATTAGCTTCACGTGCTCTCATACAATTTCTCTCACAAAATTCTCATAACTTATTCAATCATTAAAAGAGACAATTCCTAGGCTCCACGTGCTCTCACTATTTCCTTCATAAAGTACTCATTATAACTCTATCATTAAAAGAAACAATCTCTAGAGTCCTTCCTAAAATTTACAGATATTCTTCTAATACACATTTACTTATAAAAAACATAGACTGTACGTTACCAACTGCTGGGGAACTATCCGAAAATAGGTAGACGTTGTTCCCTGGTGAACTGGCTCAACATCGTAACGATATCTCCATAAGCGTCAGTGATTATCTTCTGCTGGGCTCATTGCCGACTGGTAAACTTTCAGGAATTCCACGGCAAAGTTCCTCAGTCATTGTCTCAAATCCGTGGGGAATGAGAGGATGCCACGAGGAAGCTCCACACACAACAGCAAGACCGCAAGAAGGCATGAGATCCGGAGCGTAAGAGAGCATAAGCATAAGAGTTTTTCTGGCACTGCACGACTTTTTAAATTGCGCGCCACACGTTCACCCTACGCCATCGATTTCTCCTCCCATTTTACTACGTCACCTCACGTCACCCAGTACTGAGCGCCACACACGGAATTCTTAGCGTACTCTTCCGAGCATGTGTCTGTGTGTGTGTGTGGGGGGGGGGGACTTCGTGCTTACCAAAAGGGTGCACCTGTACTCTTTGTTCAACGTGTTTAGATTCCGGCCACTTTTATTTAATCGGATTATCCTTTTCTCCCAGCAATTTATAAGTACTTACACTTAAACAGTAAGGTTTAAGCAATTTAGCAATTCACAATACTTTACATTTTAACATAAATAAATGAAAGATCCTCAGTTTAGTAATATTTTGGTAATTTACAAGTGTTTAGTATATTCTGATATATCAACAATTGATTCAAAATGTAACCCCATGTTAAGTCTGAAGGAAACGTAAATTAATCTAATTCTAGTTTCATTCAGAACTTAACAATACACCGCAGCAAGTTCAAGTATGAAAGATTATTCATGGAATCATCAGCAGCTCTAAAAAAACGTTCCAAACCTCAACAAATTGGGTGCATGAGACTGCCCCAAATTTGGGAGACTTACATTATGAGAACTTCAGCCCAACAGCCAAGACAACCCAATTAGCCTGCTAAGGGGCACCATTAGGACTTTAGGAACAATACAGTTTCTTGCCTTCTTCCTCATTTGCTTTTGTTATTGCCTGCGTGCACATAGCATTTGTATGTTCCTGAAGATGGCAACGTGATGTTGCCGAAATACTGAAGGTATTCATTAAAGTTTCCTTTAATTAATATCCGTTTTATACATTGTAAATTCCTTAAGTTAATTACCAGTTACGTATGACCAACGTATAAGCCTTGCTACAAGAATTCAGCTCAGCTCAGCTAACGCCTTTTTATTCCCGTATATACGGGAGTAGGCGAGGCCATTTAGCCCTATCTAACTTTTGGAGACTGAGTGGGCAGTTCAATCTCCACTGGTACCCAATCAGAGACAGATGGCCCAAGGCTATCACTAATTAAGCGGTACGCAGTGAAGAGAGACGGCTCAAATGTGCCGCCATCTCGTGGTCTCTAACCCTAACACAATATATTTAATGTCTGAAATAATGTGGGTTCTACGGTCGATTTTCTTGAGTTTACAGGACGAAAAACCCGAGTTTCCGGGAGGAAAAACCTGCTTGCCCGTGCCAGAGATCGACTAACTCGGGAACCGGTCGAAAAAAGGCTTAGAAAAATTTCCTCTAGTCGCCGACTAGACTCGAAACCAAGACTTCCTTCGTGCAGCCTAGCGCGGTGGTGTGCAAACGCCACATCACCTCCATATAATTTATCTACTACTGAATTCTGAGAAAACAAAGCATGATGCATTTTATTCATCAAGCATTTTGCAGCTTCAAGAGCTGCTTTCATTAAAAGAAAAGAACCTTTTTTTATATCTTTTTTGAAAGCAAGTAAAGGAAAAGCTGTATGGTAATGGATAAGGTTGCTATGAGAGGAAGATAGACAGGATAACTCAACCTAATAAGAAAGTAGTTATAATGCTACAAAAACACAGATTAAACAATAAAATAAGCTTCTTGATGAAGTTGTTAACTAGGTTCAAAGGGTTTTATAATTGTACCCTCATTTTGGAAGGATTCCTCGTTTACGTGGCCTCTCAAAAATTCATAAAGAAGCTAGTAAGACCCATTGTGAATTGTAATGACTCTCTCACCTAGAGAATTGTTAAATTTCTTTCATGTTTATTAAATGTCAAGGAAAATCCGGATCACTTATCAAGAATTCCACACATTTTCTTCAAAAAAATCAAAGATATTCAATTACAAGTTTCAGATATGTTAGTGAATTTTGAAATTGGTTTTCTATTTACCAACTTTCTGTTATATGGCAATATTAGTTTACTATATGATGATATCTCTCCTGATGTTTTGTGAAGATTTTTGAATTTGTTATACAATCTGGATATTTCATCTGGAAAAATAAGATCTGAAAACAGATTAAAAGCATTGTCGTGGGTTAGCCCTCTGTCTACACATCTGCAAACTATTTTTTGAACCATCCGGAATAGGGGTCGGCAACGCAGTGCCCGTGGGAGCCATGGCACCCGCAGTGAATTTTTAGTGCGCCCTCAGAGAAATTATTGCAAACTGCTTTGGAGCTCACAGCAGTCATTTTTGCAGCGTAGATAGTAGTATATCTGAGAGATATATTCATTACTAGTATGTGCTAAAATGAAAGAAAACATAAAGAAAAAACACTGCAAATATAATACATGATGGTACAAATTACGTTAGTACTGAATCCAACATTATTTCATAGCCGAATATAGAAACTACAAGAGTTTTGTGCCGAATATATAGAAACTAAAAGTTTTGGCAGATGCAAGCATAAGTAGTACCTTATGGGCAACTCATAGTAAAGGTGGAGCAAGCTCCAGACCTCTTTCCTTGGTATTTTCCATAAATGTAAAGTGTATCTTGCAGAGGTCAGCAACCTTTTTAATATGAAGAGCGCAATATAAAATTGCACTCTTCATAAGAAAACGGGAAGAAAACCCTTCTAATAGCATTCTAATGTATTTGTTTATTATGCAATAATAGCGTGGCTATTTTTAAAAAAAAAAATAATATAGAAAGACATTTCAAAACCATTCATGCCAATTGTAATTTTAATTATTTAAATCAGGAGGAGTCGACAATGCAGTGCCCGCGAGCGTCATGGCGCTCACAGTATTGTATCCTTCATATTAAAAAGGTTGCCGACCACTGAATTTTGGAAGATAACCTGTTCTCACCCATTCAGCCCGAAGCTCTCTTTGGTTTTGCTACATCAATGACATTTTTGATTTTTTGGCCTTGTTCTGAAAATGAACTTGCCACTTTCCTACATCAGATTAATAGCCTTCACTTAAGCATTCAATTTACTATGGGAAAAAAAAGAAAATACTGGTTATTTACCATTCTTGGACATCCTTCTTACTCACACAGCCTGTGGTATTTTGTCATCCAGTGTTTATCGTAAACCTACCTTTACTGGCATATACATTCATCAAAAGTCTGCTCTTCAGACCTCTTGAAAAATTGCTGCTATTAAGTCATTAATTAATGGAGCACTTAATGTGTGCTCCTCTCCCTCAAGCTTACAACAAGAACTTCTCACTTTCAAAACTTTAATGGAATTGAATGGTTACAACCCTCATCAAATCCAACAGATAATTGACTCCTATGTTCCAATACCTAAGGATTTTTCAAGACTGCAGGACTCAAAACCCTTATGTTTCTTATATCTCTGAACTTATTGGTAGAATTCTGAAGATGTATTACTTTATTCCCACATATTTTTTCTATCAACCAAATTTCTCATCCATTACCATCTACAAAGAACAAACTGTCACTTCTGTTTTTAGCTGGTGTTTACTAGATCCCTTATGAATGTAACTTGACATTGGGCAGAAATATTGTAGAAACTTTTTTAAGCCTTTGTTCAATTGGTTCCCAAGTTAGTTGATCTCTAGCACAGGCAAGCAGGATTTTTGTCCCATAAACTCAAGAATTCACTGTAGAACTCACACTATTTCTGATAGAAAAACATAGTGTCAGTATTAGGGACCATGTGGTGGCAGTAGTTGTCAGCCACTTCTCTTCACTGAATGTTGTGTATAATTAGTGATTAATCTTGGGCCAGCTATCTCTGATTGGCTACCAGTGAAGACTGAATTGTCCTCTCAGTCTTCAAAAGCTATATAGGGCTAAAACTCCCTACTCATCTACTCCCTATAGGGAAATATTAGTGGATTTATTTTTTTAACTTTATTTGTTACTAAGATGAATCTTTTGAGACAAACTTTTCAAACATGTTAAATTTAATAAAACTAACTGTATAATATATTTCCTCCCAATTCTAACAAAATTTCAAATTATGACATACAAATAAAAAGTTTTCTACATTATTTATAGATCTTAAAATATTTGATAATAGAATTTTGATCTAGTTCAGTTTTGCTAATTTAAGGATTTGAATACCAAGATCTAGAATTTGGAAATTACCGAAATCTGCTAACTTCAATTCTCCCTTTTCACTAATAAGCAAGTTTTGAGGTTTGAGGTCTCGATGTAGAATTTTTCTCTTGTGACAGTATGCTAAACCACGAAGAAGCTGAAAAAGAAATATCTGAAAAGCAAAATCAGTTAAATGTATTATAAAACAAGTAGACACACACACACACAGTTCAATTTTCTGAATTAATTTTATTCTTTTACTGGAAGCCTTAAAACACATTATTTTGGAACATAATTTTTTTTATTTCTTTACTAGCATTGTTCTTCAGTCATATTTAATGCACATTCAAATTTTTATAAATTTTCTCACTGCTGTCATTTACTTTTCATGAAACAGCAGTGATGCTCTCAATTCAACAACTTCTTATAACTAACATTGGTATTCTTTCTTGCTAACAGCTGATCCATAACTAAAGTTATTGTTGACAATTAAAAAAGAGTAGCATTAACTCCATGAACTCAGGCTATTTGAAATGATCACATTGCACTGTGTAACTGTTTATGTGTTGCTAGTACCCAGGCATTAGGTGACATAATGATTGAGATTGGAACTTTCATTTTTATGTTGTTGGGAATGGGGATACTGGTCATGTATGGGAATACACAACAGGTTGGTTGATCAACCTATAGTATAATAGTACTGTGAGTAGATAGTTGAGGAAAGGAGAAATCTATTCAAGTGTTATTTGAAGATGGGTACTGTATTCTCTTGGAATGATCACATTTCACTGTGATCATATAGTGATTCATAAGGAACTATTCCAGAGCACAGCAGCGGAAGAAATGAAAGAGGAAAAAGAAAAACTTATTATGTAAGTCTGAAGTTGAATTGTGGAGGAACAGGATGCAGCTGCTCCCATTTCACTGCATTTAGTAAAGACTAGAGGAATTAGGTCATATGAACAATTATCATGGAAATATTTATAGAAAATGCATGCAACAGAAACTAAACACCTGTGTGAATGAGGGTGGAGTGAATTTGTAAGAGACAGATCATTAATCAACATAACTGCTCTATTCCATTTCAAGTAAGTATTTTTGGGGTGCTCTTAGGGGGGGGGCATCCCAAATGGGGAGCAATATCTGATAGATGGGCAGATTTGTGATTTGTATAGGATTAATAACTGTTTTGAAGTAAATAACATCCTGAGCAAAAGTGGAATCATAGATTTTTGAATACCAAGAAAGCAATGATCGCAATATAGTTATAACAAGAGAGGTCGATGGCAAAGTAATTCTAAGAAGAGAAATCTCATCATATCTAGAAATCTGAGAGTTGTCAAAAGTAATACTGGAAGAAAAGTTTTTTTTGGAAATATGTGAGAACTGTTTTGCTAGCAATGAAATTGACAAGGTTATAAAAATTCCATAGAAGAATGGTTTAGAGATCAAAATTAAGAGTAATCGAGGTTGATGTTCTGTAACCAATTGCTCTTACAAGAGAGCAAAGGGCTCGACTCATTTGGACACATCGAAAGTTTCTTGCTTTTAGTTCTTTCAAAATCAAGATTGTTTGATAGTTATTATATGGGCAGCTCCATGGAGTCCGAAGACTCATCACAGGAAACCCAATCTATCCTCTCCTTGAACCAATTAACACACAAAGCATTCATAACTGACTCTAGCAACCCATTCCATTCATTCACAACTCTCCAAGCAAAAAATTTAGTCCTCACACCCCTTCAACCACACCTTTATTCAACTTCCAGGATTGATCCTTGTTCTGGTCCCTCTTGGATGAAACATTTCCCCTGCATCTATCCTATAAAACTCGTTAATCAACTTAAATGTTTCTATCATATCTCCTCTTTTTCTCCTATCAACCAATTTCTACAATCCACACATCCTCAAATCAGGGAACTAGACTTGAGCACAGTAGTCTAGATGTGGGTGTATCAAATCCTTATAAAGAGGAATAACAACTTCCTTTTATCAACATGTTAATATGTTCCTCAATAGCCAAGTAATCTTATGGGCTACCTTAGCAATATGTCCTCTAAACTTTAACTCTCTGTCTACAACCACCACTCCTAAATCTCTAGCTTCCTCTATTTCCTGGAGTACAGTGCCATCAATATGATACATGGTTTGTAATCTATTTTTTCCAAAATCATAACTTTACATTTCTTCACATTAAACTGACACCCATAATCTTTTGCCCATACCGATAGCCTATTTAAATCGTCCTGCAAGCTCTCCACATTGCCATATCATTTATGTACAAATTAAACAGCAATGGCCCCAGCATTGAACCTTGTGGCACCACTAGTGACCTGTTTTCACCTCGATTCTACCGCTCCATGCACCACTTGTTGATATCTGTCCAGCAGCATCTTATCCACATAACCAGTTGTGTTCTAATTTGCATAACAGAGTTTCATATGGTATTCTGTCAAATGTCTTTGCAAAATCCAGCAGAATCATCATGTAGCCATTTCTTTTATCCAACTCAGCTGTTACTATATTATAAAAAGTTAGTAGATTATTAGGCATGACCAACCCTTCAAAAAGCCATGTTGTCTCTCACTCAGTATCATATTCTTATCCACACATCATTCCTGAGATATTGATTGGTCTATAATTTGCTACTGCAGTCTTTCAATCTCTCTTATGCAAGGGCATTATTTTGCCCTCTTTCCACTCTTCCAGAGCTGAGACTTAAATTAAAGAGCCTAGTCAGAGGCAATGTCACTTCCCTTGCACATCCTCGCAAAAGCCGAGTTGATATCCAATCTAATCCCACAGCTGTATTTACAATGAGATTCTGCAATATCCTAAGAACCTCCAATTCATACACCCACTCCTATTCCAAAATCAGTGTGTTACACAGGTTAAAGAAGTAACCTCAATAGGATGATATATAATTGCAAAGTGGTCACTCAGTAACTTAACCATTTTATCCACTTCTGTCTTCTTGTAACCATCATCACTCATTAAGGGTAATCTTCCACAGTCATTCTCCCCCTTACTTGCCACATAACGAAAGAACTCTTTGGGATTTCCTTTGGAATGCTTGGCCAGATTCTTCTCATAATCTAATTTTGCCTTCCTTGCCATGCTGGTCACCTTTCTCTTTATGTGCCCTCCACAGCATTTTTTTCTTCTGCAGCTTGTATGCTTAATGATATCACTCATCCATCTAACTACTGCTTGATTAAACCTCCTTAACCTGGGTATACAATGTAATACTGCTTCCTCTAGATGACCTTTAACTATATCCCATGCACTACTAACATTCTGACCCAGCAGGGTTTTGCCATGGCACAGATTTAAACTTCTTCCTAAGCTTGTCATAAACACCTGCCTTGTGGTTCCACATATATCCCTTCTTGATAGAATATTCCTCATGTTTTACAATCTTTCAAGTCAAGACCACATGGTCACTTTCACCAATTGGAAGCAATGTGGCCTTAAGTAATTATCTCTTAGCAGGTATATAAATTATATTTTCCTTCCTGCCATGTGATCTTTCTTCCAGTCTATATCTTCATAGTTGAAGTCCACCATAATAATCACTCAACCTGTACTCATTGTACTAATTAGGTGATGCATGTCTTCCAGATAATCTGTGGAATCCCCTGGCCTATAGCAACAACCAACTGTATATTTTGTCTTACTGGCCTTAATCTCAACACCAGATTGTTTCAAATGAACAGTCACTCTCCTGCCTGTCTCCTATTCTTTTTGGCTGCAATTCATCTGCTAACACCAATACCTTTCTCCTCAATTCACCTCTATCGTAGCGTGGTAGGAGACTTACAATCTTCACCTTCTTGCTCTTCAAGTTTTGCCTCTTATAACAACTCCTTTACATCCTCCATCATAGAATACTTCTCACCTCTCAAATCATTTGTACCAACCAAGATGATCATTTCCTTCTTGCAGATGTTTTGAGTTTGGTATTAGCAGTATATTCCTTTACTAATGGAGTTCTTGATGAAAGCCAATTGCGGTATGCTTGATTTTTAGCTCAAGCAGACTTAGCACACCTTTCAGAGAACCAAGGCTTAGAAAGGGAATACCAGTTTTATTAGGATAATAATGTTTATTATTATCCTAATAAAACTGGATAATAGTTTTATTAGGATAATAAAATTTTATTTTTTAAGCAATATTTTTTATTATTTAATTATTTTAAATTATTTTAAAATTTTTTTTATTTTTTAAGCTATATTGCATTACATGCAGTATGCCAAAGCGACAATGATTTGATCAACTGTTATTTTATTAGCCTGACTTCCTTCAAGTGAAAAAAAACAACAAAAAAAACACCAAAGCTATATATCCTGTTTATAACACCATCAAAGAACAAATTCATACTATTACTTTTAATACAGCAATATTGATGGCCTAATCAATAATTTAACATAAGTGTTTGTTATATTAAGGCTAACATCCTAGATGACTACAGTCATCTAGGATGTTAAAACAAAAGGTTATGTGGTAAAATATATGCCATCCATATTCACAGGATTTTTACACCACCATTACTGTTAAGATTCAGATGGTTGATAAGAATTTCATAGGCCTCTTTAAATTTGTTTTCATGTAATGTTTGGTGAGATGTAATGATCAGATAACAGGTGACTTTCCAGTCAATTCTATGTAGAGTATTCAGATCATGAACAGAAATGTCAGATTTACTATAGTTATTAAATTCGTCTTTTATGTTCTTTTTTTCAGGTAGGAATAGTGCACCCCAGTTTCACCTGTATAAGACGAATTACAGGTGCAATGAGTATGGTATGCACAAAGGTGGGCCAATGGAGGAAGTGGATCCTTGGAGTTAAATAAGTTCTTTAATTTTGCAGGAGATTTAAAGGTGGCATTAAAGTTGTATTTCTGTAGTATTCTGTTTATGTTATCTGATATTCCCTTTAATGTATGGAATAGCTACAGTTTTATTGTAATGTAGTTTATTTTTGTTATTAAGTGGAGTCTTGTGGAGAGTTTTATTGATAGTATTTATGCTGAAGCCATTATTTAGGTTGGTATTGTTGATAATTTTTAATTCATGTTTAAGCGCTTGCTCATTGGAGCAAATTGTTAAAGTCTTGTTTTTTAGTGTGTTGATGACACCTATTAAGTATGTGCACGCGGTTAGCATAGTGGCTTTGCGCTTCGCAACCATATGCCTGGGGAAGGAGTGTCTTAGGTTCGATTCCTGTCGACAACACGAGGAGCTTAAGGATCTTCCTCAGCCATTGCCAAGTTAGCCGGTCTTGGGCATGGACAGCAGGATTTTCCCCCCAGTTTATCCTAGGGTTTTTCATCCCGCAAGCAGGCAAACCAGTCCCGTGAACACACACAGATTACAGTCAGGAATACTGACCCAGCCATAGGGCTATTTGTCAGCTATGCCAGTTCTGAGTACAGATAAAATATGGGGGGGGGGGACTGAAATGGTGCCATACCCCTCCCTGCATAAAAGGGGGACTCATGGGCGTGTATCATCATACAATAATTATTATTACCTATTAAGTATGTGTAAGCTTACAGTAAATAAACAGTGAAGGAAAGACTGATGTAAGGAAACCGTGTGACAAGTGTATCTATAATTGGAAGTGTGTTCTGACTTTCAATTGTGAATTGTATGCATTGGTGTTGTTTAAGTGGCTAAGGAAAGTGTCTAATGTCTGGCGGCCCAAGGACCAGATAGCAATATACCTAAACCAGAATTTTGGTTTTAAAGTAAAAGAATCTAGAACATATTGCTCAAAAGCTTCCATATAAAAGTTAGCAATTGGGAGGATAATGGCAAGCCCATGACCATGCCTTCTTTTTTCAGGTATGAAGTATTTTGCCACATAAAGGAATATTATTATTATTACATGACACCTCCAGGGAGTCCATCGACTCATCAAGGGAGGACACTTGCTCTACAACTCTGTCTCCATCACCAACTCCATCTATAGCCAACCACCACTAGTATTTTCACAGACAATCGCAAACATCCATGCCCATGGTGGGATTCGAACCCGCAGCCTTTTGACTGGAGAGCAGATACGCTAACCACTCTGCCAGTCAGGCCGGCTGGCCGAGTGGTTAGCGTATCCGCTCATATCAGATAAAATAAACTACAGAAATACAACCTTAATGTCACCATTAAATCTCATGCAAAATTAAAGAACTCATTCAACTCCTCCAAGGATCCACTTCCACCACCGGCCCACTCTGGAGAATAGTGTATTAAATGCATCTGTAATTTGCCTTTTATAGGTGAAACAAGACACACAATTCCTAACTGAAAAAAGGAACATAAGCAACATGTTAAATTTAATAACTATGGTAAATCCAGCCTTTCTGATCTTGCCCTAAATAGACTACATAAAACTGACTGGAAGGGCACCTATTCATTACTCACACCAAAACACGGTATGAGTGCAAATTTAAAGAGCCCTGTGAAATTCTTATCAATCACCCTAATCTTAACAATAATAGTGATCTAAAAATCCCAAGAATATGGCTGGCACATATATCCTTTTGTTCTAAGAGATCATTAGGACTGTAGTAATCTAGAATCTTAGCCTTAATATAACAAACACTTATGCTAAATTACTGATTAGGCTACCAATACTGCTGTATTAATTGTTATTATTATTATTAAGAGAGAACCTCCAGGGAGGCCACATACTACACACACACACACACCAGCTATCAGACTTGTTCTTGAATTCATTCATGCACACCATCCAAAGGCAATCCATTCCAATCACACACCACTCCATGAGAGAAAAATCTAGATCTCATTCCCGTAGTGGAATTCATTTTCAGCTTCCAAAGATCACCCTTTCAGAAGTTTGTAAGTCTCAATCATATCAATCTCCCCCTTTTTCTCCTGTTTACTAGTGTCTGCAGTCTACAAATTCTCAATCTGTCTTCATAATCAGTATTCCACAATCCAGACATCTTTTTTAACTCTCTCCTTTGCACTCTCTCTTTCTCTCTCTCTCCACCATATCAGATCACAATGGAAACCAGGAGACCACACCTGCACATAATAGTCCAAGTGAGGTCTTATCAAGGCCTTGTAAAAAGGCAAAAATGACATCCTTATTTTTATATGTAAAAGTTCATTTCAGCATTGCAATTATCTTTTGAGTATTAGCAATTTTTGCTACATGGCTCCTGAACTTCAGCTTCCTATCGACTAACTCTCCAAGATCCCTAACCTGATCAGTTTCTTCTAGCATAATCCCACCAATATAATATGACATTGGATATCTAATCATGCCAAAGTGCATTACTTTTCATATACTGACATTGAACTGACATCTATTTTCCCATGCCCACAATTCCAGCCTATTCAAATCATTCTGCAATTACTGCATTTCAGCTGCATGATTACTCTACCTATCTTTGCATCATCAGCAAATAGCTATATGTCACCTGTCAAATCCTTCCCAATATCATTATTGTTGGATTCTGAACGAAGAGAAATTAAAATTATTAATACTTCCTTCAGAATCAAACATAATCCACCATATCAAAGGCTACATTTGTAGACATTATTTAATGTAAATCTCTTGTTATAAACTATTATTCATATAATTACCTTTGAGTTTTTTTTTTATTTAATTAATTAATCTAGGATATGTATTAATAATGGAAAGGACTCTGTATAAAAATAACGTTCAGATTATTTTATTTATTCCTATATTAATAATAGAAGAATTTATATTCATCATATATTATTTGAATTGAAAAATATCCTTTTATTTAGTTTCTGTATGTAATGCTTATGTACTACTCTAATTGTTGTCATGAAGACGGAGTTAAAAGCAGAAAGTGCGAGCGTGGTAACACGTGAATTATGGACATGAGATGGAATTGATATAAACTAGATGGTGAGAACAAGTTTTGGTGGGAAAAAGGAGTGAAGGTACATAAACAGAAAGCGAGAGTAAACAGGGACACAAGATTAGGTCGGCGGAGTTAGCACTAGAACTAGGGAACTAAGGACTGAGTACAGTTGGAGCACTCAGAACAGTATAGAGATGAAGAAATAATTTATTAGCAGCATGGAGTTAAGTAAGAGGCTGTAGTACAAATAATTAAGTGCTGTAATCAGATTACAAAGGATCGAAATGTAAATTGGCAACTCAGAATATTGATATGGAATTCTGAAGTTAATGTTGTATTCCAGAGCTTTCAAGGAAGATAAATGAAAGCTGATTCTATTGTAAAGTAGTATATGAGGAATAAGTGAATTTTCTACTGCAAGTGTGTCTGCATTTGTGATGTGCTGAAGTTAAAGATTAAGTTAATTCAAAGAAGATTACTTTTGAAATGTGTAGCTCCAGTGTGTTAATTAACTAAAGTTTTAAGTGTGCCTCAGTGAATAATATGTGCAAAGATTTATTCCGGTAAGAACAGTTGCACTTTATAGCATTTTAGAGTGAAGTTATAAGAGTTATCTCCTTCTGTTAAATCCTAACATAAACTGTGGTGTTTATGCTGAAATTAGCCAAAGCTAAAAGATTAATACTCTTCACCCCCCCTTAAAGTGATAGCTATCTCTTGACTGAGCTTTGTGATTTCTGACTAAGGGATAGATAAAGAATACAATTGTTAAAATATTTGCTGTGAATTTCAGTGGTAAAGAACTTTAGAACTGTCTTTGCTTATTAAGGAGAAATTAGATTTTGAAGCTCGGTGTTTAATACAAAGAGTTGAGTGAATGTTATGAGTAGTAGAACAGAGTTAATTTTGCATTATCTTGTATCCAAAGTATGCTTATGCATGTATTATATAACCTTGCATTAAATGTTTAGTTTTATTGATTTCAATTTGTTGTTAGCCTGATTCTTTTCCACTGCACCGCTCATAAAATTATCAGACCTAGCAGGAACCTCAAATGTTAATGTAAAATTCAGCCTATATAAAAACATTAGATTGCTAAAGTTAATTAATATTTGATTACACTTTTTTGCATAGACTAATCTGAATATAAGGTGGCGCAGTATAATAGAAATTTCCCTATATTTGGATTAGTAATCAACATACAATTAATTAACCTTAATAAGAACAACGTTAAAGCAAGATGGCGGATCAAAAGACAGGAGCGACGATCCAACATTATGTACAGATTGAATAGCAGGGGAATAAAGACTGATCCATGTGATAGCACCACTGGTTAAATTAAATCTTGTAGACTCGTATTCCCCCATAAACCACTTTTTGATATCTGTCTGTCAGCCACTCACTTATCCACACTAACATTTTATAATCCAAACCCATATACTCCAATTTATGCAAGTCTTCCATGCTGTATTCTGTCAAAAGTCTTAGCAAAATCAAAAAGTATCATTTTATATCCATTACACTTGTCTAGCTTAATGGTAACATTATTATAGAATGTGAGCAAATTGCTAAAACATGACCTTCCCTTAGTAAACCCATGCTGTTCATTGTTTAGTAGAGATTCACTCTCAGCCCATTTCTGAATGCAAGGCTTAACAAATTTTTCCAAAATCTTCACCATCACTCCTGAGATACTAATTGGCTGATGGTTGGATACATTGGTCTTTGCACCATCCTTGTGCAATGGAGTTACCAAACATTCTTTCCACTCCTGTAGAATCTTCCCTATTCTGGAACTCAAAATATACAGCCTGGTTAAAGGAATAGCCAGTTCAGATAAACACTCTTTTAGTACCTATGCTGATATCCCATCAGCCCCTATTGCTGAATTCTTATTTAGTTTGTGCAACAGTTCTAATACCTCCTCCTCATACATGTCAGTTTCTCATCCGGTGAAGTATTAAAAGTATGAATATGAATTTGTGCAATGTTGTAAAAAGGAGATAACTTTCATGTAGTCGTTCTCTCCCCCCCACTACAGAGGTCAGGCCAGTAGAATAACGGTTGATGAAATGATTGTCACTTGGGCATACTATTTGTAATGTAATATAGTTGGGCTTTGCATACATATGAGGCAGGGGGGGAGGGGGGCTGTAAACTTCTAATAAACACCTCAAACAAAAATGATATTAAAGTGACTGATATTATCACAAGAAAGAACATATGATATGTTCTTTTTGAAGATATGTCCTTTCTTGTGGTTATAACCGTTGCTTTCATATCATTTTTGTTCGAGGTGTTGATCAGAACTTTTCAGCTCCCCTCACATGTACATAATCCAGATGATAGATTATGCAAGTGAGGGGAGCTGAAAAGTTCGAAATGTCAGAAAATTAAAGTAGTTATTTCTGATATGGTTGCAGTCTTCATAATTTATCAAAAGGAATGCTAATCAGATTACCGTGTAACATTAAACGAAAGGGTTCCTCCTATATATAAATGACCCGCATTCACTGATTTCAAATCCTACCCTACCATTTTGCTGATGACAGTATACATCCAAGTGCCCTTTTTCATTTAACAAACCTTGTAATGCCCAACTATTAGAAAACTGAAGATTAATCATAACCAATGCTATAAATTCTGATCTCCTTTTGCTATATTATACTTCAGTGGAATAAGGACAACGTTGCAAACTTCAATGGTATCAAATGCGTTCTTTTTGCTTGCTTATGATAAAATCCAGATCAGACTCCCTTCTTGGGTTGACTTCCAGCCTTTTCTGGCACAAATACCTCAACGAAGGTTTCTGTAACAACCAAAAAAACTATGTAATTTTCCTCTCAAGGCACTATTTCTCACTTGTACAACTGCTCTAACAATAATCTAATCCCAAATCTGTCCAACTATGGAATGCTGCTCATAAATGGAGTGGCCCAACTTGGCCAATTACAGTTACCAGGAAGGGAACAGAAGTGTTATAAACCTTAGTCTGCATTAGTCAGCCTGGGGTTTAAAATAGATAAAATGACAATGGCACAATAATTTACAGCAAGCATAAACTGATATTATTCTCTCAAAACTGGAAATTAAAAAAAAATATTACACAATATGCAGTATTTCTTTGATTTGAAGCTTAAGTAAAAGTCACGAAATTTGTTTAGGTAGTAGTTCATTTTGTGTTTGAAAAATTCTAAATGGGGTGCTTAAGGGTCAAAGCTATATAACTGAGAGGAGACCTCCACATAGCCTTTTAAAGGAATGCGAAGAACCGACTGAGGCTTCAGACCTACTGTCCAATCCTCACCTTCTCGTGATAGGTATCTACATGGATACTGAACGAAAGAGGGTGGGCTGCCAATTTGGGATTTAGCTGACCAAATTGTATTCTTATTGGCTAAAACCAAGATAGGAAATGATGGTACAACATGACAAAATTTCATGCCGGCTGGACCGTCGCCCGGTTAAACAAATCCCCCGTTGTTTTTGCCAGGGAACCAGGGCAAACAGCGAAAAGTCAGCTACTGGAACAAATCTGAAAGCACACCCCAACTCAACATCACCAGAGTTAAAGATCGGTACTATCAACATAGGAAACCTGAATGGCAAAGAAATGGAGTTAGCTGAGGAATTAGATAAGTACCAGATCGACATAATTGGAGTGACTTAAACAAAAAAGACAAAAACTGGTGAGATCTTTCTGAGCAATAAATACAAAATGTTATATTCAGGCATTGACAAGCAAGGAAAAGAAGGAGTAGCCATAGTATTCAACACTAAATACGAGGCAAATCTTCTTGAATGGCAGGCAGTCTCGAGTAGAGTGATGAGAGCAAATATGAGAATGGGGAACTGGACAATGAAATTTATTTGTGCCTATGGTCCCACAGAAGTCTCTACTAAGGTAGAAGTGGAGGAATTTTTTCATGCTTTAGAGAAAGCAACTGACACAATGAGAAAGGAAAATTTGGGGATCTAAATAGCAGAGTAGGAAATGATTGTCAGACATACAAAAATATTTTGGGAAAATTCGGAGAAAAGAACAAAGTTAATAATAATGGCAAATACCTGATGGATTTCTGCTCAGGACATGGACTTGTTATTACTAAGACCATGTTCCAACATAAAAATGTGCACAAATTCACATGGATGGCAGTGGCAAGGAATAAGAAAAGCCTCATTGACTATGTTATTGTTGACAGTGATGTTTTCTCCCTGGTGCAGGACACCAGAGTGTACAGAAGATTTGAAATTGGAAGTGATCACTATTTAGTCTTGAGCAGGATAAAATTGAATTTCGTATTAAAACGAATAACATGTAAGAAAGTTTCAAAGCGAATAAAAGTTGAGCAGCTCTCAGATATGAACTGTAGACAAAAATACATAAAGATTATTGAAGAAAAAAATGAAAGAGTTTGAGAACAGCAACCAAACCTTGGAGATTCAGTGGCAAGCCATAAAGAAAACACTGATTGATTCAGCCAGAGAGGCATGTGGTGAGGTTGTCTGCAAGGATAGAAAAATCAGAACTCCATGGTGGACACAGGAAGTTAAAGAGGCAGTGAAGGAAAAGAAGAAAGCATATCAAAAGTTCCTGGCAAATAAGTTAGCATGTGCTCTTAGAGAATACAGAGACAAATGTAAGAAAGCTAAACACTGTGTAAAACCAGCTAAACAAAAGTCATGGGAGGACTTTGGCAAGAACATAGAAAATAAATATCAAGAAGGTGGTAAGATATTCTGGAGGTTGTTGAAGAAGCTTAGAAATGGAGGAAAGAGCCTTGTAAAAGGAGTTAGAGATGATAAAGGTGACATGAAAACGGGAGAAAAAGATATCCTTGAAATATGGAGTAATTTCTTCAAAAAATTGCTAAATGAAACAAGTAGTGATAGCACAGTGGTAAAAAACATTCAACAGGAATACATATCCATATTTGAAGTAGAAAAAGCCATAAAGAAATAGCCATAGATGATATCCGGCCAGAAATGCTGAAGTATGATGGTATAAAAGTCATACAGTGGCTGCACTGCATAGTTCAGAATGCCTGGACAGAGAGACAAATTTCCGATGATTGGAGTAGAGCTCTAATAGTACCCATATATAAAAATGGAAATAAAAGTGAATGTGAGAATTACAGAAGTATTTCCCTACTGATTGTTCCTTGTGGAAGAAAATCTTGGTGAAGAAAAAGCTGGATTCAGGCCAAATAGAGGCTGTCAGGATCAGATCTTCACTTAACATCAAATAGTTGAGAAATCATGGGAATATTCAAAAATCTATACTTAAGTTTTGTCAATCTGGAAAAGGCATATGACAAGGTGCCAAGAGAGAAGCTATTCAATAAGCTACAGTTATATGGTGTCAATGGGGTATTATATCAAGCAATACTTAGTCTGTATTTGAGTTGTTGTAAGTCTACAGTTAGAACTGAAGGAAGTAAAGGAAGATGGTTTAATGTTAAATCTGGTCTGAGACAAGGATGTACATTATCCCCTCTGTTATTCATTATCTATATGGATCACATTATGAAGGAAAGTGGTATTTAACATGATATCAAATTTGGAGATGTTAATGTCAGCTCTTTGCTTTATGCGGATGATGTTATACTTCTAAATAAATCCACTACAAGTCTGCAAGATTCCCTGACTAAATTGAATAACTGTTGTAATAGATATGGTATGAAGGTCAGCAATAAAAAGACAAAAACAATGAAAATGGGCAGAATCGTTGCAAATGTCAACTGCGTTTTGAACGGAGAACCTGTGGAACAAGTAAAACATTTCAGCTACTTAGGCACGATTTTTAGTGAAGATGGTAAATTAAATATGGAAATAGACAACAGAATCAACAAAGCTGGTATGGTAGGAAGTCAACTGAATAAATTCATATGGAATAAAAGAGAAATTAGTCAGAACACTAAATTAGCTGTATACAAGACAGTGTTCAAACCAGTCTTAACTTATGGATCTGAGAGCTGGGTCAGAAGTAAAACACTTGACCAAAGACTAGAGACCGTAGACATAAGAGTCCTGAGAAAGATTAGAGGCGTGAACAAATGGCATCAATGGCAATATCATATTAAAAACAAGGATATTAGGAAAGAACTTGACATTGTCAGCATCCAGGAATGCGTTAGCAGAGCTAATCTCAGGTGGTATGGTCACTTAAACAGAATGGGCGAGGAAAGATTAGCAAAACAAGTGTTCTCTGCCAGGTTGGCAGGAAAACGACCAAGAGGAAGACCAAGATATAGGTGGATTGATACGGTACAAATTGCTTTAGACGATAGAAATATAAGATCTGATAATGTTGGAGTCTTGACAAGTAACAGACTGATTTGGAGGAAAATTGTAGATAGGAAGTTAGTAATGATGTAAATTTTTCATGTAGTACTATCATATGCTGTACACCCCTTGAGGGTACCTGGTAGGAATTTGATGATGATGATGATGGAGACTCTTAATCTATAAGATAATAAAATGAAATTTCTGAATTGGAATATTTCAGTTTTTGACCTAAATTTTCACTTTTAATTGTAAAAATCTAAATTCTTACAGTTTATACATATTTATAGTACTTAGTTATGAAGATTTCAGGTAAACGACGTTAAGCTAATGTAACCAATTGCAAACATTAATTCTAGATT
Source organism: Typopeltis vanoorti (assembly GCF_054136105.1). Taxonomy (NCBI): domain Eukaryota; kingdom Metazoa; phylum Arthropoda; class Arachnida; order Uropygi; family Thelyphonidae; genus Typopeltis; species Typopeltis vanoorti. Next base: position 70,905,931 of record NC_143553.1, on the reverse strand, counting down.
TTTATAATTTATGCTCTTCTAGTTCTTTCTTATATAGCTCCTATTACTATTTGCATTTGTAAGTTTTTCATGTTGTCATTTCGTGTATGGTCCTTCACTCCCCAATGTATGATTTCTCATGATTTAACTTACTCAGTTTAAAAATTTCCCATAATTTTATTTTGTTATGTTGCCTGTGATTTTCCTTTGTTATATTTCCAACATTTTTCTTCGTTATATTTTCTTTAATTTCCTTTGTCTCCTGAGTGGGACATTATTTACAAGAAACTTCACTATGGTGAAATTTTTCAGCGTTTACTATTTATAATGGCAAGTTTAAAATAGCATTGCTTTTTATGGAATTTAATCCAAGACTTTTCCACAGTCCATTATGGGTCATTATTAGACGTTTTTTTGTTTGCATTTTCCTCCCAATAGTAACCCTACCAGGAGGTAATTTATTCCTACATGCTACATTGCACACAATGCTTATATTACATGTACCTTACAAGTATCGATTAACATTTGTATTTATATTTTTGTATCAATTTTCATATTTATATTAATATTTTTATCTATACATATATTAACACTATATAATTCACACAATATCAGTAATTATGATAGATTATAAATACCGGAAGTTAATCTTATTGGCACATTTAATTAATTCTGAGTAATACTTTTTGATAAGTCTCTGTCTGATACTGGCCACTTGTCTCCAGAAGTGATGATGTGTTGCATTAGGGGCATCCGGATGGAGTCCAATAGCTGACAGTCGTAAAGTATGTGGTCAACAGTCTGTTTAAGGTGTGGACTACAAATACATGATCGGTGATTCCAGTATATGGAATCTGTTTAAGTAGTGTCTTAGTTTTCCATGTCCTATTAGTAGCATGGTTAAACCTGAAGAAATGGCATGTTTTTTCAGCCAGAGTCTGCTTCTGATGCTTAGCAAGAATTCTTTTGTTGTTGATCCATTTTTTGATGTTTTCCATTCTTCTTCCCACATGTCTAGGCTTTTCTCTTCTGCAAGTGTTTTTATAGCAGATTTCGAGTACTTTTGGTAACTTGTTTCTAGCTGCTTCTTTAGCCAACTGATCCACTCTCTCATTTCCTGCTACCCCAGTATGCGCGTTCACCCAGCAGAACTTGATTTCCCATCCCTCTAGAGTGAGATTCCGAACCAGATTTCTTGTCTGTTCTTTTAATGCAATATGGTTGTTCTGATTTTTTATGCTGTCTACAGTGCTTCTACTATCACTGTAAATTGTTGCTGTCTTTTGATGCGAGGTGTTGAGTTCTAATTTCCAGAGATATGTAAGTGACTAAACTATAGCAAGTTGTTTTGCTTGGTTGTTGGAACAGAGCGGATGCAGTCTAGAGCAGAGTTCTTGTATAATGGACTGTCTGTTGTATAAAATGAAAGAACAACCAACGTTCCTTTCAGTTTTTGCTTTTGTCAGTGTATATTTGGAAATTGTCACTTTCAGAGCTTTCCTTCTCCTTAATGTATGTTCTCTTTGCTGGGTGAGACCACCTACTGTAGTGAAGCGGACGTTCGTAGCAACTTGGATCGATGCTGTAACTTTCATTATATATTCCGGAAGTGACATCATATATAATAGATAATTCTTGTATTTTTAGACAGGTCGGTGTTAGAGCTGCAATAACGCAAGCTGCCTCGAAAGATATTGTCCTGTATCCTTTCTTCTCGTGTGCCAACTCTGCAATTTTAAAGAGTTCTTCTTCGAACGTTACTTCTAACTGTAAGCCATCACATCCCCAAATCATTATCATCGCATCATCGATGAAAGCTATGAGTTTTGTTTTAGTAGTGAAACTAAATAGCGAGTCGTACTGGATGTTCCAGAAATCTGGCCCACAGCAGGAACCTTGCGTACAGCCTCGTTTGACTTTTTTCATTACAGTTGTGGTTTTTAATGTCATAGCTGCTCTTCTGTCTGAAAAATAATTTTTTGTAAGGTAGAGTAAGTTTTTCGGGTATTTTAAATGTATTAATTGATTAATTATGGCTGGCCACCATGCAGCATCGATGCTCCTTGTACATCCAGTGAGATCGCAGCACGTCTTTTTTTTGCTGTAGACTGCCTTCTGCGAACTCTTTAACTTCTATAATTGCATTTACTGTGCTGGATTGAGGTCTAAATGCATATAGATTGCTGCTTAATAGGTTTCTTGAGTAGACATAGTGCATTATTCGGTTTATTAGAAGTTTTTCTAGTACCTTACCAGCAACATTCATGAGAATGATTGATCTGTAATTGTTAATTTCATTGGATGTTTCTTTTCTTGGTTTGATTATGGGTATAATTTTTGAGTATTTCCATATTGAAGGAAATCGCCCTCTTTTTAGACATTTGTTGTAAACTGTTGTAATGAATTCGGGGAATTTGAGAAACGCTGTTAGGAGTATATCGCTGGTTATTCGGTTTCTCCAGGAGTTTTTCTTGGATCCATTGATCTTAATACTGACTAGATTTCATTAATTGCAAATGAGTCATCAGGCATGTCTATATCTGTTTCCATTCTTTGTCTGTAAGTCTTGTGGATTTCTTCATGATTCATCATCATCATCGGGAATAAACTTCTATCATAATAGCTGCAGTTTCTGCTAAGTTTTTAGTGCAGGTGCCGTCTGTTTTCGTGATAGCTGATAGGTGTTGTCTTATTCTTGCTTGCTGCTAATTTATATATGCAATTGCAAGGATTAGATATAGCTGAAACTGTACAAAATTTTTTCCATGATTCTGTTTTTATGTTTGTAATTTTGGACTGATAGCTGTATTTGGTTTTATAGTAGTTCTGTCTTCTGCTCTCTCTTAAATCTTGGTTACTGTATGTTCCTTGGCATAGTCATCTGAGTGAGTTAACACGTTTTCTTAGGACTGGTAGTTTGTTGTTCCACCAAGCTACTCTTCCATTGATATTTAGCTTCTTGGTTGTTCTGAGTGTTTGGTCACTGGATTTCATCAGACCAAATGAAAATGCAGAAGCAAGGAAGTCTATATCGGTTTGTGCTGATGCCCAGATGGCTGTTTTTGTCTAAGCTGAGCTGTTGTTCGGCATTCACATTAAAGTGATGTTCTGAGATTAGGCATGAAAATTCTCTTTTTAATGCTTTTATAAATTTCTCTAGGTTGGTTTTATTGGTGAAGTACTTGATGTTAATGCGATAGTTTGTGTTGTTTATTCTGTTTAAATTTTTGTTACTGATAATGAAACCTATTATGTGATGGTCAGAACGGCTTTCATCCTCTTCGTATTCACATTCAGAAACTGGGATAAAATAGTGTTGTTTGCCATTGTTAGATCGATGAAGCTGCTTCCTCTGGTATTTTCAAATGATGGAGTGTTACAGTCATCATTTAGTATGTGTAGGGAATTTGATGCTGTGTGTGTGTGTGTGTGTGTGTGTGTGTGTGTGTGTGTGTGTGTGTGTGTGTGTGTGTGTGTGTGTGTGTGTGTGTGTGTGTGTGTGTGTGCGCGTGCGTGCGTGTGCGTGTGCTGCATTTAGTCCAGCTCCAAACTTACTAAAACAACTTCTCTTTCTTCTCCTTGATTCCTGGTTTTTGGAATGCTCCCCACTCTGTCTTCTCCAAAGACTACAACCTTTTCAAAAAAAAACCCAAATAGATTCCTGCTATGTCTTTACCCTCTTGTCCTCTCACTGCATAAGAAAGATGATACCTATAGCATATCAATGTTGCCAGGCTATATTTTATATATGTAAAAGATCCAGGAGTGTCACAGGAAATGCAACTATCACATTTTCTCAAATGATCCAATTAAAAAAACTAAATGGTATATAGAAATGAAAATTACACAACTGAAAATATAACTTAAAAGAAGCAAATTAAATATGAGAGTAGCATGGCAATTTCAAGACATCAATTATTAAGCCCAGACCTCCATGGAGTCAAAAGGCTGACTGCGGGAGGCACACAAAGCCCATGAAACTACGATTTAAACTCATTCAATGTATCTGCATTCACCATGATGTCGGTAAATGCATTCCACTCACCAACCATTCTCCATGCAAAGAACCTGTTCCTCATGCCCCATCCTCCTCATACAGCTTCCAGGGATGTCCCCCCCTTCCTCCATTCTATGAAAAATTTCTTCCAACATTAATCTGATAACCAACTTTACCAACTTCAATGTCTCAATCATATCCCTTCTCTTTCCCAAGGTTTTGCAAACTGCATTCCCTCAATCTATCCTCAAATCCCACATTTCAAATAACAGTTACCACCTTAACAGATCTCCTTTGGATGCTTTTCAATACATCCTCATCACCATGAAAACCATGGGACCAAATCTGTGCACAATAATCTATACAAGGTCTGATCAAGGTCTTATACAATGGAACCAGAATCTCTTTATTTCTGCACATTAAGGTTCTCCACATCATTGCTGATTGTGAGGACTTCATAACTTGTGCAATGTGACCTCTGAAATTTAGATTCTTGTCCACCACCACTCCAAAGTCTCTTGTCTTCTCAACTTCCTAAAATTTCCCCACCAAGTGTATACTTTGCATTCATCCAACTGTTGCCTACCAAATTTCAGAACCCTCTTACATTTCTTGCAACACTGAACTGACAGCTCCATATTGTTGCTCACTCATTCAAGTCCTATAAGGCCACAACATCTGCTTGATTCCTCATCATCCTCCCAAGTTTTGTATCATCTGTAAACAGTAGTATATCACCAGTTAAACCCATCCCAATATCATTAATATACAAATTAAATAACAAGGGTCCCCAAACTCTGTAGCACACCACTAGTGACTTTCCTCTTCCAGGATACTGCACCCCCATACACAACTTGATGAACCTATCTGAGAGCCAGTTGCCTGTTCATCTCATTAACCCATCATCCAATCCCATCTGCTTCAGTTTAGTTACAAACTTGTGGTGTGGCAATCTATCCAACGCCTTTGCAAAATCTAAGTATACCACTGTGTATGCATCTCCCTTGTCCAAAACACTCGTCACCTTGTTATAGTACATATGACCTTAATTAAACAAACCTGCTGACAAGCACAAAGAACACTACTGTTCATTGTTTAGATTATATTTGGTCATTCAAACATAGAATTAAAATATATTGATCTTTAATTGACCATGATTTATAAACATCTAATACCAACAAGTTTCGGCGACAGGGCCGTCTGCCTTCTTCAGGGCTTATAACAGTAAGAGAAAAAAAACTCAAAGTGGCTAGTACAGAGAAAATGGAGTAACACTATCGTATAAATTAAACATTAAAAGAGAATATGTAACATTACACGCATGGAGCTTGTTGTGTTAGTCACTGTTATGAGAGCACGTTCTGTAGTTTTAGCAAAATTAAATTCTAGCAGACTGAGTGATCTTATTAAGGTTTTCCATATGTTAGCTATTATCATTCCCTGGTTTTTGTTAAGATTTTCTCCAGAATGGAGGACTACAACAGCTTTCTTGAAATTCCTACAACAGAAATCTTTTTCTGGGTAAGGCATGGAGCTGTTATCTCAATCAATGGTATGGTTAGTAATTGCAAAATGATGGGCTAGACCTGAGTTGTCTGTTCTGTTGTTACTAACATCTCCTATATGTTCTTTTTTTTCGGATTTTGAGGCTTCTCGACATCTGTCCTATATAGTTCAGACCACAAGCACACGGATCTTGTACAGTCCAGCATGTTTGAAAAAAGCATTAATGTCTTTTGCCGATCTTAAAATGTGATGAACAGCCCTGTAGGTGAAACTTGTTGGTATTAGATGTTTATAAATCATGGTCAATTAAAGATCAATATATATTTCATTTTAATAATACTACTACTGTTATCGACCAACTTTTGTATCCTATCTCTCACCAACGTCTGCAATACCTACCTTAACTACAATCCAAATATACAGATCAGCCTTTGTCCTACAATTTGTAGCCTTAGCTTTATTACCACCTTTGTGAAGTGGAATGATTTTACATTCCTTCCACTTCTTTGGGACTTATGTTGTTGCAAGCAAGTTAAACAAGTAGGCCAAGGCTCATGCTATCTCCTTGGAACATTCCTTTAAGACACGTGATGATATGTCATCAAGTCCTATTGTCTTACTTATATCTAGCTTACTTAACTTCTCATATACCTCTAAACATTAAATCTTCTCTCATTTCATTCTCTACACTTCAGCTCCTGATTTCATACTAAGGATGAAACACCTTGATGAACTAATCACTGAATATCAACTATGTTCTCTGCAGCGGTTACCAATTTCCCATTTTTTTCCATTAACATCATCTTACTATAATCATTCTTCTTTCCACTTGCCACATCACAAAACAAATTCTCAAGGAATTTTCTTGGCTTGATTTGCTAATTTCTGTACAGCACTTTTGCTATTCTTACCAAATGAATCACTCTCCTAGCCTGCTCTTTATACTCTTTGTGCAACCGATTATTACCATTATTCATCTTTTTCTGCCTCAAAGGTGCCTTCTTCCAGATTTCATGCTTAATACCTCATTCATCCATTTTGCACCTACCCTATTCAGCCTTTTGACCTTCAGAATACATTCACACATGATGCTGTTAAGCATTTCTTTGTCAGTTCCTAAACAGCATTTATTTCCTTTCTGCTCAAATGCTCATTTCATGCTATAACTCCAAGCTGTCTCCTAAGCTTGCAATAATCACCAACTTGGTATTTCCACATAAATCCATTGCTCATAGAAGCCTTCATATGGCTAGCCCCACCACAGGTGATCACTCTCACCAATTGGGAGGAAGTGCAAAACCCCACTTACAATTACATCCTCTAGTGAAATAACTAAATCTACAACTCTCGATCCTGGTGTGCCCTCCTTTACATCCTGCCCCAAGACAGTTGTCTCTCAAGAACTCGAGAAATTCATTTTTCTTATTCAAAAATGCTATCTCTTCATTCCAATCTATGCTGCCATAATTAAAATCACCCTTCCCTTGTTTACTAATGCAACTTGCATATACATTTCCTCATCACCTCCCTCTGCAATTCCTGGCCTATAGCAACATCCAATTAAATTCCTCTTCTTGTCAACCTTCATTTCAAACTACACTGCTTCAAAAGCAATTGAAGCAATTGCCATCCCCTGCTATTATCCAAATCACACACTCTACTCCTTATCTTTTCTATCCTCACAAAAAACACCATATCCTTCTATTTCTATTCTCATCAGGATATCGTATTCATTTTCATCTGCAAAAAAAATTCCTGCCTGAGACTAGTAGTGTTGGAGAAAGACTTGATTGCATTTAGCACAGATGTCAGAAATTAAATGGCTCAACTAGTAGTGTACCGCATATACTAAAGTCAATGATATGGAGTATTTCCAAAAGTATACAAGCTTTCAGAACAAAGAAATACCACCAGGCAATAGCATTTTGATATGCTACGTAATGACTTTTCTCAGTGACAAAATAGAGCCATTTTGGTGCAGATCAAAGTGAAATGAAGAGAAGTAAGAGTAGTAGATACAGAAACAAAATTATCATAGAAGACAGTGCAACTTTTGTACTCATTTATCTAACCAAAGGACCAGTGGACAATTAATATCCAGAAAAGAAATAAATAAAATCATCATCATCATCATCATCATGCATATGAAGGATCTAGGCCTAGCATGGCCTGTTCCAGCCTTAGAAGTCATCGTTGAATCTTTTAAGAGGATGTACTGGTTTTCTTTTTCCTAATGGCTTGTGCTTTAAAGCTTGTTTTGGTAATTTGTCTATTTTTCATTCTTTGAACGTGTTTCATTGATTTATATTTATATTTTTAAATTTTTTCTATTACTGATTCTTGGTTTAATTCTTTCATAATTTCTTCATTTCTTTTGTGATCAAATAGAGTATACTTTGCAGTTTTTCTCATAAACTTCATTTCTGCTAATAAAATAGTTAGCTAATGAATTAGTTTAGCAAACTAATGAAAGATTCCAAAAACTTTATTTTAGAAGTACAGAATGGATTTAGAAAAGGACGATCATGTATAGACCCAGCCTTTTGCCTAAAATTAATAATAGAGAAAAGAAGAGAATACAATTTAGAAACACAATTGCATTTATTGACTTTGAAAAAAGCATTTGACAAAGTTAAAAGAAGCATTTTATTTAACATATTAAAAGAAAGACAAATACCAAATAATATCCTAAAAGCTATCATAAGTATATATGAAAATAATCAAATACAAATAAGATTAAATAATGAGTTATCATATACGAGAGAGATAAACCAAGGGGGTCTGACAGGGATGTCCCCTCTCAGCAACTCTGTTTAATATCTACTTAAATGAAATAATAATAAAATGGAATAAAAATTTACATCAAGGAATTAAACTTTCTCCCACAGTAAACTTAAACACTCTCCTCTTTGCTGACCACCAAATAATAATTACAAATTCTGAAAACCTACAGAAAGCTATTTTAGATCTAAATGAGATAGCCAAAGATTATGGTATGATAATATCAACAGAAAAATCAAAAACTATGGCCTTTAAAGGAAAAGATCTAATAAGAACTAAAATAGTAATAGATAACAAGATCTTAGAACAGGTGAATTCATTTAACTACCTAGGATATATGATCACATATGAAAATGAAAAAAGATATAAACCTAAAAATTGCAAAATATTTAAAAATAACAGGTGTAATTAACTCTATATTTAAACCAAACCTAGTTCAAAAACAAACCAGACTAAAAGTACAATACATTAGCCCAACCAGTCTTATTATATGGAAGCGAAATCTGGACAATAAAACAAAAAGACAAACAAAGATTAATAACAGCAGAAATAAATAAAATAAACAATAAATTCAATAAACTCTGCTAGTCTGTTTTAAACCTTTTTTTGAAGCTCTTCCAAACAGTGTACATTTTATTTATGTATGCCTTTTAGCTTATCTTAAAATAAATTTATGACACTTACTGATACATAACAAATAGGCCTACATAACTCACCCTAACATTATTCGAACACAGCATATTTCCGCAGTCATCCATATACTGCTTCAGATCTTTGTCCTATAGAATTTAAACAAACTGGAGGTAAGAGAAAGAAAATGAAGTAAATATTCATAAGTATAGCATTTATAATTTCTATTATTTTAATTTTGCCAATAATCTTAATACACAAATGCAGACTGTATATACTACAGATTATTTATGTATTGTAGGATGCAGAATGGAAGACAAATTCTTAGTGTATCAGTGGTATGAACAGTTAGAAGTCTTCCCCCACAGAGCATTTCTACAGCAACAAAAGAAAATTGCAGTTAAGAATGATATTTCTAAAAATAAAAAATATATATATACAGTTGACCGTTGAATAGCACGGGGATTAGGAGCACCAACCCAATTCATGTATAACTTTTGACTCTCCAAAAACCTAACTACTAATAACCTATTTGACTGGAACCTTACAGATAACATAAAGAGTCGATTAACACATATTTTGTATGGTATATATGTATATACACTATATTCTTACAATAAAGTAAGCTAGAGAAAAGAAAATGTTATTAAAGAAAATCATAAGGAAGTGAAAATACATTTACAGTACTGTACTGTATTTATCGATTCCATAAATTTACATCGTCTGTTTACAAGATGAATCTTATGTTGGTCAGTACCTACATCAATGTTGTCTTATATAATATACAAAACACTAGATGTTATACGTATTACTAACACTAGACATCAAAAATGAAAAGATAATGTGAAAAAGAAATTATTCTTATTTATTTAAAGGTATAACAATTATCTTTCATGCACTGATAATGAAGAAGCAGCAAATACAATGCTTTATGGTAACCTAGTGCAATCGATACGATTGCTTCATGGTAGCCTAGCCTATACACTTAATGAATGTGTTATAAGATTTTTAGTTATGCTAATTAATTTAACTGATTAAGTAATTAATAACAATTAATTTTATGCAGTTATGATTTAATACTGCATCTTTACATTTGTTTACATTTCTCTCAACTGCAATGGTCATGTATGGTCTATAAGTGTTTGCATGTGTGTAAGTTTTGATTAACTTTTTATAATAGATTTGTGTATACTTTATGGTAGTAAATGATAAAATAGACTAGTACATATATCTTATGCATTCATGACATACCTAACTTAATTTTAAATTATGATTATTTTTACAATATCCATTACCATTCTTTTTTACTTCTGTGCATGCTCTGAAATATAGAAAGGTAACTTCTGCTTCAGTCCACCATTATTTGTAATTAAACAAGTAATTTATACGTTTATTCATTTCAAAATGCTTTATGCAGTGAAATAAATTCACTTAATTATCTACAGTGGTCACTTAGTGTCTACTGAAATACAATACTAATTTGAATATGAAAGATCTTAATTAAGGGGATACAAATTCCTTGTTGTTCAACTGCCAGTAAGCAAAATTCTAAGATCGAGAACTACGAATTTATGAGTTTCATATATACCGAAAAACTATCGGCGAATCCAAGTGTAAATGACCACTTGGTGGTACAACACCAAGGCAACTCTAAGCAAAGGTGGAGCAAGCTCCCTCACCATCCTTGATATTTTCTCATAATGTAAAAACACAGCCCCTAGGGGATGTAATACTGTAATTACATTATGAGGAGAGGTCACTGCCCAGACCAGTTTCAACCTTTTTTGAGGTCTCATCAGTGAGTAGACCTGGAAGATAACAAGGTTTTAGTGAAAAGAACTTACATACCTTTACTATGCGAATGCCATAAAGGTGTGTTTGTATATTATAACATAAATTGAAAGCCAAACGGCTATGAAAGATTGTATTATTAACACATTTATTTGTTAAGCTAATTATCTTTATTTCATTTATATGTAAGCAAGATTTCAGTGGCTTAAAAAAATCTCAAAGCAGCATCCTGCTCATGACATACAAAAAAAGAAACAAACATTTAAATAACTTTATAAAACAATACATATTATTAACTTCTTAATTTTAAATTCATTAAAAAATTGTTTTAATATAATATTGGGATATCCTATGCTGAGCAAGTGATGTTTGAAATGCACTAGCTGCAGTTCTAATTGCCTGATGACAGGCCAAATTCGAACAGTAAAATATACAGATTCTGGCAGAGGTATTGGACTTGAAACCGATAATCACACTTACTATTCCCCAAGAGGTAAGGTGTGGAGAATGTTCAGTGCACTCCAGCACTTATCTCGCAGTTGGTGAATGCGAGGTAAAATGTCAATTTTAAGTTCAAAATGAGTTCAAAGTTGACTCTTCTGCAAGTGAGACTATTGTTTTTCCTAATCTTAATTCTGGATCAGAATGAAAGCAAAAGTGCACACAAATGGTCTTTAGTGGCGAGCTTTTAAACCCATGCACTTTTCTTCATGAGTTTAATATGGCAAATTAAATATGGAAATAGACAATATAATTAGTTGTAAGAAGCTGAATAAATTTATATGGAATAAGAAAGAAATTTAGCCAAAACACTAAATTAGCTGTATACAAGACAGTGTGGAAACCATTTTTAACCGGTGGTCTGAGAGCGGGATTAGAAATAAAACACTTGATGAAAGACTGGAGGCCACAGATATGAGAGTTATCAGAAAGATTAGGAGACTGAACAGATGACATCAATAGCAGTATCATATTAAAAATGAAGATATTTAGGAAAGAACTTGTGCTTGTTAGCATTCAGGAATGTGTTAGCAGAGCTATTAGGTATTTTTACTTAAACAGAATGAGAGAGGAAAGTTTAGCAAAACAAAGGTTCTTTGCCAGATTTGAAAGAAAAGACCTAGAGGAAGATCAAGATGTAGATGGATTAATACAGTAAAAAGTTCCCTAGAAGATAGAAATATAAGATCTGATAATGTGGGAGTCATGATAACAGATAAAATTGGAAGAAAATTGTTGATCAGGAATTAGTGATGGTGTAACTTCATGTAATGCTATCATAATATACTGTACAACCCCTGAGGGTACATATCAGGAATTTAATGATGATGACGACGACAAAAGTGCCCTGATGAAGAGATTGTCAATGGCTTGCTGCAACTGTCTTTCTGGGATTGGTTCGCATATCGTGAATGATAAAACTAAAGTAAATGACTAAAGTAAGCCATGGAAAGGGCACTGTCTATGGTAAGGGGAATTTGTTTTGTTAATGAGTTAACTTTGATAGCAAATAGTGTACCACTTAACAGAGTAATGAGGAAAACAGAAAAATGATTTGTAGTGAGGGGGGGAGAGATCACACTCTGACTTGAAAGAAGATTTTTGACAAAGAAAGTGAAGCTCCCACTAATCTTCTAAGCTCTTCATATACTTTTCCATGTTAAAGAAAACCAATACTAAATGCTTATGTTTTAGAAAAACATCTCTAATGAATATTTCCAGTATCTGATCTAACATTAAGCAGTTTTTACAAAAACCAGACTGTGTCTTGGTGGGGGGAGAGATCTCTCCAAAAATAATTACTGTTGCGACTATTTTCTTAAAACTTTTGCACAAATAGCTGTTGAGAGAAACTGGACAATAATTTTTTTTTTTTTTTTTTTTTGAATTTATATGCCCTTTATTAGGAATCTGGAAATTCATCCTCACAGAAACTTCTGTTGTTAAGATAGAGCAGATGATCCATGAAAATTGGAGGCACATGCTAACCATCGCATAACGAGTCTGGTACTACAGCAATTAATCTGCTCTGAAGCAAAGCAACTATCAATTCTTCTTTCTTAAACAGCTTCTTGTAGATTTTCTTGTAGACTAATCAAAGAGAATAGAATCTTTTCTCTTTGATATTACCGATATTTTGGCAAAAATTCTTTTTGAGAACATACACGACTGCTTTTTGAACAGTAATTGTACATCCACTGTGTTCTAGAATTAAAAGTGGGTTGGCAGATGGAATATCTGCCATTAGAGAGATAGTTGTTGGAAGTTTTTCCACTTGGTTATATTATAAATTAAAGATACAAAGAAATTATATACTTGGTTTAATCCTTTATCCAAGTGTAAGCAAAGTTTGAGCCTGAAGTGTTTTCAGGACTTGGGCAACTCGTATATAGAGGATGATGACTTCACATCACTTGCCTTAGTATCCCATAATGCAAAGCACATATCCTTACGAGTATGTATAATGCTTTGCATTATGGGAAGGGTCACTATCCAGACCGGTTTCAACCTTTATTGAGGTCTCATCAGTGGGAGCCAGACCCAGAGGTGATACTAAGGTTGAAATAATGCCAAAGTCATGATGTGAAGTCATCAGCCTCTATATACAAGTTGCCCAAGTCCTGAAAATACTTCAGGTGCAAACTTCGTTTGCGTACACTTGGATAAAGGATTAAACCAAGTATATAATTTCTTGGTATCTTTAATTGATGGAATATCTGCCCTTCATTTTCTGGATTATGTTCTAGTCATGGAAGATGTAAACTAGATCCCAATTGAGAAAAGCATGTTGCAAAGCAATTAAATTTCTTGTGGGATATCTGCTGCAGAATATATTCCAAGGTTTGTTTTGAGCTTATTATTGTGCATTATGCATTTCACCATTTTGAGAAAAGGTTTCGCACTGTGCTTGAAGTTTTGGATATTGCACAGTTGTAGAATTTTTTATTATATATACTTTAACGTGATCCACTGCTTTACTGATAGGAGAGAAGCTGAATGTTCCAGAATCAAATTCTGATCAAGTTAAGGATTATTTTCATTGTAATATCTGTGAATGAATACAATTACCCATGTAAAATAGTGGACAATCACAGGATAATGACTACTTCCATGGATGTTATTTGAACAAACTGTTAAGTCAATAGCAGTGAACATTCAGACAGATGTGTGGAACTGTTGTTACTGATAGAATTTGAGAGGAAGAGGTTATTTTGTTGCTGAGCATGCCATCCACAATCCTCCTCCTGATATTAAGGTGTGTGTTACTCTAGAGAATGCTCTGGCCATTTAAATCTCCCATTACAAGGATAGGGGATCATGAATGCAAAATGATGTCATCAAGGTCACCTGAGATATATCTGCAAGTAAATAGATACAGCATACTGTGATAAGAAAACCTACTAAGGAGAGCAAATGGCAATTGCTTTACTAAGTTGATGTTAATGAGTGGGACTATGGAATGGGATATGGTTGCTCACTAGAATGGTGGCAACTAATAAGCAGTTTCATCTCCAATCCTGTCCTTACAAATGATAACTATACCATAATGCGGATTCAATCTACATAGACTTCAAGCATGTCTTCTGCAGCCAAAAGAGTACACTGGTTTATGCTTTTGAAAGCAGCGCCTGATGTCATCAAAGTTTTAGCAGGATATAAGACAGTTTCATTATAGGAAAGTAGTAATTATTTACGTTTGGTGGATCCATATGGCTTCTAGTTCAATCTACATAGACTTCAAGCATGTCTTCTGCAGCCAAAAGAGTACACTGGTTTATGCTTTTGAAAGCAGCGCCTGATGTCAAAGTTTTAGCAGGATATAAGACAGTTTCATTATAGGAAAGTAGTAATTATTTACGTTTGGTGGATCCATATGGCTTCTGGTTCTGTGGAGTCTTATTTTTATCAGTCTTCAACTTTTTTATTTTTGGGAAATTGTGGATAACCAGTATATCCATGTCTTTCTCCTCAATAAAATCCAATACAGTGGCCAAACTTGTCTCACTGAACAAAAATGCCAGTATAATAAGAAATAAGGTTAATGAAAATGAATTAATTTTCAAAATCTCAACACTTAAACAAATTATTAAATGGACAACATGGAAATTAGAAAAAGTCCAGAAGCATTTAGAGAGACAAAGGTTGGACAAGAAAGTTGAGCAGCGACTTTAAGAGACAACAAACACTAAAACTTGAAAAAAAAGCTAGGTAAGTGATGTAGAATATAAAAAGGATATTATACGGCATGGCAATTCTCTCATAAAACATGCCACTGATGACTACGTTAGTATGTTGAGTTTTCAGAGAATGAAAATCAGAAATATAACAAATGCACTTGAAAAATAAAAGAGATGATATTTCCAGTAGGCATGAACAAAAAAGTTATTGAGAGAGGATAGGAAAATTGCTAGATGAAGTGAGAGTGAAGTGTTGAAAAGTAAAAAGTTAGCCTATTACCAAGACATTGTAAAAATAATCATAATTTAAAATTCTGAATATTTTTATGAATTGTTTATGTTAGAATGTTTATGAGTTTTAGTTTCATAACACGCATTGTCGGCACTTGCGATGTGCCTGTTATTGAAGTTGTTTTGTCAAAGTGAAATGTAAAGCAGTTAAAAATTTATTTACTTACTTACTTGATTTGATTAGTTGTATTACTTTAAAAATTTTTATTGTAGTTTAAAATTATCAAAGGTTGTGTTTTGAAGAGACATCCTCGTTACGCTAACGTAATCTACATGTCAGCCATTATATTTAGTTTCTCGCTTGCCACTTTCAAGGAGTGTGCATGCTTGCCGAGAAGTTTGATGTGTGATTGACAGCTAACAAGAACAGCGTTCAGTATCAGAGTAATGGGTGTAAACAAGAAGAGTGTTCGGAGAAAAAATTAGAACACAGGCCGGCAGACATTTAGATTCGGAGGAAATTGAGTTTTTTTATGTGACAGTCGGAGGAAAATAAATAGCATATTCCGAAAAAGGAATCGTGGAACTATGAAGTTTCAAAGTGGAATAAGTATTGATAAATAAAAGAAAATATTGCTATAGATCGTTGTAAAAGGAATATTCGAGGAAACGCTAATTGGAAGATTAGTAGTAAATTTTGAAAAGGGAATCGTAGAACTGTGAATTTTTTAAAGTGGAAGAGTTAAGACTGTCAATAAGTATTAGTGAATAAAAGAAGAAATTGCTATTTATGTTCTAAAGGAATGTTCGAGAAAACTCTGATTAGAAAGTTTCATCTGTCTTAAGGACGCCGGATCTAACTATTATTTCTACTGAAAAGGAGACAGAATTGAGCCAGGAAGAATTAATGTGTGCCACCTGAGTGATGAGAAAGGATCCTGTGAAAATTAAAAATAAAGTCATATATCGTTGGAAAAGGGCCTTGACAGAGAGAGAAACTGGCTATGAACATTTTGTCATTGTGCAAATAAAGTGTTTAGTCTAGTCTTAATTGTAAGTTTATTTTTAAAAGGCCTTGGATGCAATTAATTCTGTAGTTAGTTATAGTTATGTAATATTGTTTGAAGTGTATAAATATTGTTTTTGTTTTATTAAATGTGTTTATTTTGTATTTTGGTAGTGAGTCAGTGATTTTTTTTGGATTCTGAAAGCAATAGTAAAAAAGAGTCATTGCACCAATCAGAGTGAACCCTTGTGCATATATAGGTACACACGGAAATAAAAGAAATAATTGTTGAACAGAGATCATCTCTCTATAAAGAGACAGGATTAAAATAATTAAAAATTCTTTCTTTAAACAACATGATATGAAATAGTTGCAAGTTGTTTGGAGTGAATTTGAGGAATGAATTTATATAAAAGAGAAAGCCTGCACATGAATTTATTGGTATGAGACCTAATATGAAGAGCCATATCATAATGAGAGTAATGTATGTGTAAGAGCTACTAAGACATGAAACTGAGTTAATAATATGAATATGCTTAATCATGGAGATGGTAATGAAAAGATTATTATGTGCTCAATCCAGTTTGGACTTCAGTAAGTGCAAACTGGATGAACAAACAATAATCCTGCATAAGTAAAGCATTACATACGAACAGAGGTGTGCAAGTTGTCCAAATTGGGTCAAGCAGACTAGACAGGTGAGTACATAAAAAAAAAAAAGCCTGGAGGTAACTTATTGTATCATTTGTTGCCTTGGTGAATATATTGTGGCCTCAGAATATAGGCATTAATAAGACTTGACACTCAGAGGCATGTATACTAACTGAAATCAAGTGTAAAGGGTACAATATTTTTAGAAGGGACAGGCAAGATAAGGCAGGAGGTATGCTGCTAATGATATTGGATGATTTTGAGTCCAGTTAAGGTAGAAAGCTATTCTGCAATACTAGTAACAAATTTCCCATGTAACAGCAAGTTTGAAGCCATCTGTCTGGTGTCAGGTGGAGTATACATGGTGGGATGTTGTTATAAACCTAGTGGATCAGTTGCTAGTGATGATGATGAAATGCTTACAAATCAACTTGACAAGTGTTAAATGAGAAATCACCATATGTGAATTTAATTAACCAAATACTGATGGTTAATGGTGAAATCTCATGACAAGAATGAAGCCAAATTTACTGAACTGTGGCAAGACAACTTCCTCAAGTAGCATGTGATAAAAGGAATTCAAGGTCAAAACGTGTTTACTTGATTATAGTGACAGCATCTCTGAAGTGTTGTGAAGATTTTGGAATGGCTGTTAAACGCTTTGCATACATAAAAACGTTGGCAGAAGGGATTGCAAATTTACTGACTTTTTTTTTCAATTACCAGTAATTTCTTACATTTTCAAAAAAGTTCTACTGAAAGACAATAAATATTAATAAACAAAATTTTATTGACACATATACCTTTTCAATATCTCTTTTTATCACTATGAAGTTGCATGAAACATACCTTTGATTTTTCACTGTTTGATGCAATATGTATGCAATTGACACAATCACTGCTCTCTCAACAATCAATTGGAACACAGAACCATGGAATAATTTTATTGTTAATATACAGTATCAACATAATAACACCTTGAGAATGGGCAGGGACAAGTGCTTCTATCAAAACCAAATACTGTATATGTACAAAAGGGGGGGGGGGATATATTAAACATTTCAGGATATATTAAAAATCAATAACTAAGGGTAATTCTATATTTTGTTGGTATATTTAAACTAACCAATAACAAAAAGCACCTATATATATCGGAAGCTTATTACTGGAATGAAAATGACCCTATATAATAAAAAACATCTCTCCAAAAAGACACAATATTGCATAGTTGCAAGTAAAATAGTTCTATTATAAAAATCAAGTGGATATTAAATCCAGCATTATTTCAAAGCCGAATGTAGAAACTATGAAAGTTTCGTACAAAACTTGACCAGAGAGTTTATGGGAACACACTTGCCGGCATTTACAAGTTGTCCTAGCATGGACCTTATAGAAAACATGATCGCTTGCCCAAGCATCCATATATTTGACTTCTATTGGTCTATTTAGATAAGGTTTCACTGTCCTGACAGGCGTTTCAAATTGGTTGGTTCTCCTCAGAGACCAGGCAGAAACCTTAAGAGAGCAAAAACTCCTGTTCAGTACTAAGGAACTCCAAGTGTCGGAAAGGTATATTTTTCATTAGCAAACTCTCGGTTGGTGCATAAAGTATTTACTAAAATAAAGAGCCAAAAGGCTTCAGTTCGGCGATGCAAAATTATATAAATCATGTGGATATTAAATCCAGCATTATTTCAAAGCTGAATGTAGAAATTATGAAAGTTTCATATAAAATTTGACCAGAGAGCCTAAGAGAGGAATACACTTGCTGGCATTTACAAGTTGCCCTAGCAAGGACCATATAGAAAACATGATCACTTGCCCAAACATTCATATATTTGCCTTCTATTGGTCCATTTTGATAAGGTTTCATTAGCCTGACAGCTGTTTCAAACTGGATGGTTCTCCTCAGAGACCAGGCAGAAATCTTAATAGAGCAATAACTCTCATTCAGTACTAAGGAACTTGAAGTGTTGGAGAGGTGTATTTTTCGTAAGCAAACTCTCGGTCGGTGTGTAAAGTATTTAGTAAAATAAAGAGCCAAAAGGCTTCAGTTTGGCGATGTAAAATTCGCTTATGAAAAATACACCTCTCCGACACTTCCATGTTCCTTAGTACTGAACGAGAGTTTTTGCTCTCTTAAGCTTTCTGCCTGGTCTCTGAGGAGAACCAATCAGTTCGAAACAGCTGTCAGGCCAGTGAAACCTTATCAAAATGGACCTTCTATTGGTCCATTAAATATATAGATGCTTGGGCAAGCAATCATGTTTTCTACAAGGTCTGTACTAGGGCAACTTGTAAATGCCAGTCAGTGTATTTCTGTAAGCTCGCTAGTCAAATTTCACACGAAACTTTCATAGTTTCTACATTCAGCTTTGAAATAATGCTGGATTTAATATCCACTTGATTTATATAATTTTGCATTGCCAAACTAAGCCTTTTGGCTCTTTATTTTAGTAAATAATTCTATTGCAGCTTAAACGCGGCATATAAAGCCAATGTGCTGTATTTAGTGACAATTAGTATTTTAGTGTAATTACTAACAACTGGAATTTATGATCTGTATAGTGAAATACATCCTCTCCCACAGTCTCCATACTGCAGGGCATTAAGTGCTAAGATGATATTGTAGTTATTAGGAGATTACCATTCCAGCATGTGAGAATATCTTATGGCTGTCACTCTTTTATTCTTCAGTTCAGAGCAAATCGCCTCTTCTGGAACATCGAGATGGTCACATTCTGATATTCTCCTGAGCAAGAAGAACTGCATTACTGATTTTGGGGATCCTGCCAAACCCTCTAGATAAAGATCAGTGATATTTTTCGAACAAAACGTACATCTGGTGTACATATTATTAGAAAAGATGGGATGTGTGCATATGTTATTTTCTGTTTCTTATTCTCAGTGTCAGACATCACTATGGATAGAGCTTTTTGAGTGTTCCAAATAAATTTGAGGATGAAGAATTCTTGATCAAAGAAAAAGAGATTCCACACCAGAATTTCACACATGCCCGCCTACCATAGGCCACACATAGATGCACACTATTCTGCAATGCCTATTCAGAATTGGAACATCAGTGTTCTTTGTAAAATCTCTTGTGAAAAAATTTTGCTTTGTTAATTTTTCGCAACCAATTTTTCAGTTTTTTTCTCAATATTTAGTAATATTTAAAATATGATGTGCTAAATAAAACGTTGCTGTAAAGATGCATATACATTGACTGTGTGTAAAGCTGTAAGTAGGGATTATGCCAGATTAGCGATGGCAGAACATCAACAAAAGGTTGCTAGGTCAACCGATGTTGACCGAATGGGCAGAAATGATGTCATTCCTAAAGGCTAATCCTGAAAAAAAACAGCATAGAGAACAAAGAGTGACATTTTGCATAAAGGAGATTGTAGCTCTTGGCTCGAGACTTTTTTCCCCACCTTCTATTTGTTTGGGCTCCTTTCCCATTGCGGGTTATCTACCCATCGAGTGCTGTAGAATCTTCATCTCCAGATCACAGCAGGCTGATTTCCTCGTCGATGGTTCTCAAGTTTTAGTCTCCAGAAAGAAAGTGGTTACATGCAAGCCTAGCGGTAACTACGGCTGATTCCATATCAAATTGACAGAGAAAAATTCTACAAGAGACTGCCTGTGATGCCTAAGCAGTAGGAAGTTAACCAAGGAGAAGACACTAAAATGCTGGTGAAGTATGCTGTAATTTGCTTGGACTCCTATTCATGGTAAAATTGTAAGTAAGCACTACTTTTGCATTTTTTAGGGAAGTGTATCTCGGAGTTGTGAAAGTACTTACAAGAAATTGATTGTAAACAGGCGCTAACTAAGCCACAAGTTCTGTGGAAAGATTGTTTGTTAATTTGTATATTTAAATAATGAATGTGTGCTTAGTTTTAAAGGCAGTGCTATTAAGAATTTGTATGTAGTTAGACAGTTGCTAAGTCAGTATTTACAGGAAGGATTTTATTAACCTATTTATGCAGTGAGCAAGTATGTATACAGTTTATGCCTGAGGAGTTATCCCAGTAATTGTGTGAATTGTGAGTTTTGTCTTATCAGTTGCATTTTCTATTTGTAAGAGGGTTATGTGTGATAATTGCACAATATCTTGAGTGTGATGTACTTCTTGTCTAGTTTAAAAATAAATGTTTTGTAACTACCTGGTCTGTTCTTTAGGTAATGCACTATCTCCAAAAAATATGAACCTGCGGGCATATTTTTTGGAGGTAAATGCACTATCTAATTTAATTTTCATTTACAATTAATCACTAATAAATTAGTGATTAATTACTGTTTTTCCTCACCCTAACTTTCTAACAATATTTAATTGTTACTTTCTAACAACATCAGCTCAAATTAGGCGATGCAGTCGATAATAAAAATAAATTTTCTAATTTGATTTGTATGAGTATGGGACTGCATACAAATTTACTTATAACACAAAGTTTGTTTAATAGCAGGGGGAAAGAAATTGGTCACAGTAAGATTAACTTTAAGAAGTTAAGTCAAGTTAAGTTAAGATAAATAATTAAGTTAATATTTTACAAAAGCACAGCAGACATTAAAAATATATAATAATAATAATAATCATCATCAAATTCCTGATATATACCCTCAAGGGGCGTACAGGATATAACAGTACTACATGAAAAATTTACATTATTACTAACTTCCTATCTATCATTTGCTTTGCAATCCATGGTGTTCTTAGTAAGCGTCTCCAAACCCATAATTAAAATGCATCTATCTTCCTTCTTTCTCAGGGTCCAACTTTCACATCCATACAGTACCACAAGGAATACCATTGCTTTCACGATTCTGATTTTTGTTGTGAGGCTAATATTTCTATCTTTAAAGATCTTGTTTAAATTTGTCATTGCTTTTTTCCAAGTAATAATCTTCTTCTAACTTCTTTGGTACAATAACCATCTTTATCAATTTGGGATCCTAGGAACACAAAATTGTTAACTGCTTCTATTTTCTCGCCATCTACTTCAAAATCATTAAGTTCACATATTGACATAACTTTTGTCTTTTTGAGGTTAAGTTTAAGACCATATTTAGCACTTTCTTCTTTAACTTTCAAAATATGTTCCTCCAAATCTTTGCATTCTGCTAGCAAGGTGGTACATCTGCATACCTCAAATTATTAATATTTTTTCCACCAATTTTAATTCCAACTGAAGACTCCTCCAGCCCTGCCATTCTTAATATGCATTCGCTATATACGTTAAACAAGTATGGAGATAAAATACATCCTGCAAAGCAAACCAATAAATCAGTGATAGACAGAATAAAGCCAGATTGATTCCTTGAAGCTATGATCATCAAGCAAAAATTGTCATACTTCGGACATATTATGCGAGCAAATGACAGTCTGGAGAAGATGATTATGCTTGCTAAAGTTGATGGAAGCAGGAGAAGAGAATGCCACCAGAGAATGACTACAATGATAACTAGAACAGGCATAGAGTTAAATACTTGTAAAGGCTTAGGCCTATATCAAGTCTGGACGAGATGTAAGGGTAATACTGCCCATAACCAGTAAAAAGAATAATAAAAAAAATAAAAAATAACCAGTGGTCTACCTCAGGATTCAGTCCAAGCAGGGTCTATCATCAGATTTGCAATTCTTTGCTGATGATGCAAAGATAGGTAGGGCAATCAGGGATGCTACTGATATTCAGCAATTACAAAATGATTTGAATAGACTGGAAATCCAAGCAAACGAAAATGGCTGTCAGTTTAATGTTAGTAAGTGTAAAGTTATGCACTTTGGTGTGATTAGAGTTCCAGCGACATATTATATTAGCAGGGTTATGCTACAAGAAACTGAAGAGGCAAAGGGATCTTGGTGTATTGGTGGATAAGAATTTAAAGTTCAAAGGTCACATAGCAAAAGTTGCAAATACAACTCAGAGGATAATTGCTATGTTGAAGCAAACCTTGACATGTAAGGATAAGGAAGTAATTTTGCCTCTTTATAAGGCTTTGATAAGACCACACTTGGATTACTGTGCGCAGATTTGGTCTCCTGGGTTCTAAAGGAATAAAGAAGCTGTGGAAAGGGTGCAAAGAAGAGTTACCAAGATTATATCCGGATTATTGGATTTAGATTATGAGGACAGATTGCGAGTATGTGGATTACAGACTCTGGTTAACAGGAGAAAGAGAGGTGATATGACAGAGATCTATAAACTTTTGAATGAGTGTTATAGCATTTCAACTGATGAAATTTTTCGTTATATGGAAGGTGGGGAGAGAACACAGGGGCATCCATGGAAGTTAAATTTATTTGCAGTCAAGAAAGGGGTAAGAGCTAGGTTTTTCTCCCAGAGAGCAGTGAGTGAGTAGAATAATTTGCCCTTACGCATAGTGAGTACATCAGTGTGAATGAATTCAAGGGTAGGTATGATAGCTGAGTTGGATAATTTACAGCCTCCCTCGATGAGTCCACTCCCTGGAGGTCTCAAATAACAATAATAATATTCTTCTTTTCAATATGAAATTCAATTTTATTCTGCTCAAGACTAAATGATGATCACTTCCAATTTCAAATCCTCTGTACACTCTGGTGTTCCTGCACCAGAGAGAAAACACCACTATCAACAACAACATAGTCAATGAGACTTCTTATTCCTTGCCTCTTCTCTCCATGTGAATGTCTGCACATTTTTAGTTGGAACATGGTGTTAGTAATAACCAGTCCATGTCCTGAGCAGAAATCCAACAGGTATTTGCCATTATTATTAGCTTTGCTCTTTTCTCCAAATTTTTCCAAAATATTTTTGTATGTCTGACAATCATTTCCTACTCTGCTATTTAGATCCCCAACAAGGACCAACTTTTCCTTTTTCCTTGTGTCAGTTGCTTTCTCTAAAGCATCAAAAAATTCCTCCACTTCTACCTTAGTAGAACCTTCTGTTGGACCATAGGCACAAATAAGTCTCACTGTCCAGTTCCCCATTCTCATATTTGCCCACATCACTCTACTTGAGACTTCCTGCCATTCAAGAAGATTAGCCTAGTATTTAGTGTTGAATAATGACTGCTACTTCTTTTCCTTGATTGTCATTGCCTAAATATAACATTTTGCATTTATTGCTCAGAAAGATCTCACCAGTTTTTGTCTTTATTGTTTCAGTCACCCCTATTATGTCAATCTGGTACTTATCTAATTCCTCAGCTAGCTCCATTTCTTTGCCATTCAGGCTTCTTATGTTGATAGTTCCGATCTTTAACTCTGGTGATGTTGCGTTGGGGTGTGCTTTCAGATTTGTTCCAGTACCTGACTTTTCGCTTGCAAGAAATTCTGTCATGTTGTACCATCATTTGAAATTTTGGTTTAAGCCAATAAGAATACAATTTGGTATTCCAAATTGTATTCTTATAAATCCCAAATTGCCAGCCCATCCTTGTCCGTTCAATATCCAGGTAGATATCTAACAGGGTGCACCACAAGAAGGTGAGGTTTGGACATTAGATCAGAAGCCCTGGTTGGTTCTTCGCATTCCTTTGAAGGCTATGTGGAGGTCTCCTCTCAATTATATAGCTTTGACCCTTAAACACCCTAAAAATAAATAATTAAAGTATTATTTTACACCTTGAATGTCACCAGCACAAGCCTTGAAACCTAATCCTTGAAGAGACCATGTAGGAGGAATGTTAATCTGACAATTGCAGGCAAGCCCACCACTTCTATAACATAACAATTTCATAAGTAATGTTTTTTCATGAAAAAAAAATTCTGGATAACATCAGTAGAGGAATTTTTAATGTTAATATAAAAGTAAACAAAGCAACTAGAGGATGGATCCAAAAGCCTCATGGTCTTAAAAACCCAAAGAGAAATAGATTATGCTTTTAGCCTTGCCAACAGCTTTATGAAGAAAAATGAAACCACTTATCACTTTTCTCTTGATAATTTCATTCAAAAGGCTGAATAGCCAAATTAAATGTTTTTTCTATTTTTCTCATATTATTTATATTTCATTAAATTACTTTATACTTATATAGGAAATATCATTTGTTTTCCTGGTATTAGAGCATCTGCACTGGCTGGGCAAAAGTAACTATCTCCATGGCTTTTGGTTCATACCACACTATCAGCATATGAAAGGAAGAGACTTCTTGTTACCCAGAATCCATGTGAATGCTGATAATGTGGCATGAACTATTCATAATGGTATGGTAAGGCAAGCTTTAAAGTTTCTTTGAATCCCAAAGTTTCACCTAATAGTATGCATAGCATCTCTTTTGGGAAACTGTAAAATGTTTTGCCTCCTCTTTTTTTCAGTATGAAACTATTTTTTTATTTTTTTTGCTATTCCTTAAATTAATTTCTTCCTTTATGAATTTACCTCTCTACAATAACTACAAGACTTATAAAATTTCCCTGACTCTAATATCTGTAACACTTCTTACGTGCTCATTCTATAAGGAAAGCAAATTCTTTATCTCCAGTCGATTCCTAATTTTACTCACGTGCTTACCCTGACTGTTAAAGGTCATTCCTTGCTAAAAGAAACGAATCCTCTAATTTCTTTCTGGGGCCGTCTCCTCTTCAGATATTGACAAATTTATTTTTTAAAGCTGCACCAGCCAATATCCTAGAATAGAGGGGACTCTTATTCAGGGAGACCTTTCCAGACTTTTGGTACACATAGGTAAATAAATTTAGTGCTTAAATTCATAAATCAAACACTGTGGCTAAGTAAATTCTAGTGTGCAGTCGTAACCTCTATAACATATTATGCCCTTCTTTCAATTCCCCCCCCCCGTTATGGTTCAGATTAATGAGTGGTAGTTTTGGTTCATATCACAGGCAAAACTCAGGTATAAAAGAAAAAACATATTTATTGGAATCTAAAGACATAATATACACTTAGATCAATCTCACTATCAATTAGTTCAAGGACATGCTAAATCAAACTTTTTCAAACTGATTAATACTCTAATACATGAACAATAAATCCTTCTTTTGAGTTAGAGACTTAACACACATATACACATTATACACTTCTACTCAATTTTCTACCTACTATTTTAGTCTTGCATATTAAGCTAGTCACAATCATCTATAACCATTCCTAACAATTTGTCTTATGGATATCAGCCACTGCTAAATAATCACTTAAAGTTCTCAAATACTGTCCATACTCGATTAATACACTACAATGATCTTTCCCTTTTTTCGACTGGGTAATTATACAACAAAATCTGTACTTTTTCTTGGGGCAGGATCTCCAGGTCCATCTGAACTGTCCTTCTTTGTTTGAATCACCTTTCGATATACTTCCATAAGCCTGCGTCCACATGGTGGGTCATTATGGTCATCAGATTAAACTATGATCTACACCTGGTGTTATTTTCCTCGTCTATTCTTGATCTGTTTCGGGCCATCCTTGTTTCTAGCTGCCGGTTCATAATATACGTCCGCGATAGTATTCTGTCGGAACTTTCAGCGAAGGCAGCATGTGCCGACATCTCACACTTCAGTACCGGCAGAAATTCAGGCATCGAAGGGAAAGGCGCACCTTCCGATATCGAACTATCGCCAAGAAACACCATCAGGAACCATCGGTCCATGAGAGAAGTCAAATTATCATACAGCAAAACAGGCGAAAAAGGCCTTGAGAAAAGGGTGCAAACCCTTTTTATTCTCTCTTCACCCCCCCCTTTAGCGCCCTCTTACTATTTTCTGCGACCTTTACCCACCCGCTACTTTCTTCGTCCACGGCAACTTTGACACATCACGAGATCATAGCAGCGTCTTCTGGGAAACAAATGTGCGTTGCTTTCCGAGATTGCCAATGCCTCAGGCCCGCCCGTGACCTTTGGACTAATGTTTACATCTAATTTACCCATTCATTGTATACATGATGCATTTCATATAATACTAATTTATACACGAAATTCTTTACATGGTATTACAATTCTACTAAAAGGAGGTAATTTTATTTCTATTTTGAGTTAGTACTTTATTTCTTCTGCTCGAGTATAAGTTTTTTTCTCTCAGCTGATTTTTCTGACTTGTTAAATCCTGAATGAATTGTTTCTTTAATAAAGTGCTTCATTCAGGATGTAACACTATCACACACACACACATATATATACATACACAGAGTGATTATAATTCAAGTTCATATTTCGAAAGGCTGTAACTGGGAAACAATTGGTATTCTAACGATTTAATATTTAACATGATGATGTGTGCCAGCAATGAAATTTTTTGGTTCTAAAAATTATCACTAGAGCGATACATGTAAAAAATTACATATGATACTTCTGGGATGCAGTGAAATGATGCAACCATGCTATTTATACAAATGTCAAATGTCCTCAATGAGGTATACTTTGAAAGAAGCTTCTATAAAATCAGGCAGCTGCAGAATGCATCAGTTCATTGTCTATGAGCAGACAATGTATTAAAGCACAATATTACCATTACCATTTGGTAAAACACTTCTCATGAAGTTGTTTTACCAAAATAACAGATGTGCTTCACAGCATTGTGAAAGTTGTGAGCATTAAAGAGATTAAAAATAGGTCCTATGACTGCAAATAGTTTATGCAAAATGATCTGGAAATTTGAAGAGACAGATTCCTTAGATGTCAAACCTGGCAGAAGGTGGAAGCACCCTGAACAGACAGTGGAGGAAGTAGCCACAGCATTAGAGGAAGAAAGGAATAATTGATAACTGCAGGAAGAGGAATGTGTCCATTTTTCTCAAAAATGACTTTAATGAGATGTCTTACTGTTGATTAAATCTCAATATTACAAATTTTGAAAGTGATGGATTATAAAATATTAAGAAAATTACTGTAGTTAAAAAATTAAAATTTTGCAACAAATCAACTTGTACACAGTTTTGGTTGGTCCTGTAAAGTTGGCAAAAATGCAAATGCCACCTTTTTGCAAGTTAGCAATTCATATACAAACAAACTTGAATTAATAAATGATAGCTAAACCTTTTTAGACTTCATAAACTTGTAAGACTGCGTTACATCATTGTTTCTTAAGGCTCAAAACTCTAAAATTATTTTTAGAGTTTTGATAGTTTTCATATTAATGTGAAGTTAAAACTTATAGGAATTCCAAATAATTAACCATTAACATATTTTAATTATTTTCTGAAAAACTAGGTAACCATTTCTTACTTAAATATTATATAAATTAAATCACATTAAAAGAAAATGAAACTAATGATTATTTAAAAAAAAAAATCACAATATACCCTATTTTATTAAATTACTTCAAATTAATAATTATACACTAAAATCTATTCTATCTATTTATGCTTGGTTTGCCAATAAATAGCTTTATTGGCTTAGAATCCTAGATTTCCATACCTAAACTTTTCAACTTGTTAGAATATTGAAGGCCTGAAGTGGTTTGAAAAAGTTCCATGTTTGATCTCTAGAGCAGGATTTCCAGACTATGTGAAAATAAATAAAAAAAATATGAAATATACATAAAATTTATAAAAATGGGAAAAAAAACCCTGAGCCTGCCCACAATACAAATATATTATAGGTTTACTAATAACCTTTTGTGGGTGGTGGGAACCACATAAAAACAATACAACAAAACCATTATAGTGAATTCACAAATTCCCAGTAAAAACTCTATGTATCAATTGGTATTCTAACAAAAAAAACCACTACAGCAGTAAAAGTTCTATGCTATTAACATTATTTTAAAAAAAATCATTTACATATTAAAACTGGCAGCATTAGGTTGAATATCATCATCATCAAATTCCTGCCATGTACCCTCAAGGGGTGTACAGCATATGATAGTACTGCATGAAAAAAATTACATCATTATTAATTTCCTATATACAATTTTCCTCTAAATCAGTCTTTTACTTGTCAAGACTCCAACATTATCAGATCTTATATTTCTATCGTCTAAAGCATTTTGTACCGTATCAATCCACCTATATCTTGGTCTTCCTCTGGGTCGTTTTGCTGCCAACCTGGCAGAGAACACTTGTTTTGCTAATCTTTCCTCGCCCATTCTGTTTAAGTGACCATACCACCTAAGATTAGCACTACTAAC
Organism: Typopeltis vanoorti; assembly: GCF_054136105.1. Taxonomy (NCBI): domain Eukaryota; kingdom Metazoa; phylum Arthropoda; class Arachnida; order Uropygi; family Thelyphonidae; genus Typopeltis; species Typopeltis vanoorti. Next base: position 70,877,108 of record NC_143553.1, on the reverse strand, counting down.
GCATTCCTGGATGCTGACAATGTCAAGTTCTTTCCTAATATCCTCGTTTTTAATATGATATTGCCATTGATGCCATCTGTTCATGCTTATAATCTTTCTCAGGACTCTCATATCTGTGGTCTCTAGTCTTTGGTCAAGTGTTTTACTTCTGACCCAGCTCTCAGATCCATAAGTTAAAACTGGTTTGAACACTGTCTTGTACACAGCTAATTTAGTGTTCCGACTGATTTCTCTCTTATTCCATATGAATTTATTCAATTGACTTCCAACCATACCAGCTTTGCTGATTCTGTTGTCTATTTCTATATCTAATTTACCATCTTCAGTAAAAATCGTGCCTAAATAGCTGAAATGTTTTACTTGTTCCACAGGTTCTCCATTCACAACACAGTTGACATTTTCAATGATTCGGCCTATTTTCATTGTCTTTGTCTTTTTATTGCTGCCCTTCATACCATATCTATTACAAGAGCTATTCAATTTAGTCTGAGAATCTTGCAGACTTGTAGCGGATTTATTTAGAAGTATAACATCATCCGCATAAAGCAAAGAGCTGACATTAACATCTCCAATTTTGATATCATGTTTAATACCACTTTCCTTCATAACGTGATCCATATAGATAATGAATAACAGAGGGGATAATGTACATCCTTGTCTCACACCAGATTTAACATTAAACCATCTTCCTGTACTTCCTTCAATTCTAACTGCTGACTTACAACTCAAATAAAGACTAAGTATTGCTTGATATAATGCCCCATTGACACCATATAACTGCAGCGTATTGAATAGCTTCTCTCTTGGCACCTTGTTATATGCCTTTTCCAGATCGACAAAACTTAAATACAGATCTTTGTTATATTCCCATGCTTTCTCGACTATTTGTCATAAAGTGAAGATCTGATCCTGACAGCCTCTATTTGGCCTGAATCCAGCTTGTTCTTCACCAAGCTTTTCTTCCACAATTCTTCTCAACCGTTTCTCAAGTATACTTGCATAGATCCTGCCAGGAACACTCAGTAGGGAAATACCTCTGTAATTCTCACATGAAGTTTTATTTCCCTTTTTATATATGGGTACTATGAGAGCTCTACTCCAATCATCGGCAATTCGTCCCTCTGTCCAGGCTTTCTGAACTATGCAGTGCAGCCACTGTAAGACTCTTATACCACCATACTTCAGCATTTCTGGTCGAATATCATCTACCCCTGCAGCCTTTCCACATTTCAAGCCTTTGATGGCTTTTTCTACTTCTAGTATGGATATGTATTCCTGACTGCATGCCTGGTCAGTGTTTTTTACCACTGTGCTATCATCACTGCTTGTTTCATTTAGCAGTTTTTCAAAGTAATTACTCCATACTTCAAGGATATCTTTTTCTCCCGTTTTCATGTCACCTTTATCATCTCTAATTCCTTTTACAGCACTCTTTCCTCCATTCTTAAGCTTCTTCAACAACTGGAGGTTGTTGAAGAATATTTTGCCACCTTCTTGATATTTATTTTCTATATTCTTGCCAAAGTCCTCCCATGACTTTTGTTTAGCTAGTTTTACACAGTGTTTAGCATTCTTGCATTTGTCTCTATATTCTCTAAGAGCATAAGCTGACTTATTTTACAGGAACTTTTGGTATGCTTTCTTCTTTTTCTTCACTGCCTCTTTAACTTCCTGTGTCCACCAGGGAGTTCTGAATTTTTTATCCTTACAGATAACCTCACCACATGCCTCTCTGGCAGAATCAATCAATGTTTTCTTCAGAGTTTGCCACTGAATCTCCAAGGTTTGATTCCTGTTCTCAAACTCTTTCATTTTTTCTTCAATAATCTTTGTGTATTTTAGCCTACAGTTCACATCTAAGAGCTGCTCAACTTTCTTACATGTTATTCTTTTCAATATGAAATTCAATTTTATCCTGCTCAAGACTAAATAGTGATCACTTCCAATTTCAAATCCTCTGTACACTCTGGTGTCCTGCACCAGGGAGAAAACATCACTATCAACAATAACATAGTCAATGAGACTTTTCCTATTCCTAGCCTCTTCTCTCCATGTGAATGTCTGCACATTTTTATGTTGGAACATGGTGTTAGTAATAACCAGTCAATGTCCTGAGCAGAAATCCAACAGATATTTGCCATTATTATTAGCTTTGCTCTTTTCTCCAAATTTTCCCAAAATATTTTTGTATGTCTCACAATCATTTCCTACTCTGCTATTTAGATCCTCGACAAGGACCAACTTTTCATTTTTCATTGTGTCAGTTGCTTTTTCTAAAGCCTCAAAAAATTCCTCCACTTCTACCTTAGTAGAACCTTCTGTGGGACCATAGGCACAAATAAGTCTCATTGTCCAGTTCCCCATTCTCATATTTGCCCACATTACTCTACTTGAGACTGACTGCCATTCAAGAAGATTAGCCTCGTATTTTGTGTTGAATACTATGGCTACTCCTTCTTTTCCTTGATTGTCATTGCCTGAATATAACATTTTGTATTTATTGCTCAGAAAGATCTCACCAGTTTTGGTCTTTTTTGTTTCAGTCACCCCTATTATGTCGATCTGGTACTTATCTAATTCCTCAGCTAGCTCCATTTCTTTGCCATTCAGACTTCTTACGTTGATAGTACTGATCTTTAACTCTGGTGATGTTGAGTTGGGGTTTATTTTCACATTTGTTCCAGTAGCTGACTTTTCGCTGTTCGCCCTGGTTCCCTGGCAAAAACAACGGGGACCTTGTTTAACTGGGCGATGCTCCAGCAGGCATGAAATTTTGTCATGTTGTACCATCATTCTATATTTTGGTTTAACCAATAAGAATACAATTTGGTCGGCTAAATCCCAAATTGCCAGCCCATCCTCGTCCGTTCAGTATCCAGGTAGATACCCAACAGGGTGCACCACGAGAAGGTGAGGATTGGACATTAGGTCAGAAGCCCTGGTCGGTTCTCGGCATTCCTTTAAAGGCTATGTGGAGGTCTCCTCTCAGTTATACTGCTTTGACCCTTAAGCACCCCGGTTGAATATCAATTTAATTTAATAATTTAAATTGCATATATTTTATGTAAGGATTGGTTACTTAATCCTCAAAATAATTAAAACAGCTTTAAAGGTTAATTATTTATAATTCCTATAACCGTCCGCGAAGTTAGCCTAGTGGCTTTGTGCTTCACAACCATATGCTTGGGGAAGGAGTGTCCCAAGTTCGATTCCCGTCGAAGACTTGAGGATCTTCCTCAGGCATAGCCAAGTTAGCTGGTCTTGGGTGCAGGCAGTAGGGTTTTTTTTGCCAGTTTATCTGGCGTTTTTCATCTCGCAAACAGGCAAACCGGCCCCATGAACATCCGCCTCTACAGTCCAGAATATATCCTCACAGCGGCAGACTAGGCGACAGTTCGGTTGGGAGTGGTACTAACAAGTAGTCTCATCTAAGTAACATGCAGACCCTGCATAGGAAGCGGGAATAATGCGTAGTGAAAGAAGATTTATAATTCCTATAACCCTGAAAAGCAAAATAAAGTTTATTTTTTTATAACAAAACCAAATGCATTGAGTTTAATTCTAGTTCTAAACCTCCTAAAATTTTACCATCTGGATAATGATATAAATTTTTTGCTTTTCTCCTTTAGACAAGGGTCAGGCTTGAAGCTTCTTTGACAAGTGAACATAATGAGCATTTCTTGGATTTTTTTTTCATGTTAAATTAGTAATTTCTTTGATTGTCATAAGCTAGACAATACAGTTTTGTCCATTCAAATAAGTAGCAATGAAGAACAAATCAATTAACTTACTATACAATGATAATTATTTTAAATGTACAATGAAAATGCAGAATACATACAAAGATACATCCTATGGATCCCCTAATATGGCCATGGTTTCATCCAAAATGTTTACAAGGCTGGTCGACAAATAGGAGTGAACAAGTTGTGTATGGAGATGCAGTGTTCCAAAAAATGAAGGTGACAAGTGGAGTGCAACAGGATTCTGTTCTGGAGCCACAGCTGTTTAACTTATCTACCAATGATATAATTCATGGTGTGAAAGCAGATATTCAGTATTTTGCTGATGATGCTAGATTAGGAAGAGCGCATGTCATGAAATTCAGAAGTGCTGTTGTTGCAAGAGCATTTGAATAGGTTGGTGCATGGGATGAAGGATGTCATTTCAATGTTGCAAAGTGTAAAGTTATGTACTTTAGCCAGAGAAGATGGAATGAGGTTTACCACATAAGAGGAACTTTGCTTCAGGAGCTGGAAAAAAAAAGTGATCTGGGCATCTTGGTGGATGGATAGAAAACTGAAGTTCAAAGGACACATTATGTAAGTTGTAAGGTCACCCAAAAAATTGCTGCTATAATGCTGACATGAATAGAGGTGATAGTTCAACTTTATAAGGTGCTAATTAGGCCTTTCTGTGTGCAGAATCTGGTCACCTGGCTATATCAGTGATAGGGAAGCAATGGTGAAAGTGCAGAGGTGAATAACTAAGACTGCCTCAGGACTCTGGAATATTGAGTATGATGGCAGATTGAGGGCATGTGGTCTTCAGAGTGTAGCAGATAGGAGGAGGAGAGGTGATTTGGTTGAGACTTATAAGCTGGTGAGATGAACCTACCAAACAGATATAGGGGAATTATTGCATATGATAATGGGTAATGCAAGAACTAGAGATCATTACTGTAGGCTGTACAAGGGTCATATGAGTAAAGAGGCAAAAGATAATTTTTGCTTGGTCGGTGGTGAACAAGTGGAATGCATTGCCAGAATGGGTGGTAAGTGCTCCAACAATGAAAGTGTTCAAAGCAAGGTATGAAAGTTATTGTGGTCTGTGAATCTCCAACCTCCTGCAATGAGTCTTTGGACTCCATGATGGCTTAGAAAACTAATACTAAAAATGCTATATCTGCTGGAAGTCCAGACAGAGCCTACGGGATATAAATATGAAAGAAAAAGTGAATGGGAAAAGTATGAAATACTGGAAATAAGGTACTGTATGGAGATTTGATGGTAATAGGTATACTTAATGAATAAGAAACTCAAAGAGTTTCATGCCGAATATAGTAGAAACTATATATATATATATATATATAAAGTTCGGCGATTCCAAGCGTAAGCAAATACCTGGATACTGCAGCAACTGACCCTAAAGGTAGTGCAGGCTGAGGCAACTCGTGTCAAAGGTGGAGCAAGCTCCGATCACTATTCTTGATATTTACCCATAATGTGAACTTAGCTCCTAGGAGCTGTATTATTGTTCGACATTATGAGAGAAGGTCACTACCCAGACCGGTTTCAACCTTTATTGAGGTCTCATCAGTGAGTAGGCAGACCTAGTTAATATCAAGTTTGTAGCAAACAGAACTTACAACCCTTCTACGAGTTTTGCCATGAGGTGTGTCCTAATAAATTATTAGATAAATGAAGAGCCAAATGTCGCCGAATTGAAGCCTTTGGCTCTTCATTTATCTAATAATTTATTAGGACACCTCATGGCAAAACTCGTAGAAGGGTTGTAAGTTCTGTTCGCTACAAACTTGATATTAACTAGGTCTGCCTACTCACTGATGAGACCTCAATAAAGGTTGAAACCGGTCTGGGTAGTGACCTTCTCTCATAATGTCGAACAATAATACAGCTCCTAGGAGCTAAGTTCACATTATGGGTAAATATCAAGAATAATAGTTTCTACTATATTCGGCATGAAACTCTTTGAGTTTCTTATTCGGCTAAGAAACTATATGGGATGTAATATCCCTTAACTTAAACAAGTTATATGTCACCGAATTGAAGCCTTTGGCTCTTCATTTATCTAATAATTTATTAGGACACCTCATGGCAAAACTCGTAGAAGGGTTGTAAGTTCTGTTCGCTACAAACTTGATATTAACTAGGTCTGCCTACTCTACCTTCTCTCATAATGTCGAACAATAATACAGCTCCTAGGAGCTAAGTTCACATTATGGGTAAATATCAAGAATAGTGATCGGAGCTTGCTCCACCTTTGACACGAGTTGCCTCAGCCTGCACTACCTTTAGGGTCAGTTGCTGCAGTATCCAGGTATTTGCTTACGCTTGGAATCGCCGAACTTTATAGTTTCTACTATATTCGGCATGAAACTCTTTGAGTTTCTTATTCGGCTAAGAAACTATATGGGATGTAATATCCCTTAACTTAAACAAGTTATATGTCGCCGAATTGAAGCCTTTGGCTCTTCATTTATCTAATACTTAATGAGAAAATAATGAAAGCATGTTTCCCAGGTGCAAAAGATCAAGAATGTTAAGATCAATGCAAAGATCAAGTTTGCAGAAGGGAGAAGTGAAAGATTTCATTGTTTGGGCAAGAACAAATGACTTGAAAGGGGAGAAATATGCAATGAGAGAGGATATGAAAGAGTTGTTGAAAGAAACAAAAATGAAGAGTAAGGAAGTAAAGATTGCGAGTCTGCTGCCTCGGTATGGTACGGCAGAAATGAGAAGGGCCATGATTGCTAATAAGTCGATGAGAAGCTTGTACAAGAGGAATGCTGTGCGTACTTTATAGGTGTATGAAGTGAATTTGATGAACAAAAGAACTTATATATGTCTGTTGACTACATTTAAATAGTTTTGGAGTTAGATGTTTGGAGAGAGAGAGAGAGAGTTCTTTGGTAAGAGTTTGGAAGTGCAAAACCAGGAAAACTAGAGATATTAGGAGGATACAGTCAAGCATGTGTCTGGCCAAATTTGTGTGTGTGTGTGTGTGTGTGTGTGTGTGTACAGAAATGATTATGCAATAGTGAATGTGATTTCACTGGTTTCAAATTGGAATGGATTGGTAATGACATTACACAAAGGAAATTGTGGATCCAAGGGGATGTTTGTTGAAATGCATGTACACTAATGCCAGAAGGATCAGAAATAACAGAAAAGAATTTTTGGCACTGTTCAGCTTGACTTGGCCAAAAATTATAGGTGTCAGTGAGACCTGGTTGACAGAAAACGATGTAGTTAAGGGATAGAATGTAAAGGGTAGGTATTGTATTTTCAGGGAGGACAGAGGAAATAGGACAGGAGGCAGGATACTGTTGATGATAGATGAAGAACTACAACCAACAAAATTAGAAATTAAAGAGGATTTTTAGGTCTTGGGGAGATGGTTCATTCCAGGCTGTCTGTGTGTGAGAGAGGATCAACAGGACAAAATATACTGCTGGACCAGGAAGATGTAGATGCCATGTATTGCCAGATTAGTACAATGACTACAGGCTGAACAATTATTATGGAAGACTTCAATTGTGGAGATATAGATTGGAAGGAGGAAAGGAGCATGGTAAGATGGAAGAGGAATTTATATAGTTGCAAAGGGATAATTACCTGAAACAACATGTTATAGAGAGAGACAAGGAGTATGAAAGTGCTGGAGCTGGTAACAGCATCAGAAGATATATCCATAGCCAAGCTGGATACTCTGCCTCCAATCAGAGAGAGCGACAATGCAGTCTTGTTCTGGGGAGTTGCTAAACATGAAATTCTGTCAAGAAAGTGTTTATGTTGAACTATAAAGTTGGTAATTATGACAGACTTAGGAGGCATCTTGGAGCAATGCAATGACTTGAGAAGCTTCAAGGAAAGAATGTCAGTAGTGTATGAGAAGTGGTCAGAGAATGTTTGAAAGAAGCAGTATCAGACTGCATACCCAAGGTCAGGAGGATAAACCAAGTAGGAATTAATGATGTATTACTGACTACATTTTAATGGTTTTGAAGTTAGATGTTTGAAGAGAGAGTTCTTTGGTAAGAGTCTGGAGGTGCAAAACCAATTCAATCCATCATTCACACAGTTAAATAACATTGTCGCTCTTATGACCATTCCTCCCATTATAATTTAGTTTCCCTAACTCTCTGTGTTAGGTCTCATACCAATTATTAGTCTTTCAAGACTGATACTAAATGCATTCAAGTGTAGGCTGTCCCTCTTATAAAATCCAATCTTTCCTCAAACTTACTCCACACATCCAAAAACTTGCATCCATTCCTTCTAATATCTCCTTTTATTTATTCACTCCTATTCACTTGTTGACAATCTTACCCTTCTGCTCAAAGGAGTCACTGTGTTAAGATTTCTTTTTTTAAATCCACTATTGATATATTCCAACTGTCAAATTTTCTTAAAACTTTCCTAAACAAAATTCTCTGATCTGCATTTTCAAACTTCCACTTCATGTGTTTTTTTTCCCCCCCCTGCTATCTACCTAGGTACCAAATGCTTTCTCTGTCAGCTACCAATCATCCATCGACATCCTCGATGTAATGTAACGTGTTAGCTAGTAATTGCTAACACGTTATATCATTGGCATAAAGAAAATGTCTTTAGGATGAACAGATATCTATCATAATTCACAATCGTGCTGCTAATGATATCAGATGACTTGAATTCAGTTAGTGTTGAGACCTATGATTGTAATACTAGTAACAGTTTTTCATGTGGCAGTGAGTGTGAAGCCATCTGGTGTGTGAGGTGAAATGTAGCAAGATCAGCTACATAGTGGGGGTGTCATTACAGACCTGGTGGATCAGTTGCGAGTGATGAAGAAATGCATCACCAAATAAAGATGATTGCCCTGAAAAGAGTAATCATAATGGGGGGGGGGGGCTTTAACTATTCAAACATTGATTGGGTAGCATTAAAATCTCTTTAGAAGAATGAAACTGAATTTATTGAGCTGTTGCAAGACAAATTCCTCAAGCAGCATGTGACAGAAGGAACTCAAGGTCAAAGAATCATAGATTTGATTATAGTGCCAGAGGGTGTTTCAGTTAAAGACTTAACTATTCTGCCTCTGGTTGGTGACAGTGATCATGTGGTACTGACTTCGGAAGTGGCTAAGTTTATGAATGTTCCATTCAGAAAAGGAAAGCAGGAAATTATGACCACCTGAGAAGTATAGTGAGTCGCAATAGTTTTGTTGTTGGATGGGAAGCATTTAAAAATACTTAAATGATGCAGTATCCAAATGTGTCCTGAGAGTTACAAAGAATAAATAGGGTAGGAGTCAAATGGATGTGTAATCTTATCAAGCAAGAGTTTCACAAGAAAAGGATGATGTAGAAGGAATACCATGTGCATAAGGATAATGTCTTATGAAAATTTTAAGCAGTGGGCCAGAAGAGTGACAGCTGTTGTATGGAAAGTTAAGTCTGAGTATGAAAAGAAACTGGCTCTGCAAGCTAAAGTAACCCCCAAAGAATTCTACCAAATATGCTGCAAGTAAAAGAAAGGATGAATTTTGAAGAATAACTCCACTGAATGTGAATGGTGTGAGGGTGACAAATGCAGAAGAGTTTGATCACTATGAACACACTAATGAGTGTGTTAATTTTGAGTTCACTGTTACCTCTTCACTGGATGAAGAAACTCAGGCATATGAGGAGGAAGTATTAGAGCTGTTGCACAAACTAAATAAGAATTCAGCAATTAGGTACTGAACGGGTGCTAAAAGTGTTCAGCTGAACTAACTATTCATTTGACGAGGCTATATAATTTGAGTCTCAGAACAGAAAAGATTCCGTAGGAGGGGGAAGATGGTAATCCTAATGCACAAGGATAGTGCAAAGAAGAATGTATCCAACTGTGGATCAATCAGTATCCCAGGAGTGTTGGTGAAGATATTGGAAAAGTTGGTCAGGGCTCCCATCCAGAAATGGGTTGACAGAGAATCTCTACTTTGCAACGAACAGCATGGTTTACTAAGGGAAGGTCATGTTTTAGCAACTTGCTCACATTCTATAATAATCTTACCATTAAGCTAGACAAGTGTAATGGATATAAAATGATACTTTTGGATTTTGCTAAGGCTTTTGACAGAATACAGCATGGAAGACTTGCATAAATTGGATTATAAAATATTAGTGTGGATAAGAGTGGTTGACAGACATATCAAAAAGTGGCATATGGGGGAATGCAAGTCTAAAGATTTAATTTAACCAGTGGTGCTATCACAAGGATCAGTCCTTATTCCCCTGTTATTTAATCTGTACATTAATGATATTGGGAAGGAGTTGAAAGGCAACATACAGCATTTGCTGATGGTTCAAAGATAGGTAGGGTAATCATGCGCCTGATATGCAGTAATTGCAAAATGCTTTGAATAGGCTGGAATTGTGGGCATGGGAAAATAGATTGCAGTATATGTAAAGTAATGCACTTTGGCATGATTAGATATCAAATGTTATATTATATTGGTGGGATTATGCTAGAAGAAACTGATCAGACTAAGGGCTCTTAGAGTGTTAGTAGATAGGAAGTTGAAGTTCAGGAGCCATGTAGCAAAGATTGCAAATACAAGTCAAAAGATATTTTGACTTGTATTGCAATGCTGAAACAAACTTTGACATGTAAAGACAAGGATGTCATTTTGTCTCTTTGCAAGGCCTTGATAAGACCTCACTTGGACTATTGTGCACAGGTCTGGTCTCCTGGCTTCTGTTGTGATTCTAATATAGTAGAGAGAGAGAGAGGGGGGAAAGGATGGGTGGTAAAAATGATATCAGGATTGTTGAATACTGATTATGAAGATAGATTAAGAATTTGTAGATTGCAGACACTAGTAAACAGGAGAAAGAGGGTTGATATGATTGAGACTTACAAACTTCTGTAAGGGTCATAGAGGTTTCCAGTTGATGGAATTGTTTATTTTATGGAGGTTGGGAAAAGGCAAAGAGCATCCTTGGAAGCTGAGAATGAATGCCACTAAGAAGGGATGAGGGCTGGATTTTTCTCTCATATTGTGGTGTGTTATTGCCATTGGATGTTGTATGTGCAAGCAGTGTGAATGAATTCAAGAATAAGTATGATAGATGGTGTGTGTGTGTGTGTGTGTGTGTGTGTGTGTGTGTGTGTGTGTGTGTGTGTGTGTGTGTGTGTGTGTGTGTGTGTGTGTGTGTGTGTGTGTGTGTGTGTGTAGTATGTGACCTCTCTCAGTGAGTTCCTGATGCCCTGGAGGTCTCCCTTAATAAAATAAATAAATAAAAATAATAATTAAATAGTGTTCTATTTTGAACCACCAATCAGGTCTCAGCTCTGGCAAAGATTCCAAGGAAGCAGAAAGGGATAAGATTGTTCCTTTACATAAAGATTGTTCCAAGACGGAAGTGGCAAATTACAGAACAATTAACATATCATGAGAGTAATTGTTAAAGTATTGAAAAAGTTGGTTAAAGGTAAAATCCAACAGCGGGTGGATAAGGATACAATAATCTATAGTGGGCAGCATGGCTTTATAGAATGTAGGTCCTGCCTTAGTAATTTATTCACATTTTACAATAAAGTGACAGCAGAATTGGATAAAGGAAATCACATGGAAAACTATTACAAAAGTTTCAACAAATTGGAATGGATATGAAGCTAGCACCATGGATAGGGAGGTGGCTGATAGACACCAGTCAGTAGTATACACTGGAGTGGAATCTACAAGAATGAGTGTGACCAGTGGAGTACCTCAGAGTACTGTGCTAGAATGCTAGAAAAATGTTTTGTGCTAGAGCCACTATTCTTTAATTTGTATATCAAAGATATAGGGAAAGATTTAAAGGGGGATATTCAGTTGTTTGCTGATGATGGATAGGGGAATAGTTGATAAAGGTGATGCAGGATGATTTAAATAAATTTGCATTGTGGGCAAAGGATAATGATTGTCAATTTAACACTGCAAAATGTAAGGTTAGGCACTTTGGGTTTAAAGGTTACATACTATGAATCACATTGACTGTACTCGACTGCAGGAAATTGAAGAGGCTAGTGACTTGGGGATAATGGTAGACAGAGAGTTGAAGTTCAGAAGGCATGTTGCAAAAGGTGCTTGTTGGATGTTGAAAAACATGCTAATGAGTAAATATAGGAAGGTGATTATCCCTTTTTTTATAAGGCTATGATTCGGCTTCATCTTGACTACTGTGCCCAGATTTGGTCACCTTGGTTTCTTGGAAATTAGGAGGTGGTAAGAGGATTCAGAAACGAGCGACCAAGCTGGTGACAGGTCTGTGGAATGCTCCCTATGAGGATAGGCTGAAGGTGTGTAAATTACAAAGGTTAGATGATAGGTGGAAAAGAGGAACAGGGTTTTATAAAATTGAAGCAAAGTTAATTTTTCAATATATGACAAATAGAGAACTAGGGATCGTCTGCAGAAGTTGTGTACAAGTGTGGTTAGTAAAGGTGTGTGGACTAGATTTCCTGCATAAAATGGATTGTCAAATTAGTTGTGAGTGCCCCCAAGAGTAAATGAGTTTGAGAAGTATGATAGGTTCTGAATGTATAAATGTTAGTCTGGGTCTCTTGCAAAGAGTATCCAGGCTCCATGGAGATACCATGTGATAATATCTGGTATGCAAAATGCTGCTTATTTTGTGATTAACATCAAATAATGTGATATTAATCACAAAATCAACATCCCATAATAAGATCAAGTCTCAACAAAAATTAAGTTTGGAGATTGCTTAGAGAACAATAAAATGAGAAGTTGTGTACAAGTGTGGTTACTAAAGGTGTGCAGATTAGATTTTCTGTGTAGAATGGATTGCCAGAGTTAGCTATGAGTCCTGGAATAATTCTTTCAGGAATGATTCTAAAAAAAATTATACCATGTGCATACCAAATAAGCTGCTTTCTTGACATGGTACTAATATACTGGAATATCTGAAAAATTACAATACATAGACTTTAGGGAAATAAGAGAGAAATTAGTCGGAACACTAAACTAAACTAAATTAGCTACATACAAGACAGTGTTCAAACCAGTTTTAACTTATAGATCTGAGAGTTGGGTCAGAAGTAAAACACTTGACCAAAGACTAGAGACCGCAGATATGAGAGTCCTGAGAAAGATTAGAGGTGTGAACAGATGGCATCAATGGCAATATCATGTTAAAAATGAGGATATTAGGAAAGAACTTGACATTGTTAGCATCCAGGAATGCATTAGCAGAGCTAATCTCAGGTGGTATGGTCACTTAAATAGAATGGGAGAGAAAAGATTAGCAAAACAAGTGTTCTCTGCCAGGTTGGCAGGAAAACGACCCAGAGGAAGACCAAGATATAGGTGGATTGATACGGTACAAAGTGCCTTAGACGATAGAAATATAAGATCTGATAATGTTGGAGTCTTGACAAGTAACAGACTGATTTGGAGGAAAATTGTATATAGAAGTTAGTAATGATGTAATTTTTTCATGTAGTACTATACACCCCCTTTCATGTAGTACTATACACCCCTATTTCCTGTACACTCCTTGAGTGTACAGGAAATTTGATGATGATGAGACTTTAGGGATTCTGATTTTTTAAAACAAGTCAATTTAAATAAAAAAGCATATGACAGAAGCCATTATTTGAATGCACTATGAAAACTAAATGAATTAATAATATATTATTATTATTATTAATATTAATAAATAATTAATAATATATTAATCTATTAATAATAATATATTAATAGAATCACTTAAAAATCATCTGAGTAATTACTGAAAATGAAAGAACTAAAAACAAGATTGTATTTATGAAACAATATATCACCTGAATGCAAAACACAATCGATGGTAGCAAAAACTGTTTGAAACTATCTTCAAAGAAATGAAAATACAAATGAAGAAAATAAAACAAGGAAGGACTTTGTTGGATGAGAGAAAATATAATTTTTTTTTTGTTAAATTCTTTTTTTTTAATTGCACAATTTAAAAAAAAAAATCAAAAATAAAAGATATTGTTATCTCAAAGATTTCACTTTTAAAATTCTTTTACTCTGCAAATTATAATTACTTATAATATTTTCTTAATTTAACTTGTGCCAGCTATTCAAATGCCAGTGTAAATGACTTTTAAGAAGTAGACTTTTCAAAAGTAAAGTAAACATGTTGGGATTACAGAAATAATTTGTTATAGTGAATTTTTTTTTAGCATAGTGTACTTACAGAGCTTTGGTTGGCCTTTGCTGTAGTTTGTCATATTGAGCTTCTTATAATGTGTGTGTGTGTGTGTGTGTGTGTGTGTGTGTGTGTGTGTGTGTGTGTGTGTGTGTGTGTGTGTGTGTGTGTGTGTGTGTGTGTGTGTTTGAGTGCACTATAGTGAGAGTCAATTGTACGTGGCTTGCAAAGTCATTTAGATTGAAATGCATGAATGGCATTTTATAAAAAATGCCATTCATGCATTTCAATCTAAATGACTTTTTTTTCTATATTTTCAATGCATATTTCAGATGATGATTTGAATACAACATACCTACTCAATTTGTCTTTCAAGCTTTACATATCATAATCAGCCTCTATTCTAATTAGCAACTAAACAAACAAATCAAGAATCAGATAAGTTGTTCATTTAGCTTGTCCATCAGAAAAAGTTAGAGACACCTAATCTAGACTGCAGATTTCAAACATATAAAAATCTACTTATACATTGGGTTATAATTATATTTTGAAATGAACTGACAGTAATTACTTACCAGATATTCAAAAACCAATGTAAGTGACTTCTCTGTGTGGACAATATCATGTAAAGTGACTATATTGTTATGCTTTAAATCTTTGAGAAGAGAAACTGAAAATATAGTTGTAAAATTATTTTCAGAAAAATTCAAGTTAATATGCTTTGAAAATAATGAAACAAATAAATATTAATAATCTCCTTAACATACTGCTATATAAAAGCGCAACATCATTAAATCTAATACTACGTTTTAAGTTAAACCAGCTTTAAAAAATCTAGTTACAAAATGAATTCTTGTGTCTTATCATAAAGACTGTGATCAAAACACAGTCAGCTTTCTTTGTAGCATTAATTTCAATTTGGCTTCTAGAGTAGAGTTTCCAGATTATCTAATACCTAGCCCATCCACAGTGTATTAATGTTTGACAGGCTCACAACCTTTCATGTGCAGGATTTACATTTAAAAAAAAATGAAAATAACGGTATTCTACACAGAAAAAAAAATTTAGATAGTTATAATTTTCCAAGATTTTGTAGATAATTCATAATTATAGAGACAGCACTGTATATGTATGTGTGTGTGTGTGTGTATATATATATATATATAGGAATGATAGAAGAGAATGGAAATAGACAGAGAGAGAGAGAGAAAATGAGAAGAATGCGAGGGAGTGTTGGAACCAGGGATAGAGTGATGTCAGGACAGCAGGTAAGTAGGGGAACACAGAGTGAAAGACTTAGAGGAAAGAGAGAGAGAGAGAGGGAGGGATGCAGGTGAGCAATAAAGGAACAGAGTGGAAAGAGCTGTGACGTATGAAGACTCGATGATCCGTGGAGTGCAAGATAGGATGCCAGAGGAGTGTTTGCCTGGAGGAACGATAGAGAGTGTGGCTATAGCAATTAAGCAGGGTGAAAGGGTGGATGAGATGATTGTGTTGGTGGGCATGAATAACTTGAGAGACAATGTAAATTGGGTGGCGAGAGATCTGAGATTCTTGCTTGCGGTTGTACAAAAGAAAACGCAGAGAGGAAAGATTTTGTGTGTTGCCCAGGTATGATAGTGACAAGCTGAGCAGAACAGCAGTAATAATGAATAGCATAATAGCCAGAATGTGTCATGAGAGGATTGGAATATGTTTATACTTGGAGGATATTTGAGGACAGAAAGGAAATGTATGCAAGAGACTGCTTGCATTTGAATGAGGAAGGACGTAGGCATCTGGAGAGATTGATGTTTTCTGAATGAGTTGGTGTGTCAATGCAGAGAAACTAGAATTCCCAGGACGAATGGTAGCAGGGGGTGGCCTCTTGTGGGAATGGGTGACAACATCAGGTAACACTGAGTCCAGTGGGTTCTGGAGGAGATAATGATAGGTATAGAAGAAGTGATATTTTTATGCTTTATACTAATGCCAGGAGTATCTGGAATAAAGGTGATGAATTGGTGGCACTGATAGCAACAGCCTGGCCAAAGATTATTGGGATCTCTGAGACGTGGTTGATGGAAGATGATATAACAACAGGAATAGAAGTAGCAGCGCACAGCATTTTTCAGCAGGATAGGAAGGGAAAACGAGTGGTGGAGTACTACTTATGAAAAGTGATGACTTATGTCCTGTAAAAGTAGAGGCTTTGGAAGGCAGTGACACTAATGGTTTCGAAAGCATATGGTATGAGGTAGAGGTGAGCAAGACAGCATATTTGGTGGGGTGTTGCTACAAGCCAAGGAGCACAGAAGGGGGAAGCAGGAGATGTTTAGGCAGCTGAGCTTGGAAAGTGCAAGAAGAGTGACTGTTATGGGAGATTTTAACTATAGCAGTATAAGCTGGGAAGAGGAAAATGCATGTAGTAATAATGGAATGGAATTTCTAGAATTCTTGAGGGACAAATGTCTTAGTAATATGTAATAGAGGGAACAAGAAGTTCAAGAGTTTTGGATTTGGTCATAGCATCAGAAGAGCTGATAATAACTGAGATGACATCTCTCTCACCAGTTGGAGAGAGAGTGACTATGTGGTTTTGACTTGGAAGATGAATAGACATGCAGAAGTATCAAAGAAAAGGGAATGTATGTGAAATTATAAGGCAGGTGATTATAATAGTCTTAGTTATCAACTTGGGATAGTTCCATAGAGGGAGATATTATTAGTGCTTGGGAAATCGTGAAGGAATATTTGTTAGCAGCAATAGTAAGCTGTATTCCACAAGTGAAGAAGAGAACACAATTTGGTGGAAAGTGGATGACAAACAATATCAAACAGGAACTGCAGATGAAAAAAAGAGATTATGGAAGAGATATAAAGAGAGTGGGGTGGAGAGCAGATGCATGAGGAATATAAGACTCAAGACCCAGGCCAGGAGAGTGACTAGTATGGTGAGGAAGGCAAAACTGGAATATGACAAGAGATTGGCATTAAGATCCAAAGAAAATCCTAGGGAATTTTCTTTGTAGAAAAGCAGAAAGTAGAAAAGCCATGAAAAGCCTGAAATGTGCAAAGGCAGCTGGAGTAAATGATATTCGACTAGAAATGCTCAAGTATGGAGTTATAAAAGTCTTACAGCACTGCGTGACATAGTTCAGAAGGCCTGAACAGAGGGATGAATTCCAGATGATTGGAGTAGAACTCTCCTGGTATCCATATACAAAAGGGAAATAAAACTGAATGTGAGAATTACAGAGATATTTCCCTACTGAGTGTTCCTGGTAAGACTTACACAAGTGTACTTGAAAAATGGTTGAGAAGGATTGTGGAATGGAAACCTGGTGAAGAACAAGCTGGATGCAGGTCAAAAAGAGGTTGTCAGGACCAGATTTTAACTTTACAACAAATAGTTGAGAAATCATGGGAATATAACAAAGATCAGTATTCACATTTTGTAGATCTGTAAAAGGCATATGACAAGGTGCCAAGAGAAAAGCTATTCAAAATGCTAATTATATGGTGTCAATGTGGCATTATATCAAGCAATACTTAGTCTTTATTTGAGTTTTAAGTCAGCAGTTAGAATTGAAGGAAGTACAAGAAGACGGTTTGATGTTAAATCTGGTGTCAGACAAGGATGTACATTATCCCCTCTGTTATTCATTATCTATATGGATCACATTATGAAGGAAAGTGGTATTAAACCTGATATCAAAATTCGAGATGTTAACCTCAGCTCTTTACTTTATGCAGATGATGTTATACATTTAAATAAATCTGGTACAAGAGTGCAAGATTCCCTGACTACATTGAATGACTGTTTTAAATATTAGGTATGAAGGTCAGCATGAACAAGGCAAAGACAATGAAAATACAGAAGCATTGAAAATATCAATTGCATTGTGAATGGAGAACCTATAGAACAAGTAAAACACTTCAGCTACTTTGGTGTAATTTTTAGTGAAGATGGTAAATTAAATATGGAAACAGACAACAGAATCAACAAAGCTGGAATGGTAGAAGTCAACTGAATAAATTTATATGGAATAAGAGAGAAATTAATCAAAATACCAAATTAGCTGTATACAAGACAGTGTTCAAGTCAATTTTAACTTATGGATCTGACTGAGAGCTGGGTAGAAATAAAACACTTGACCAAAGACTAGAGACCGCAGATATGAGTTCTGGAGAAAGATGAAGGGGGGGGGGGGCACAAACAGATGGCATCAATGGCAATATCATATTAAAAATGAGGATATTTGGAAACAACTTGAAATTGTTAGCAGAGCCAATCTCAGGTGCTATGGTAACTTAAACAGAATGGAAGAGAAAAGGTTAGCAAAATAAGTGTTCTCTGCCAGGTTGGCAGGAAAAAAACCCCAGAGTAAGACCAAGATGTAGGTGGATTTATACAGTAAAAATGCCTTAGAAGACAGAAAAATAAGATCTGATAATGTTGAAGTCTTGACAGGTAACAGATTGATTTAGAGTAAAATTGTTGATTATAAGTTAGTAATGATGTAGGTTTTTCATGGAGTACTATCATATCCTGCACACCCCTTGAGGGTACATGTCTGGAATTTAATGATGATAATGATAGAAGCACACATACAGAAAGACCTTGAAGATTTTGTACATTTCCTGAATAATCACCATTCAAAAATCAAATTCATAACAGAAACAGAAAAGGATGGTAAATTACAATTCCTAGATATCCCTGTCAACAAAAATAATGCTGGATTATTTACATTAGAATTTACAGGAAACAAATTCACATGGGCAAGTATTTATTGCAAAGCTCTTTCCATCACTCTAACACAAATTAGATATTATCAGAACACAAAACCGAGCTTTATATATACTCAAGAATGATGAAATTAAAAGAACTTCAAATCCTACTTGGTCAGTCCAAAATGGTCACTCTAAGAAGTCCCTAAAAAATTTTGCGATGAGCCATCACATATGTTAACCAAGAAATTAATTACAAAGTCATGGTTTCGTTACCATATGTTGGCAGCACATCATGAAAAATAGCCTAATTATTAAAATCAATCAACATCAGAATGGCCTTCAAACCAGTTAGCACCTTACAACATTTCCTATGTTCCTAAAGACAATGTCCTGTTCCAGCAAACATCCTGTAATATACAAGATTCATTGTTCTTGTGAAAAGGTGTACATGCGTTAAACTTGGAGAAGTTTCAAAATCCATAAACAAGGACAAAAGAGAACATGTAAGTGATGTTGATAACAAGAGAGAAGAGAGAAGTGGACTCATAGCACACATCCTCACAGAACACCACATAGTAGATTGGCAAGCTTTCTCTATTTCTTACTTAGAAGAGAACACTTTTGTCAGATTGTTCAAGGAGTCTTCTGAGGTCACTAGGTCACACAGCACACCAAACAGAAACCAAGGACTTATACTTCATATCTGGAAGCATTAGTTAATGTATGTAACATTTGCAACTTCTCTCATATAGCAACCATACACAGAGTTTACGCAATTTATAGATTGCGCATGATGTGCCTAATAATAATGCATGTGATTAAAACTATCAATCCAGTATTTTTCAATTTATAGAAATAACAATTGTTGGAAATGTTTGAGTTCTTTGTTCATTAAAAATGTGTAAATATCTTCCTGAAGATGCTGTTAGGCATTATAGACAGCAAAACATGTTAGAAAAGCATGCAGTTTTAATGAATAAAAGGTCTAGAAGTCCATCCTAATTAATCATTCATTGGACATTAATTCTGATTTTCATTTTTATAATTTCATACTCTCCCATTATTTTATGTTTGTACTTGATATTATTTTGTGAGCTTCATGTATGGATTCCTGCCAATCATTGTTCTGTTGTTAATGTACATTTTCCAGCCATTTCTTTTGTTATGTTTCCCCACCATTTCCTTTGTGTTCTGTTTCACATCATTTCCCTTGTTTAGTGATCTTAGCTACAGTTTGTTCCCCAAATTTATCATCTTCAGTAGAAGTTTGTTTTCTTTGTTTTGAAACAATGGCTATTTATTAGTACATATTCAGATTTCCATTTGTACATTTTCATGTCATTTTGCATGCTTTATATAATATGGTTCCTGCTAATTGTGTTCTGAGATCAATGTAGGATTGTTCCCTATCTCCTTTGTTTACTGATATCTCAGTTATTGTTTTCTCCCAAAATTTATCATTCTTCAAAGAAGATCACACTGATTTGTTATTCATAAAAATATACTTCAAGTATTGTCAGATACCAATACTTGAAATGCTTCAACAGATGGGAAAAGTACATTAAAGACTAATTAATGTGCTCTGAGAAGTAAGTAATAACTCAATATCTTCTTGGGTATTTGTTTCCAAGGAATGGAGCTGGAGTAGTCAGTCTTTCTCCTTAAATTCCTTCTAGCAAACGATATATATATATATATATATATATATATATATATAACAAGCTATTTCTCTGTTCCCTATGGGTTTGTTATAGATCTGCAATATATATATATATAAAAGGCAACACATTAATTCTTAAAAGAAGAGTGCATACTGTATCAAAAGTGAATATAAGATGAAAATACTTTGTTATTAAACATGAGTGCAAACCTTCTCTAATAGCAGTACATGGTGCTCCTTCTTCATGTTCTAACCTGATTTCTTTCAAAGCTACTAAATTGTCTGTGAGAAGACTTTTCCCTTTAAACACAGTAGCATATGTTCCCTATAAATAGAGGAGATAACAGATGTGAATTTATATCAGTTTTTTAATAAATTTTGCAATTAAGTCCTTTTCACTCCATGACACAAAATATAAAATGATTTTAAAGATCATACAATAAACCACAATGATTAAGAGGAATGTTTATTTTAATCTCTTCCCTCCTCCTTCAATTGTTATTTCCTTTTTTTCTTTTTTTTTAAATCACCACCAGAGCAGAAATAGAATGAGACCTAAAAACTTCTGAAAGGGTCACATAGGATGCCAGTAGATGAAATTTTTCATTTTATGGAGAATGGGGAGAGAACAAGAGGGCATTGATCTTGTTGAGAATGTATGCAGTCAAGAAAGGGAGTAATAGCTAGATTTTTTCTCAAGATATTCATGATTGGAATGGCTTGCATTTGGAAGTGATGAATGCAGCTAGTGCGAATGATATATACTACTAGTTAACTTCTTTTTTTTTTTTCTTTTTTTTTTTTGTTAAACTGATAGTGCATATTGTGTTCAGGTGTGACACCTGTAATTCATTCTTTATCTATGTAATGTGTTCATCATAACCTAGTTCTATGAATTTTAAGTCTTTTATGAAGACAGACCACAAATGGTTTAAGATAAGGCCTTTATTTTTAATGTGAAGTGCTGAACATTGTGTGTGATTTAAGAGGCCTCTTTGAACTTATTAATTCAATATAATGAATTCTTATTAGCTGCCAAGATGTTTTTCTTTACTATGGATAATAATAATAATTATTATTATTGCACAGGCACATCCATGGAGTCCTAAGACTGATGGAAGATCCAAATTATCAACACAATATCTATCATACCTCTCTTTGAAACCATTAACAAAGCACTCAACTCAGGCAACCAATTCCATTCATTCATCACTCTCCAAGCAAAAAATCTATTCCAGACACTCTTACCCAACTTCCAGGGATGACCTCTTGTTCTTTCCCCTCTAGCCAAGTGTTGAAACATTTCTCCTGCATCAATCCTATAAAATCCTTTAAGTAACTTAAATATTTTTATCATATCCCTCCCTCCCCTTTCACCTATCAACCAACTTTTGCAATCCACAAACCCTCAATCTATTCTTATAGGAAATATTCCACAGACCAATCACTTGGTCACTCACCTCTGGGTCCTCTCCACCACTTCCTTGTCCCCAAGAAACCCAGGTGACCAGACATCTCACCAGATGTGGTCGTAGATCAAGGTTTTATAAAGAGGAATGGTAATATCTCTATTTGTTAGTGTGTTCTTCAATAACCAAGTAGTCCTGTGAGCCACCCTGGCATAATATCTTACAGTTATTTAGAAGTATCTCACTTATTTCAGTGGCACCTTTCATTATCAAACAACTAAACATAGTCATTTTATCATATGTACTATTGACTTTATTTTGTTTAACTAAATTTTGCCACTAAAAGAGATCCTAAATACCAAATTTCATTATATTACAGCCAGCTACTAGGGACTTAATATCAGTTTTTTATTTTTCCATAGTTTGCTAACAAAAAAGTAACCAAATTAAAATCAAATCAATAGAGATCTTATTTTCTTCTTTCGTGAGATTCACAGCTTTTTGAGGTAGTCATTTCAAGTCCTTTCCCTCCACCTCTGAAACATCCCCTTCCAAATATATATATTCAAAGATGTCAGTTCTCCTCTTGATAACTCAAACCTGTAACATCATTCACTATCATTCTCAGTCTCCTATATAATGATGCCAAATGGAATGACCTCTGTGAATATCCACAGACTGGTTACTGTTTCCATTCTCCTAATCCAAATACTGCAATATCTAATAACAAAAATAATTCTAACTGGATTGAAGGCTTTATCATCCATTCTATCAAAAACCTCTGACCAAGAAATATAATCTTCAGTATATTACAAGGGCCTTGCTAAAAATGGAAATTTCAACTTCACATTTGGCTTACAATACATCTTGAAACAGAAAAAACCCATCAACAAAATCAAACATGATTTTGAAAGGGCTAAAAGCAGAAAACTGTTTCCACATATAGCAAACTTCTGATCCCTCATCAGGACCATTCAGCTTCTGTCCCTACATGCTTCCCCATTCCACTCATCCCGATGGTGTGATCATAGCATTGTCCAAAGATTAAGGCAGACCTCCTGACAATGTTCTTCTTCTCCACAGACAAAAATGGGAAATTACCTTCTACATTACCAAGAACAACATACTTCATTCCCTCTACAGTCATTATCAGGTAAAAAAATAGAAAAATCCTGAATAGTTTGTCAACAAGTCATCAGGACCAGATGACTTGTTTGATGTCCTAGCACAATAATATCCCTCCTATTATGCTGAAAAACTGTGCTTTAAAATTAACACTAAGCCAGAAATGTCTTTTTAATCTATCTTACAGGTACACTTCTACTCTGCATCATGGAAACAAGCTGACTTTCAGCCAATTCTCAAAAAATGTGATGAAATTGAGCCATAATGCTACTGTCCAACAGTTGCTACCTGTTCTCTCAAAAGTCATGGAGAGGATCATCAACAGCAAACTTTACTCTTCTGATGACCCTACTAATTAATTAGTACAATATGGATTCTGCCATTTTTCAGATCCACAGCCAATGTCTGTGATATCACCAGCCACCTTTACAAGCAAGTTATGGAAAACTTTGAAGAAACATAAGTGGTTGCTCTTGACATTTCTAAAGCATTCAATCAAAATCTGGCAGAGGTCTGATCAGCAAACTATCATCTTATAGGCTACCCATCACAATTAGATCACCTGCTTCTTCTCTAGTTGGTCACTATGTGTTATGGTAGACAGCTTCCTCTCCTGTGATTTCTCTACAAATAATAGAGTATCACAGGATTCTGAACTTTCATCCATTGTTCCTCCTATACATATATGACTTCCTCTAACACTCAAATCCTATCCCCAGATATATGCAATGTATACTCTATTCCTCTTCTTCAAATGACACCTGTAATAAAAAATTTTTTATGATATTCAATAAATAATGAATAATAAAAAATAATAAATAAATAATGCATTAAACTCTGATTTCTTGCTATTTTTCAGTAGAATGAGGTTAACCTTGTAAACTTTAATACTACCAAAGTGTAATACTTTTTTTTTTTTATCTCTCTCTCAAGAAAGAGCTTACACTTTGTTTTTTATTTTTAAAAATGCATAACTCTCCAAACATGAGCATATTTCTTTCCTTGACTTATATCTCTAGCCTTTTATGGCACAAACCATCTTAGTCATAGCCTCTTCAGCCTCTAAAATAAACTGAGTGCATTTTTCTGCCCAGTATACTACTTCCTGAACAGCCATGGCATGCATAAATTCCAATCCATCCAACCTTAGAATATGGCTCATGCATTTGGAGTGGTGCACCTAACAACTCCCTACGAATGCTTTATGCTATCCAGAAGAGGGCAACCAATTAATTAATGACTAATTTGCTACTCTCATCACTTGTCTCAGATGTGCTGTTTCTGCCTTATGCCCCTGTTATGGAATTCTTAAGCATAATCTTCTACTTAACTACCCACCATTTTTCTTCCACTTTCTTATAAGATTGCAACATATACAAACATTTATAGCATCCTTACCATTCAGCTTCAAACCTAGTGAACAAACTTCTCTTCCTCCTCGTTCATTCCCTGTTCTTTGGAATCACCTCCCTCACTCTTGTATTTTCCAGACAGCTGTTCAAGAAACACAAAACGACTTTCAGGTATTCAAAAAACATATAAACAGTTTCTTCTTTTCCTTAATCTTTAGACTTCACACTGCACTGATGATTTATAAGTTTGTAATATTCATGTGTGTATTGCACACACAGAGATAGATATAAATTTACTCCACAATCTATTATATCCACTTTCACAACCTCTACTTTATCTTTTTTTATTAGTAATTTCCTACTTCATGCTCCTCCTCCTGCCAATAATTCTTCTAAGTGGACCTATCTCCAACATTCCCAACCACATGACCAGTTTTGACACTGTCTGGAATAATGCAATTTCTAATCCTATCTTAGCTTGTCACCATGCATAGATGCATTCATCTTAGCAAACCTTTGACAATTCCATCTTTGCTCATGTTTTATCAATATCAACCCAATAATCTGCACAAACTTTCCTCAAAGTCAGTTTGTTAGAATAAAATCTACTTCATCCAGCCACTGCCAATGACTGAATGAAGTAGATTTTATTTTATTTCCTATATTTATTTCATTTGATATTTTACTATCTGTTTCCCCAGCAAAACAGAAGTTTAGGTTTTTAATTCTGATTCTTTCTGACCAAATATCTACTCAGCAAATCTATGTCACTCTATATTTCTTTCACCAAAAAAAAGCAAGTGCTTAAGGGTCAAAGCTGTATAACTGAGAGAAGACATCCACATAGACTTTAAAGGAATGTGAAGAACCAACCGGGGCTTTTGACCTAAGGTCCAATCCTCACCTCCTCGTGGTGCACCCTGTTAGGTATCTACCTGATACTGAACGGGCAAGGATGGGCTGACAATTTGGGATTTAGCCAACCAAATTGTATTCTTATCGGCTTAAACCACAATATTAAATGATGGTACAACATAACAAAATTTCATGCCAGCTGGGGCATCATCCGGTTAAAAAAGGCCCCCGTTGTTTTAGCTAGGGAACGAGGGTGAACATCGAAAAATCAGCTACTGGAACAAACCCTAACACACACTAACTCAATATCACCAGAGTTCAAGATCGGTACTACAACATAAGAAGACTGAATGGCAAAGAAATGGAGCTAGCTGAGAAATTGGATAAGTACCAGATCAACATAACAGGAGTGACTGAAACAAAAAAGCCAAAAACTGTTGAGATCTTTCTGAGCAATAAATTCAAATGTTATATTCAGGCAATGACAGTCAAGGAAAAGAAGAAGTAGCCATAGTATTCAACACAAAATACGAAGCTAATATTCTTCAATGGCAGGCAATTTCAAGTAGAGTGATGTGGGCAAATATCAGAATGGGGAACTGGACAATGACACTTATTTGTGCTTATGGTCCCACAGAAGGTTCTACTAAGATAGAAGTGGAAGAATTTTTTGAGGTTTTAGTGAAAGCAACTGACATGGTGAAAAAAGGAAAGGTTGGTCCTTGTTGGGAATCTAAATAGCAGAGTAGGAAATGATTGTCAGACATACAAAAATATTTTGAGAAAATTTGGACAAAACAACAAAACAAAACTAATAATAGTCGCAAATACCTGTTGGATTTCTGCTAAGGACATGGACTGGTTATTACAAACACCATGTTCCAACATAAAAATGTGCACAAATTCACATGGAGAGAAGAGGCAAGGAATAAAAAAAGTCTCATTGACTATGTTATTATTGATAGTGATATTTTCCCCCTAGTGCGGGACACCAGAGTGTACAGATGATTTGAAATTAGAAGTGATCATCATTTAGTCTTGAGCAGGATAAAATTGAATTTCGTATTGAAAAGAATAACATGTAAGAAAGTTTTAAAATGAATAAAAGTTGAGCAGCTCTCAGATGTGAACTGTAGACTAAAATACATAAAGATTATTGAAGAAAAAAATGAAAGAGTTTGAGAACAGCAACCAAACCTTGGAGATTCAGTGGCAAGCCATAAAGAAAACACTGATTGATTCAGCCAGAGAGGCATGTGGTGAGGTTATCTGCAAAGATAGAAAAATCAGAACTCCATGGTGGACACAGGAAGTTAAAGAGGCAGTGAAGGAAAAGAAGAAGGTGTATCAAAAGTTCCTGGCAAATAAGTCACATTGTGCTCTTAGAGAATACAGAGACAAATGTAAGAAAGCAAAACACTGTGTAAAACTAGCTAAACAAAAGTCATAGGAGGACTTTGGTAAAAACATAGAAAATAAATATCAAGAAAGTGGCAAGATATTCTGAAGATTGTTGAAGAAGCTCAGAAATGGAAGAAACAGTGCTGTAAAAGGAATTAGAAATGATAAAGGTGACATGAAAACTGGAGAAAAAGATATCATTGAAGTATGGAGTAATTACTTCGAAAAATTGCTAAATGAAACAAGTGGTGAGAGCACAGTGGTAAAAAACATGACCAGGCATGTAATCAGGAACACATATCCATACTTGAAGTAAAAAAAAAAAAAAAAAAAAAAAAAAAAAAAAAAAAAAAAAAACAATTAAAGGCTGAAATGTGAAAAGGCAGCAGGAGTATATGATATTCGATCGAAATGCTAAAGTATGGAGGTATAAGTGTCTTACAGTGGCTGCACTGCATAGTTAAGAAAGCCTGGATGGAGAGACAATTTTCAGATGACTGGAGTAGAGCTCTCATAGTACTCATACGTAAAAAGAGAAATAAAACTGAATGTGAGAATTACAGAGATAATTCTCTACTGAGTGTTCCTGGTAAGATTTATGACAGTATACTTTAAAAACAGTTGAGAAGAATTGTGGAAGAGAAGCTTGGTGAAGAACAAGCTGGATTCAGGCTAAATACAGGCTGTCAGGATCAGATTTTCACTTAACAAATAGTTGAGAAGTCATGGGAATATGACAAAGATTTTTATTTAAATTTTGTAGATCTGGAAAAAGTATATGAAAAGGTGGCAAGAGAGAAGCTGATCAAAATGCTAGAGTTATATGATATCAGTGGTGTATTATATCATGCAATACTTAGTGTTCATTTGAATTGTAAGTCAACAGTTAGAATTGAAGGAAGTACAGTAAGATGGTTTTTATGTTAAATCTGGTATGTTAGACAAGGATGTACATTATCCCCTCTTTATTCATTATCTATATGGATCACATTATGAAGGAAAGTGGTATTAAATCTGATATCAAATTTGGAGATGTTATGGTCAGTTCTTTGATTTATGCAGATGATGTTATACTTCTAAATAAATCCACTACAAGTCTGCAAGAATCTCTGACTGAATTGCATAACTGTTGTAAAAGATATGTTATGAAAGTCAGCAATAACAAGACAAAGACAATGAAAATAGGCAGAAGCATTGAAAATATCAACTGCATTGTGAATGGAGAACCTATAGAACAAGTAAAACATTTCAGCTAATTAGGCATGATTTTCAGTGAAGATGGTAAATTAAATATAAAAATAGACAACAGAATCAACAAGGCTGACATGGTTGGAAGTCAAATGAATAAATTTATATGGAATAAGAGAAAAATTGGTCAAAACACTAAATTAGCTATATACAGGACAGTGTTCAAACCAATTTTAACTTATGGATCTGAGAGCTGGGCTAGAAATAATACACGTGACCAAAGACTGGAAACCGCAGATATGACTCCTGAGAAAGATTAGGGGAGTGAACAGATGGCATCAATGGCAATATCCTATTAAAAAAAAAAAAAAGAATATTAGGAAAGAGCTTGACATTGTCATTATTCAGGAATGCGTTAGCAAAGCTAATCTCAGGTGGCACGGTCACTTAAATTTAAAGGGAGAAGAAAGATTAGCAAAACAAGTGTTGTACTGCCACTAGAAGGGACTACTTTGAAAGGGACAGGGCTTAAAATGTTGTCATCATCAGGTGCTTAAGGGTCAAAGCTGTATAACTGAGAGGAGACCTCCACATAGCCTTTAAAGGAATGCGGAGAACCGACCAGGGTTTCTGACCTAATGTTCAATCCTCACCTTCTCGTGGTGCACCCTGTTGGGTATCTATCTGGATACTGAACGAACAAGGATGGGCTGGCAATTTGGGATTTAGCCGACCAAATTGTATTCTTACTGGCTTAAACAAATACGGAAAATGATGGTACAACATGAAAGAATTTCATGCCGGCTGGGGCATCGCACGGTTAACCTTCCAAACCACCAGGATATCTATAGACGTCCAACTAAATCTGGATATGATTCAGCCCACCTCTTTAAAGAACCAGGATAAGAAGTGCAATTTGACCGTCCTGTCCATTAGAAGGTGTGATAAACTCTCACGCTGAAGAGAACGGTTAATCGGATTATCTCACGATCGTAGCTACCTCTCAGTTGCCTATAACAAGAAATGCACATCCTTGTTCTATGCTGGTTAACTAGATTTTAGTTATATAGGATAGACTAAAAATAGAGAAATTACTTATATTTTTGTTTTCTCTTTTTATTGTACAATACAATTTTAATTTCTGCACAAAATAAAGGTCTTGCATAATTTCTTCACTTAAATATTGCCTTACCTTGGAGAACCAATTTCATTTTTAATTTTTTTGCGCTAATTTTTTTCTAATCGCTTTCTAGACAAAACATCATTCTTTGTTCTTGAAGAAATTAATTCACGATAATTATTTGAAATATTCTTTTAAAAAAAGAAAAGAAAACTGGCTGCCGACGTTCCAGATTATATTATTTTTATTTTTGTACAAAAACCATCAAAATCGAATAATACTTCACAGATTTCCTTTAGGACACGCTGGAGCAACTTTGCTTTATAGAGAATAACATGAAATTCTTTAATCATATCACTAAATATTTTCTTTATATTATATAGTAATCTACTGTTCTTTGTACTTTCACTTCTTGGTTTCCCTGTATAATCGGTCATTACAAAATGAAATTAACAGTTATAGATATTTACTGCATAATTCAGATATGTTATTCTCCAATTTTTAAAGTAAGCGATACATTTGCTTATTTTTATCATTCAAAATATGTATATCAAATGCATCAAATGTGAAATTTCATTTCCTTCCACAATACAAATGAACTTTATTTCCACTTTGATAGCATCCCCCCTCCCCTCCCGTTGCAACATTAGCCACCTGAAAGCTGTTATGAAACATAGGTACAGTTTTTATTTCATTCGTAATTTTTCCATAATAATTGTTCCACATAACGTTTAATTTTTTCGACACAGAAACTAAGTTTTGATTATTATAAATTTGCAAATTATAAATAAGAAAATATACATATTATTTCCCTATTGTTATAAATCAGGAAGTTATGTGACGTTGGCTAATAGGGGAAATTAATATTTAAAATTTAAGATGACATTAAAAATGTCATCCTACAAATGCAATATCAGAATATGCTTTGAATGTCTGCTAATCAATCAGAAAGATGGAAAAACAGAACAAGGAATTTCTGCCTGTAAAATATTCAGTTATTGCATGAGGTACTTTAGTGTGCTGCCTTCTGGGCATGTTCTTTTGATCCGGTTCCCAGTGGTGTGTGTGTGGGGGGAGTTAGTAATCTCAGTTAGTCTACAATTTGTTACTGGGTAGAAAGTAATATTAGAAAGTATACCCAATATACAATTCATTTGTGAGATGACAAGCAAGAGCAGCAGCAGCAATAGCAGTAATTTTTTTCAAGATAATTATCAAATAATTTAGAATTTTTCGATAATAGAAGTGAAACTGATCACTATAAATAAAAAAAATCATTTTTGGCATAAATACTTCATCAGCCTGTAAAAGAAATGTCAGTTTTACTGTGTTAGGATATCTGAACAACAGAAAACAAAACAAGACATTCTTGCTTGAAGCAATTTAGTGTGACTTCTAGGAAACTGGCAAATACCTGTTGGATTTCTGCTCAGGACATGGAATGGTTATTACTAACACCATGTTAAAACATAAAAATGTGCAAAAATTCACATAAAGAGAAGAGGCAAGGAATAAGAAAAGTCTCATAGACTATGTCATTGTTGAGAACAGGAACCAAACCTTGGAGATTCAGTGGCAAGCCTTGAAGAAAACTGAGATTGATTCACCCAGAGAGGTATGTGGTGAGGTTGTCTGCAAGGAGAGAAAAATCAGAACTCCATGGTGGGCACAGTAAGTTAAAGAGGCAGTGAAGGAAAAGAAGAAAGCATATCAAAAGTTCCTGGCAAATAAGTCAGCTTTTGCTCTTAGAGAATACAGAGACAAATGTAAGAAAGCGAAACACTGTGGTAAAACTAGCTAAACAAAAGTCATGGGAGGAATTTGGCAAGAACATAGAAAATAAATATCAAGAAGGTGGTAAGATATTCTGGAGGTTGTTGAAGAAGCTTAGAAATAGAGGAAAGAGTGCTGTAAAAGGAGTTAGGGTAATGGTAAAGGTGACATGAAAACAGGGGAATAAGTTATCCTTGAAGTATGGAGTAATTACTTCGAAAAATTGCTAAATGAAACAAGCAGTGATAGCACAGTGGTAAAAAGCACTCAACAAGCATACAGTTAGGAATACATATCCATACTTGATGTAGAAAAAGCCATCAAAGGCTTGAAATGTGGAAAGGCAGCAGGAGTAGATGATATTTGACCAGAAATGCTGAAATATGGTGGTATAAAAAGCCTTACAGTGGCACTGCATAGTTCAGAAAGCCTGGACACAGGACGAATTCCCGATGATTGGAGTAGAGCTCTAATAGTACCCATATATAAAAAGGGAAATAAAACTGAATGTGAGAATTAGAGATATTTCACCTAATGAGTGTTCCTGGCAAGGTCTATACAAGTATACTTGAGAAACAGTTGAGAAGAATTGTGGAAGACAAGCTGGATTCAGGCCAAATAGAGCCTTTCAGGATCAGATCTTCACTTTACGACAAATAGTTGAGAAAGCATGGGAATATAACAAAGATCTGTATTTAAGTTTTGTCGATCTAGAAAAGGCATATGACAAGGTGCCAAGAGAGAAGCTATTCAATATGCTACAGTTATATGGTGTCAATGGGGTATTATATCAAGCAATACTTAGTCTTTATTTGAGTTGTAAGTCAGCAGTTAGAATTGAAGGAAGTACAGGAAGATGGTTTAATGTTAAATCTAGTGTGAGACAAGGATGAATATTATCCCTCTCTGTTATTCATTATCTATATGGATCACATTATAAAGGAAAGTGGTATTAAACATGATATCAGAATTGGAGATGTTAATGTCAGCTCTTTGCTTTATGTTGATGATGTTATACTTCTAAATAAATCCGCTACAAGTTTGCAAGATTCCCTGACTAAATTGAATAACTGTTGTAATAGATATGGTATGACGGTCAGCATTAAAAAGACAAAGACCAACGAAAATAGGTAGAATTGTTGAAAATGTCAACTGCGTTGTGAACGGAGAACCTGTGAAACAAGTAAAACATTTCAGCTACTTAGGTGCGATTTTTAGTGAAGATGGTAAATTAAATATGGAAATAGACAACAGATTCAACAAAGCTGGTATGGTAGATAGTCAAATGAATAAATTCATATGGAATAAGAGAGAAATTAGTCTGAACACTAAATTAGCTGTGTACAAGTTCAAACCAGTTTTAACTTATGGATCTGAGAGCTGGGTGAGAAGTAAAATACTTGACCAAAGACTAGAGACCGCAGATGTGAGAGCCCTGAGAAAGATTAGAGGCATGAACAGATGGCATCAATGGCAATGTCATATTAAAAACGAGGATATTAGGAAAGAACTTGACATTGTTAGCATCCAGGAATGCGTTAGCAGAGCTAATCTCAAGAGGTGTGGTCACTTAAACAGAATGGGTGAGGAAAAATTAGCAAAACTAGTGTTCTCTGCCAGGCTGGCAGGAAAACAACCCAGAGGAAGACCAAGATATAGGTGGATTGATACGGTACAAAGTGCCTTAAACGATAGAAATATAAGATCTAATAATGTTGGGGTCTTGACAGGCAACAGACTGATCTGGAGGAAAATTGTAGATAGGAAGTTAGTAATGATGTAAATTTTTCATGTAGTACTATCATATCCTGTATACCCCTTCAGGGTACATGCCAGGAATTTGATGATGATGATGATGATGATGAAAAAAGGGAAAAAAGGCAAGTAAATATTTTTTAGAGCTACTAATCCTTAACCCTCTGGTTTCTAAGCTTGGACATCTTAGTCAGCATAACCTAAATATTTTGACATCTTATGTACATCCTTTATTATCCCAAAATTTTAGTAAATACCATTACAGCAAAAATATACAGGGTGGTTCAAAATTCCACATACAAACTTTGAGAGGAGATAAAGAACATCAAAATCAGCCATATTCACATAGGAAAGCATGACCAGAAATGCCACCGGAAGGTACTAAGAGGGACACAAAGATTCAAAAATAACACAAGGCAGTAAGTAGTGTAAAAAACTTTATTAGGCCTAACTGAACAGTTCAATAGTAGTTGGATACGTAATATGGTTTCACATCAGGTGCTCAAAGTTATGACCATTAGCAATGATGCATGCCTAACACCGACAACACATTGATTGCCATACATTTTCGAAAATTTCAAACACCTGGAGTTTCCAGATATTAGCAGCGGTGATGCCGATTCTTGCCACGAGGTCCATGTTAAAGGCAACAGGCATTTCGTACACCATGGCTTTAAGGGTCCCCTACAGAAAGAAATTAATGCTCAATAAATCAGGTGAGCGTGAGGGCAATGACACGTATCCACGACGCCCAATCCATCGATCCCCAAAGGACCTGTCCAAATACTGACGCACAGTAATGCCAAAATGGGCTGGATCCCCGTCGTGTTGGAACCCCATCTGCTGATGCACAGTCATTGGAACATTGTTCAGTAAATCTGACACTTCTGGGAATACAGTCAGGGTGGTTACAGGTATGGGCCGACTAAACAGTCAGCGACGATACCTGCCCATACATTAATGGCGAAGCGTTGTTGTGCAGCATGTGAATCACTCAGTGTGAGTGGGTTCTCATGGGCCCACACATGAGATTGTGGTGATTGAAGACCCCTTCGCAGGTAAATGAAGCTTCATCCGTGAACAAAACACAAGTTGGAAAATCTGGGTCTATGACACTTTTCTGCAGAAACCACTGAGCGAATTCCACATGTCGAGGATAATCTTTGGCCATCAGTAACTGGACCCATTGCAGATGAAATAGATGTAAGGACTCAGAGTGCAAAATGCACAATACACTGGATCGAGATATTCCTATAGCAAAGAAAACGGCACGTGTGCTTGTCTCTGGATTATTGTCCATCGCATGCATGCACCCATTATCATGCCTGTGATCTCTGAATGATCCATAGTCACACAAATTCTGATGCAAATGCACAAACATTTGGTGATGTGGTACATATTTTTTGGATACCTTTCGTGATACATTCATACAGCGGCTCATCCATTACTGTCAGCTAACTCGTAAACAAAGTGCATGCCTGCCATCTCAGCATTCGTAAAATGACACATGTCCTTCATACGATGTCGATAGCTTAAATGAGGAACCCAATTGCTCACCTGGAGAGCTGACAAACAGCGCCACCTATCACTTTTGGGAGGCCTTTCCGGTCATGCTTTCCTATGTGAATATGGTTGATTTTGATGTTCTCTACCTCCCCTCAAAGTTTGTACATGGAATTTTGAACCACCCTGCAGTTATTGCAATATATAATTTCAACAAGTGGGACCCAAGTGTCCTTGAAAATGGTCTAACAGAAATAAAAATTTGGACAGAATGACAAATTTTTGTAAGAATTCTAGGCATCAAATTCAGTAAAATCAGTCCAGCCAGAGTCCTGAAATAATCAGAATGCATTAAGGCAAGCCAGCCTTCTTGCCTCTCTGGCAAATAATATATAGTTTTCAACCATTAAGAATCCAATCTATAATAACATTAGAACAATTACCACTGGATAACATCATGCTCAAAGAAACTTTTCACAGAAGTATTTATTTGCCTTGATATGGCTAAAAATACTAATTAATATTTTATACAAGGTATGTACAAAACTTTAGGAAAATCTGATTAAATGTCACTTAATCAAATTTATATGAATTAACATACCTCTCCTAATTTGTCTAGTTTCACATATGTTTCCATTCGACCAAATCCAATTTCTGACTGAAAGTAAAAAACATAAAATAAATCAGCAATTAATACTAATATAAGAGCAAAATACTACTTAATACCACTTTTCTTTTTGATTTCATTTTAATTATTATGAGGTGAATTTTGCAAGCCCAAGTGCAATGCACTACTGTAATCACTACAACTTTATCTCTTGCTCACATATATGAAATTAGACCTGTTCTAGACAGATTTTTGAAATAGATTTTTATTCAGAGAATTTTACTAAATTTGATCATGTAGTGAAACACATACAGTCAATCACATATATATATATTTTTTTCATTCATGTCTGTTTTTAACAAAGGGATTCAGGCAAAACAGCAAATATTTCCACTATAAAAAGATGTCTTCCCAGAGAGGAAATGGCAACCAAACATGAAGGTGGTAAAGAAATTTCACCATCCAGGATAATAAGCTTTTGGACTATAGTGGTTTGTACCGACTTTAAGCTTGCCTCACTTGGCCAGAGAAACTAAGGCCTGGTTGGTAAACATAATCCACTCTCCAATAAATAGGTCCAAATACTGCTAGACACATGTTTCTGAATGTCTCTAGATAAATTTTATTGCCCATACCACTGTATGGGCAATAAAATTTATACCACTGCCCTATTTACTGGAGGCCTGAAGTGGTCTGCAAAAAATTCCAAGTTTGGTCTCTAGAACAGGGTTTCCAAATAAGTGAATATATATATATATATATATATATATATTATGACGATAGCCTGAAAAGTTCTCGGCCTAACAATGAAGAAACGAATTTATAATTTCAAAATTATATTATTTTTATTTTTCAACATAATCTCCCTTAAGACTATTACATTTATTCCAGCAATGATCCAGTGCCATTATCCCATCCCTGTAGTGGTTCTCAGTAAGAACTGCAAAATACCCCTCTGCAGCTGCAATCACCTTTTGTTTCGAAGAAAAACGCTGACTAGCGAGGAAGAATTTTAGTTCTGGGAAGAAACAGAAGACAAAGGGAGCCAAATTTGGGGAATAGGGTGAATGTTACAACAATTCATTGTGCAGATCCCTTAATTTTCCCATTGCCAAAACACCTTTGTGGGCAGGTGCATTGTCCTGATAAAAGATGATTTTTTTCTTCTTCTGCAAACTGGGTCTTTTCTCACGAATTTTTTCATATAGTCTTGTTGAAAGATCGGAATAATATTCCCCGGATATTGTCTTACCCTTTCAAAGATAATTAATAAACAAAATGCCTTTAGCATCCCCAAACACGAATGCCATGACCTTTCCTGCTGATGGAACCAACTTTGTCTTCTTTGGCACTGAACAACCAGCTTCTGTCCACTGTTTTGACTGCTGTTTGGATTTTGGTGTGTAATGGTGAATCCAAGTTTCATCCATAGTAATAAATCAATGCACAAAATCAGTTTTATTCTTGTTAAAATGTTCCAAGCACTGTTCAGAGATTTTCATGCAAGTGTGTTTTTGATCTGCTTGAGCAAGAGGGGGCACCCATCTTGCACAAAGCTTCTTCATGCAAAATATATCCTACATGTTCTTTTGAAATGTCTATGGTCTGAGCAATTTCACACACTTTGACTTGCCGGTCATCCAATACCATATCGTGCACTTGATCAATGATTTCTGGTGTTGTCACACTTTTTGGGCATCCTTCACGTGAATCATCTGCAAGGATGGTACGACCATGTTTAACCCTCTCATGCACATGTCCACTGTGGTGGACGGCTACTATTGGTTTACTTTACAGCTCTATGAGACATGTTTTTTAACCTCTGATGCATGCAGTGCATTCCTAAATGCATGTAGTCCACTACAGTGGACAGGATTGAAAATTAGATTGAATGCATGAAAAAAATTGAAATAAAATTTACAGTGTTTTCTTACATCCTAAAAATACTTAAATTATTTTTTTAATCACCATTTCAGAAATTTGTGCATGAGAGGGTTAAACTCGCCAGCCCATTTCTTAATTGTTCAAAACAAAGGAGAAGAGTGCCCATAAACTTTTATGAACTTCGAATGAATTTCTTTTGGTGTTAAACCTTCTTTCTAAAGAATTTTATAACCGCACGATACTCAATTTTATCCATTTAAAGGGATACAGACAACATTTTTGCTTTAGATAGCTGTATAAAACAAACTACTTGATAGAATGACTTGCAATTTCACATGGATGCTCATGACAGATGTCCTGTCAGGTGTCTTCTCCGTCTAGGAGATTGACTACCATGTGTCTTCACCATGTCCTATTCTGTGCCTCTCTACTGCATTCCTCATATAAGAAATACGCCCAGTCTTCTTTATTTTTCATCCACTCCAGTCTTTGTCTTCCTCTCCTTCTCTTTCCCTCAACAGTTCCTTCGAGAAGTGTCCTTTGTAGGCAGTTATATCTCAGAATATGTCCAAAATAGCCGACTTTTCTCTTTTTAATTTCTCTCATCAGGCTCCTGTTTATGCCTACCATCTCTAATACCTCTTCATTTGTCTTTTCATGATATCCTCATAATTCTTCACAGTGTTCATTTCAAAGGCCTCCAGTTTTTTCATACACAGATTGGAGAGTGTCCATGTCTCTACTCCGTATAATAATGTGGACCATATGTAGCA
The DNA here is from genome assembly GCF_054136105.1 of Typopeltis vanoorti. NCBI lineage: Eukaryota > Metazoa > Arthropoda > Arachnida > Uropygi > Thelyphonidae > Typopeltis > Typopeltis vanoorti. Next base: position 70,840,087 of record NC_143553.1, on the reverse strand, counting down.
TTTGGAGATTCTTTGTCTTGTTTTCAGATTTAATTCTCTAGATGTCAGTAGATTTTTGATACTGCTGAAAACTGACCTTGCAATTTCAATCCTTTTTCTAATTTTATCTTCTGTCCTGCCATTCTCTGTGATCAAGTATCCGAGGTATATGTATGTTTGCACCTGCTCAAATTTATTTCCTTTTATATTTGATTTTTTAGAAATATATACACGTTTGCACAAGAATAATGTTTCATTTGCCAAATATTTCGGTCTGAATATTACAGACCATCTTCAGTGGCTACATAGGAATAGTTTTAAAAAAAAACAAAGTTGAATATAAACAATTGATATGAACTTTTTATATTTATTGATCATTATTTTTGTTATTTCCTTTTCTCTTGAAATTATCATGATTTTTGTCTTTTTAAATTTGAAACTGAGGCCATACTGTTCACTGTACTTGAGGGTTTCATCTATAAGAGTCTTAAGGTCATATTTGTTTTCAGCTAGAAGAACCATATCTGCATATCTCAGGTTATTAATTTCTGCCCGTTACAATGATTCCTTTGAGGTTACTAATTTTATTAAATATTTCTTCTGTGCACAGATTAAAGAGAATCGGAGAAAAGACACAGCCTTGTCTCACACCTTTCTGAACTGGGAATTTTTCTGAGGTCTCTATTTATTCTCAAAGATGCAGTCTGTTCCCAGTAAAGATTAGTTATTAGCCTAATGTCTTTTCCATCCATGCCTATTTTTGAAAGGATTTCAATTAATTGTTCATATGTTGAACATTGTCGAATGCCTTTTTGTAATCTATGAAGCACAGGTACACATCTTTTTGTTTTTCTAGATATCAACGTCAGACGTGACAACTTATAAAAAAAAAAAAAATCTCGCTGATAGTGTTGCCACCTATGGTCGAGGCAGAGAACTTTCAGGCCATCCTCGTGTATGTATGTGTGTGTGTACACACACACACACACACACACACACACACACACACACACACACACACACACACACACACACACAGGAAGATTGATTTACTCGCTTGATATACATTTTTAAAAAAAACTGAATGACTAGAAGCCGAGAAAAATGAAAACAAAGTTTTCATTTTTCCATTGCATCCACTCAGGATACTTTAAGTTTCAGGACACCATCTATAAACAAAATTATGGACTTGCAATGGGTAATCCGTTGTCACCTGTACTTGCAAACATCTATTTAGAAGAACTGGAAGTTAAAGCCATCTCTTCTAATCCTTTAAAACCAAGAATTTGGAAAAGATATATTGATGACATTTTCCTCATTTTGGAGCCATGACCATGAATCGCTCCTTAACTTCCAAGAACATCTAAATAATCAACATCCGAACATAAAAGTTATGGCTGAGTTTGAAGCTAATGGTTCTCTTCCTTTTTTTGGACATTAAAACTGACCCGTTCTTCAGAGAAATTAAAAATCTTGATTTACAGAAAAGTTACCCACACCAACAGATATCTCCACAGTCAATCCCATCATTATCCTCCTCAAAAGTTTGGAATCATTTCTACACTAGGACATTATGCTCACTCTCTTCTTGATGATGAGATAGAACTTAAGAACTCAATTTTGTCAGGTCTACTTTTCAACTAAATGGTTATTCACAAAAATCAATTGACAAATTCCTATTAAATCCACCCACTCGCAATAATGAAGAGACCAACAGGGTGAATGGTAATATTTCTATACCATACATAAGTCTGTCTCACCCAAATTGGCCAAGGTTCTTAGGAAATACAACATAAGAACTTTATTTACTCCTCTTCCAAAAATCTGCACCTTAGTGAGCCATCCGAAACCTAGACATCACAACCTTAAATATCCCGGTGTTTACCAGATTTGGTGCAACTGTGATATACCATACTTTGGCCAAACAGAGAAATCGATTGAGTTACGCATTGAAGAACATAAGAGAGGTCAGTTACAGGAGAATTTGAGCCAGTGCTTTGTCTAGTCATTTTCTGTTCTCGGTCGATTCTAATGAAGAAAACCTTAGCCATACAGTCCTATGGGAAGCCTAATAACATTTTCTTTTGCCACGATGAATTATAAAGAAAGATAATAGAATCAAAAGAAATCATTCTCAGCCCCCTTACATCTCAACAACAACCTGAGTTACAACCTTTCAGACTGCTGTGCTATGATCAAATACTGGCATTCGTGAGATGCTATACGCATGCATATGCCCAACAATGAAGCCAATGAGAGAACAGTTTTGAATGCACAGACGTCAATGTTTCAACAATGAATGTATATACACTAACTTTTCGTGACGTCTACAATTATTTCCTCTATGTTTTACTCATTATTTCTTTTTCAATGTGCACCTGAAGAAGGCTCATATAAGCTGAAACTAGTTGTGCTATTAAACTTTGTTTTCATTTTTCTAGGTTTCTAATCATTCAATTTTAAAAAAAGAAGTGTGTGTGTGTGTGTGTGTGTGTGTAAAGGAAATTAAAAAAAAATTCTTCTTAAAAATCTTTTAACTCATCCACAGTATTAACATACCATAGGTTTATAACCTTTCAAGGGTAAAAGTCCATGAAACTCCTACCCATGAAAGGTGAAAAGACTACAGTGAATAAAACATGTTCGTCCTGAATGGCAAGATTTCTGTGCCTCTTTCCTTCATACATGGTTATGTAACCAATGCTACTAATAAACTATATCCTTAAAGCATAGTAATAATATAGTGTAGGCATAAAATGTTATTCTAAAACAATCAAGTTTTCATTATTACTAGCTACTGATCAATACTTTTCTTCTGAATTAAGCTGTTATTTGTCACATCTCCAATATTATCAGATTTTACACTTTAACTTTCTAAGACTTCATGGTGCTAAATGCATCAATCAATTCAGCTCTTATGCGTTAGTTTTTTTCTGACATTCTTGCATCAAGTATCTGTTTTGCTAACATTTCCAATTCTTTTTCTGCTTTCACCCCACTGAAGTTATTTTTATTTTTTTTGGAAGAAATGCTATATGGAACAGAAATGAAAATTAATAATTTAATAATTAAATTAAATATTTATATGCCAAGGTTCTGCCAGTATTACATAGACACTCGAAAGACACACTCATCATCATCAAATTCCTGCCATGTACCCTCAAGGGGTGTACAGCATATCATAGTACTATATGAAAAATTTACATCATTACTAACTTCCTATCTACAATTTTCCTCCAAATCAGTCTGTTACTTGTCAAGACTCCAACATTATCAGATCTTATATTTCTATCGTCTAAGACACTTTGTACTGTATCAATATACCTATATCTTGGTCTTCCTCTGCATCGTTTTCCTGCCAACCTGGCAGAGAACACTTGTTTTGCTAATCTTTCCTCGTCCTGGATGCTGACAATGTCAAGTTCTTTCCTAATATCCTCGTTTTTAATATGATATTGCCATTAATGCCATCTGTTCACGCCTCTAATCTTTCTCAGGACTCTCATATCTGCAGTCTCTAGTCTTTGGTCAAGTGTTTTACTTCTGACCCAGCTCTCAGATCCATAAGTTAAAACTGGTATGAACACTGTCTTGTATACAGCTAATTTAGTGTTCTGACTAATTTCTCTCTTATTCCATATGAATTTATTCAATTGACTTCCAACCATACCAGCTTTGTTGATTCTGTTGTCTATTTCTATATATAATTTACCATCTTCACTAAAAATCGTGCCTAAGTAGCTGAAATGTTTTACTTGTTCCACAGGTTCTCCGTTCACAACACGTTGACAAATCGTTGACATTTTCAACGATTCTGCCTATTTTCAGTGTCTTTGTCGTTTTATTGCTGACCTTCAATACAATATCTATTACAACAGTTATTCATTTTAGTCAGAGAATCTTGCAGACTTGTAGCGGATTTATTTAGAAGTATAACATCGTCGACATAAAGCAAAGAGCTGACATTAACATTTTCAATTTTGATATCATGTTAAATACCACTTTCCTTCATAATGTGATCCATATAGATAATGAATAACAGAGGGGATAATGTACATCCTTGTCCGACACCAGATTTAACATTAAACCATCTTCCTGTACGTCCTTCAATTCTAACTGCTGACTTACAACTCAAATAAAGACTAAGTATTGCTTGATATAATGCCCCATTGACACCATATAACTGTAGCATATTGAATAGCATCTCTCTTGGCAATTTGTCATATGCCTTTTCCAAATCGACAAAACTTAAATACAGATCTTTGTTATATTCCCATGATTTCTCAACTATTTGTCGTAAAGTGAAGATCTGATCTTGACAGCCTCTATTTGGCCTGAATCCAGCTTGTTCTTCACCTAGCTTTTCTTCCACAATTTTTCTCAACCGTTTCTCAAGTATACTTGCATAAATCTTACCAGGAACACTCAGTAGGGAAATATCGCTGTAATTTTCACATTGTTTTATTTCCCTTTTTATATATATGGGTACTATGAGAGCTCTAGCAAATCATCGGGAATTCATCCCTCTATCCAGGCATTCTGAACTATGCAGTGCAGCCACTGTAAGACTCTTATACCACCATACTTCAGTATTTCTGGTTGAATATCACCTACTCCTGCTGCCTTTCCACATTTCAAGCTTTTGATGGCTTTTTCTACTTCCAGTATGGATATGTATTCCTGACTGCATGCGTGTTTTTTTTTTTTTACCACTGTGCTGTCATCACTGCTAAATACTGCTAAATGCCTCCATACTTCAAGGATATCTTTTTCTACCGTTTTGATGTCACCTGTATCATCTCTAACTCCTTTTACAGCACTCTTTCCTCTATTCCTAAGCTTCTTCAACAACCTGCAGAATATATTGCCACCTTCTTGATATTTATTTTCTATGTTCTTGCCAAAGTCCTCCCATGACTTTTGTTTAGCTAGTTTTACACAGTATTTCACTTTCTTACATTTGTATCCATATTCTCTAAGAGCACAAGCTGACTTATTTGCCAAGAACTTTTGATATGCTTTCTTCTTTTCTTTCACTACCTCTTTAACTTCCTGTGTCCACCATGGAGTTCTAATTTTTCTATCCTTGCAGACAACTTCACCACATGCCTCTCTAGCTGAATCAATCAGGGTTTTCTTCAAGACTTGCCACTAAATCTCCAAGGTTTGGTTCCTGTTCTCAAACTCTTTCATTTTTTCTTCAATAATTTTTGCACATTTTAGTCTACAGTTCACATCTGAGAGCTGCTCAACTTTTATTCGCTTTAAAACTTTCTTACATGTTATTCTTTTCAATATGAAATTTAATTTTATCCTGCTCAAGACTAAATAGTGATCACTTCCAATTTCAGATCCTCTGTACACTCTTGTGTCTTCCACCAGGGAGGAAACATCACTATCAACAATAACATAGTCAATGAGACTTTTCTTATTCCTTGTCTCTTCTCTCCATGTGAATTTGTGCACAATTTTATGTTGGAACATGGTGTTAGTAATAACCAGTCCATATCCTGAGTAGAAATCCAACAGATATTTGGATTTCTACTCATGATGGGAATTGATACAATTGATGGGAATAAATACCCAAGTTAAAAATTTATTCCCATCAATATCTCCTCCAGAGATTTTTATTAAAGCTTAATACACCTTACTGCAACTTATATAGGTAAAGTTGATAAGGCTCTGTATTACTAAAACCTTGGTATTTAGGGTCTAGCTACTCACTGAGGAGACCTCAAAAAAGGTTGAAACCGGTCTGGGTAGTGACCCCACCCATAATGCATTGCAGTATATACATCTTCTAGTGAGATGTGCTTTACATTATGGGAAAATACTAAGAATAGTGATCAGAGCTTTACCCACCTTTACAATAAGTTGCACAGGTGTTGTACCATCTTTAGACTTGAACTTTGTTTCAGGCGCAAACTTAATTGTTTGCATACTTGGGATTAGGAGCTAAAATAACCAAGCATATAAAATTGCTTGGTTATCCTAATATATATATATATATATATTGTAGCTGATTATAAAATTCAATATTATTCAATATTCTGTTCTCTTCCTTCTTCTAGGGCATATAAACCAATTATTGTTAAATAACTTCTATTTTTATTCTAGCTTCTATTATTCTTTCATTCCATAATTTATAATGTTTTAACTGTTTTGAAAGGGAGTTATGAATCCAAATAATAATTATTATTTTTAAAATAGACTAAAAGTCACATGTAATTTTAACTTTCAGTCTATTTTATAGAAAAAAAAGAGTATGGATTTTCACTGCATTACCTTAAGATCTGTCTTCTACACAACAGCACAACAGTAAGAAACATGAAATGTAACAGACAATAAACTGAATGTCACAATTGTTTTACAGCTATTGCATTCAGTTGAACTTTCCTAAGACTGTTTTTGGCTGATTAATTAAATGAGCATGTTTTTATGCTCATTTAATTAATATTTTAGTTTTCTTGTATACCTCAGTAATAAGAGCAAATGGATACAACTATGAAAAATAAACAACAAAAAAAAAAAATCCAACAAAATATAACATGGAGTCTTTTTACTTTTACAAAAATGATAAAACCAGCAAAACATTTTTTGGCATTGCTTATTAATCCTTTGGGGTAAGCCACCTTTCTGTATCAGTAAGCAACAATCATAAGCAGCTTCATAACTAGGAGTAGTAAGTGTAAGGAAATAAAAAGAAAAGTGTATTTATAAACTGTTTATGAATAAATCTACATATTTATTCATAAACATGAAAGTGGCACATGTACGTGAAGCTAAACTGCAGATAGCATAAGCATAAATATTAAATTAAATTACAATACGTATTAAATTTTTTAAAAATAATTATTTTTATTTTATTATTTTTTTTTATTTATTTTATTTTATTTTATTTTTGCTGAATTAAACAACATTAAATCAACTGATACTTCTAAACTTCAAGTAATATTAATAACATGATATCCAAAGGAAACAAAACTTACCAAGGATTGCCTTCGCACTGTCCTGCTGATGGGGCCATCAAGGGTGGGACTGACTGATTGTTTGGCAATAAAACTTTCAGGAAGACGGAGATCTGCAGGCAGTGATAATCTCTTGCTGATATCTTGCTATAATAAAATGAATATTTTATCTATACAGAATTCTTAAAATATAGAGCCAGGAACACGCCAAGGGTATTTGCCGCTCAGGTGCAAACTTTTATCAGCCACCCCTTAAAAAGATTTTATGATGTAAGATATACCAAGAAATAAATATTACTACTATTAATGATTATACTGCATTGTATAATCCAAATTAGATATTAGCTACATAAAATAAATATTTGACATTTGTTTCTTTCCGCCCTATCAATGCTGCCGCCCGGGTGCAGTCACCCTCGGGTTGGCGTGGCCCTGTATAGAGCAATGAAAATTGAACTTGTATGCTACTTCTGGTTGTACCTATGATGTTCTGAATTACTAAGAATGACTATTTGGTGGGATGGTTCTCCAAGAATCAAATTGCTCATTGGGAATGAGATGTGATTCATGACTTTCTGCAGTCTTGTTAGTATTACCGTCTACTTTTCCTACCAATTGGTTGGTTGATTTATGGTTCACTGATGCAAGGACAACAGAGGTCATACTGTGCCCAATCCAAGGTTACAGCAGTACGCAAGGTAACAACATATAGTACTAAAGAGAGGAAATAGTAAATAACATGTTATGCACATCAAAAAATGCAAATTTTAAATAAGTTAAGCAATGTGATATCTACACATACAGAATTTATAAAGATTAAAAGATTTCATTTTTCTCTCATGTCAAGTGTTGCCACTCCACCAGGAAATGACAAATGGTGAGATGTGTTGCATTTTTCACACGTAGGTGGGTCATCAGCCACAGTAAATAAGAATGTGTAAGGTGACTGTGACTTATGCATAGCATGGAGAACAACTTCCTCTCTTCTGTTTTTACATTGACTAGACTGCCAATGCTTAATTTCAGGCTTAATATTGTACAATCTGTTTTCAGTGCTTTCTGCTTTGATGGGTAATTAACTTTGATCTTAGAAACAGTCTTTATTCTATATACAGGACTGTCAAATAGTACATGGGAAAAGTATGAGTTGATCTAGCAGCTGGTCTCATTTCCCTTAATTCCAATGCAACTGGGAATCAAACATCAAATTTTATTTTGTACAACAGTTGTAGAAACTCACAAAGCTGGATGTGGATTGGATTGCACAAATGGGAGGAGATAGTCTGTAAGGTTCTCTCATGAATCTGTATACATTATTCATTTTCAGCAATTTTCTTTTATATGCACAAGAGCAAACTGAATGGCATGCAACTCTGCTGTCTAAATACCACAACCGAGTGGGATCTGATTAGAGATAATAAGGTCAGGAACAACCAACAGTGTTCTCATATTTTGAACCACCAGTGTTGATAGGCAAGAATTCAGAGCAGACTGCTCTGTGAACATTAAACAATTGCAGGTAGACAGATGGTATATAAAACTTACACAGTTGACAGATTGAGACTACAGAGTGTAAACCAGACATTTATGTTAATAGCTTGCATAATCTCTTTTACGTGCACATCAAAGGAGCATGTGGCAGTCGGATGTAATATTAAGCTTCACAAAATAGAGAAGATACTAGCCCATGTTGGATGTCCTGGATGAGACAATTTTTAAGCCATATTTGAGAGACAACTGTTTCTAAAGTAACTGAGCAGGTTCATTTGCTTCGACATAAAGACAGAGTTGGACAATGAAAAGCACTAGTAGCTATTTGTATGTCCTGATGGGAATAGGATTCAATAAGAGTGTGTTCTCCCTTACAGAACTACAAACTTTTGACTCATAATTGAGCACTGATCGTGTAAGTACACAATAAAGGCAAAGCATGGAACATCGATTAACATCCAATTTTGTAGTGGATAGAGTAAGAAGGATATTCAATGCTCTTGCACTTCTCTCTAAGTTGACAAGTGCATCTTTCTGTCAAAGATGAGTCCCAAGAACTTGGATTCTGGTGGTACTGGAATAATATTCTGTCCCATTCATAAATCAGAATCTGAGTGAAGAATACATTTTCACTCAGATCCTGATTCAGTAGTGTATGCAAACATTTTTTTCTACTGAAAACCTGAATCCATTACTAAGACAAGGCATGATCAATTGCTTGTTGAAGTTGTTTTTTAATTATCCCCATATTAGAAGAATGACAGTAAATTATGAAGTCATGAATATCAAGAGTATTACACTTAAGACAGTCTTGAAAAACACTATTCATGATGATATGGCCGAGATAACTTGCTTCCCACTAGGACTAGGAAGAGTTGACTGGACAGAAAGTTTTAATAAAAAGGTATTTCCATTTTACTAAATAAGCTTTTTCCATAATAAAGATTTATTGTTACAAAGACCATATATTTACAACGTACTTAAGCTCTTACAAATTGCCTACCGGTTTCGCTAGTAACTGACCAGCTTTCTCAAGGCTTGCATAGTACAAAAAAGAGGTAAATACAAAAAAAGGTTTCAAAATACAAAGAACCGTTAGTACCTGTTAGGTAGCTAGGGTGACACGTTCGCGTGACATAACTACTCAGCATCATGAACACGCGTTACATGCAAACACGTAATATGATTATTTGCGTACTGTAGCTCTGTTGAACTGAGGGAGTTAATTAGATTTTTCCAGGTATTGTTCAGAATGGCCCCTTGATTTCTGTTTAGGTTACTTCCCGTACGTAGTACAGCTGCTGCTTCTTTAAATGCTCGATGTCTGTAATCCTCGTCTACGTAGGGCATGGAGCTGTTATTCCAGTCTATAGTGTGGTTCGAAGTTGAAAAGTGATGTGCCAATCCTGAGGTGATCGTTCTGTTGTGATTAACATCGCCTATATGTTCTTTCTGTCTTATTTCCAGGCTTCTCGAAGTCTGTCCGATGTAGGAAAGACCGCACGTGCATGGAATATTATACACACCTGGATATTTATAAAATGGTACACCGTCTTTAGTGGATCTTAGGACCTGTCTTATGCTATTTATTGGTTTAAATACAACCCTGATGTTATGTGTCTTTAACAATCTTGCAATTTTTGTTGAAGTTGAACCTATAAAGGGGATGACTGCTGTTGAGATATGCTGGGCGACTGTTCTTTCTTGTTGGTTATCTATGTATAGAAATTTGTTGATGATGTGTCTAGGATAACCATTTTGTGATAGAGTTGTAGCTATTTGAGACAGTTCTGTTTGAACTTCTTCCTCGTCAGAGATAAATTTTCTAGCTCGATTTCTTAGCATATGGATGATGTTGTGTTTCTGTGACCTATGATGGTTAGAAGAGTAATGTAGATATCTTCCTGTGTCGGTTGGTTTTTTGTAAATTGACAGTTTGATGCTGTTTCCTTGTCTTTTTACTAGTAAGTCCAAGAAGTGTAGCTGTTCGTTATTTTCTACTTCTAGAGTAAATTTTATTTTATTGTGGAGTGCATTGATTCTGTTAACAAACAGATGTAGGCTTTCTAAGTTGTCTTTCCATATGATGAAGATGTCATCCATATATCTCCACCATATAGAAGGTTTAGGAGTAATGCTGGTGAATATTTCATCTTCAAATTTCTCCATGAAAAGGTCTTAAAGGAAAAATTAGACAAACAGAGTCCTACTTAAAAAATTCTGAACACTTTGTGGACAAACTAAAAAACATAAAAATTACACAAACAGACATAATGGCCAGCCTAGATGTAGTATCCTTGTTCACGAATGTACCAGTAGAAAAAGTAATGAACATTATCAAAGATATCTTTCCTGCAGATATCACAAAGATGTTCGAGCCTTGCCTACAATCAAATTTTTTCAAAGTTAACAACAAGATATACAAACAGTTAGAAGGCCTAGCCATGGGCAGCCCTCTGTCACCACCATGTGCAGACCTTTTCATGGAGAAATTTGAAGATGAAATATTCACCAGTATTACTCCTAAACCTTCTATATGGTGGAGATATGTGGATGACATCTTCATCATATTGAAAGACAACCTAGAAAGCTTACATCTGTTTGTTAACAGAATCAATGCACTCCATAATAAAATAAAATTTACTCTAGAAGTAGAAAATAACGAACAGCTACACTTCTTGGACTTACTAGTAAAAAGACAAGGAAACAGCATCAAACTGTCGATTTACAAAAAAACCAACCGACACGGGAAGATATCTACATTACTCTTCTGACCATCATAGGTCACAGAAACACAGCATCATCCACATGCTAAGAAATCAAGCTAGAAAATTTATCTCTGACGAGGAAGAAGTTCAACCAGAACTGTCTCAAATAGCTACAACTCTATCACAAAATGGTTATCCTAAACACATCATCAACAAATTTCTATACATAGATAACCAACAAGAAAGAACAGTCGCCCAGCATATCTCAACAGCAGTCATCCCCTTTATAGGTTCAACTTCAACAAAAATTGCAAGATCGTTAAAGACACATAACATCAGGGTTGTATTTAAACCAACAAATAGCATAAGACAGGTCCTAAGATCCACTAAAGACAGTGTGCCATTTTATAAATATCCAGGTGTGTATAATATTCCATGCACGTGCGGTCTTTCCTACATCGGACAGACTTCGAGAAGCCTGGAAATAAGACAGAAAGAACATATAGGCGATGTTAATCACAACAGAACGATCACCTCAGGATTGGCACATCACTTTTCAACTTCGAACCACACTATAGACTGGAATAACAGCTCCATGCCCTACGTAGACGAGGATTACAGACATCGAGCATTTAAAGAAGCGGCAGTTGTACTACGTACGGGAAGTAACCTAAACAGAAATCAAGGGGCCATTCTGAACGATACCTGGAAAAATCTAATTAACTCCCTCAGTTCAACAGAGCTACAGTACGCAAATAATCATATTACACGTTTGCATGTAACGCGTGTTCATGATGCTGAGTAGTTATGTCACGCGAACATGTCACCCTAGCTACCTAACAGGTACTAACGGTTCTTTGTATTTTGAAACCTTTTTTTGAGGTAAATGCAAAAATTTTGCAAGCCTTGAGAAAGCTGGTCAGTTACTAGCGAAACCGGTAGGCAATTTCTAAGAGCTTAAGTACGTTGTAAATATATGGTCTTTGTAACAATAAATCTTTATTTTGTAATACTTTATGACCAAAACATGTACAATTTAAGCTTTTTCCATGTCAAAGAAGACTGAAGCCAAATTTCTTGTTTCAATAAAAGAACTGTAGTTTCTAAACAGACCAAATGGTCCAATGCTGAATCATGTCTATTAGGTTTACAGAGAAACCTAGCATTTATCATTTTTTCCAATGTGTTACAAAGCCAGCTGATCAGAGCAATATGGCAATAATTGTTTGCTTGTGTGTTATATCCTTTCCTGGTTTTGGGACAATTGACCTACACCAAGATCCAGAAACTCTTCCTCTGTAAAAGTATTCTGCTGTAAAGTAAAAGAAGCAGAACCAGAGAAGGTGATAGAAAGTCTTTTATAATCTCAGAGTGGATGTCATCAGGCACTACTGCAATGTTGTTAAGATTCTAATGGTGAGTTCAGCGACAAAACAACATATCCATTATGATTCAAGTATGTGACAGTAGTTCTGGGGGAACTGTCATGCTTTCCCTGGCTTTGGGATTAAGAATACGTCAGGTGATTACTTTCCTGTGGTGGGAAGTAGTGAAATCTTAATACTGTATTAATAATAACAACAACATTAAGCATTATGGACCAGGATGACAGGCATCTGATGATTTTGTTGAGGCATATCTTTACTTAGTGCTTTTCTATTCATAAACTTGATGATTTCACGTGCCTCAGCAGGAAATGTTAGTTTTTGAAATGCAAGCATTTCACCATGTGTACTATCAGGTGTGTACTTTATTGATAAAGTCTACATCCACACGGATATAGTGTCAACTACTGTTTCCCTAAGCTTTCAGCAAAAGCTTCAACTTTACTTGCATCATGCTAAACCAGACCATGTTCACTGTGGAGTGGTTAGAGAGATTTACAGTCTGGGCATAGAGCTTGGATCATTTTCCAGAGCATCCGATTTTCTGTGTTTAAGGACTGAAGTTTTGTCTTCGGTCCTTAAACACTAGCACTGCATGGATTGTGCCTATTATTTCAATAAAGTCTTTTTCCTGGAACTGTTTGTTTGCAGAATTATACAGGGTGGCCATAAATTAACTTTCCCTCTATGGAGGTATCTGTAGCTAAATCTAATACACGGAATTCTTGTAGATAAGCAGTGGGTGATACATAACTGTTAATTTTAAGGAAAGAACACCGTATATTATAATATTAACTAAATAACTTTAATTAATACTTCCAATCTTTCGTAATGTTACATTACCATCTTCAGGGAACATACAAATTAATGAAATGTGCACGCAGGCACTAATACTGAGCAAAAATGGCTGAAGAAAACTGAAGTCAGTCCTAGAATCCTAAAGAGTGCCAAATACACAGAATGAGACCACATTTTATATTGAGACTTTTGAAGGAATGGGGAGATGAATTCCACGAAAAAAAGATTTAGTACCAAAAGTCACTGATAGGGGAAATTTTGGTGCTGGCAGAGCCGAAAGCAGCCAAATATTTGCAGTAAATGCAGGTGAAAAGGATTATGCAAATTTTACCTGCACGTACGTGACAGCAGCATCACCAATTTCAATTAAAAAGGGATTGGGAACGTTCAGGCAGTTATTCGAATGACTGACGAATTGTGCTCAATATGCGTCCTACCTTGCATCAGCGTGCTTTACTTATTAAGTTGTTTTACCTCAAACAGTGCAATGCCGTAGTGGCCCTTTGGGAATTTAGAAGGCTTCATACCCTGCGTACAGGTCCTATGTCAGCTGTAGCACTGAGAGCTATGATTAAGAAGTTTGAAGAAACTGGATCACTAGGAGTTAGACCTGGCAGAGGACGGAAAGCAGTGCAAGAAGAGACAGTAACAGACGCTGCTATTGCGGTGTTTGACGACACAGGGACCAGTACTGGTCCAAGCGCTCATGCCACTTGATATGACTTATGGTACAGTCTGGAAAATCTTACGGAAAATGCTTCACTTCTATCCGTACACTGTCGAAATGTTATTATTCCATTTTATCTGCCTTTAATGTAATTATCTGCTTGTTTGTGGCTCTGCCAGCACCAAAATTTCCCCTATCAGCGACTTTTGGTACTAAATCTTTTTTTCGCAGAAATCATCTCCCCGTGCATTCAAAAGTCTCAATATAAAATTTGGTCTCATTCCGTTTATTGGTTTTAGCTACAGATGTCTCCAAAGAGGGAAAGTTATTTTATGCCAACCCTGTATATGGAGTATACACTGTTAGGAAAGAAGTCAACAGACATCCTCATGGGCAAGGTGCATCGAGTAACATAGCGAGTCATGTGTTTATAGATGGCAAAAATTAGAGGAATATGATGTTTCCAAGTCAGTGCAAATGTCTCCAGGTGAAATGGTTGGAAAGGGAACTGACAGAGTTTGAAAGAGGTATTGTGATAGGATGCCATGTTGCAGGGTTATCAGTTCAGCAAACTGTTGACACATTGGGTGATCCCAGGTCAACACTCAGTGATACCATACTGAGATGGAAGCACAGGGAATCCACTGCATATTATCCTATGGGCAGTGAATCAACTGCCCATAGGATAATATGTAAAAACCACCATTCATCAGCTGACAAGTTCAATGTGGAGTTCCAGGCATCAACTGGAACATGAATCTGCACAAAAATATATAGAGTCATCTTCAGCAGTGCAAAAAAGCGTGTACAGTGGGACATGGAAGCTTGGAATGCTGTGTTATGGACAACAAATCACACTACATCCTCTATCAAGCAGATGGATAGGTGTGTGGGTAGTGGATGCCTGGTGAGCATCTCTCACTAGAGTATGTAACCCCAACTACTTTCACAGGTGGCAATGTGATGGTAAGGTCCTGTTTTTCCTGTTTTGGCCTCAGACCTCTGTTTCTGATGCTACAAACACTCACTCTGAGAGGTATTTGAATGTTCTGGACAATGCAATGCTTCCTACTTTGTGGCATTGTTACTACAGAACTACTGTTGTTTCTTTCACCAAGACAATGCACAGTTTCATAAGGCTGCAGCTGTGACTGCATGGTTTGTGAACCTGAACATCACCACACTTAACTGGCCTCCAATAGAGCCCTGATTTCAACCCTATTGAACACCAGGGCTCTATGGAGGAACTGGAGCATTGAGTGAGGTAAAGGGACATCTGAACCACAACAGTCCAGGACCTCATTACATGCCCACAGGAAGAATGGTCCAAAATTCACATTGATCACTATCGTACACTTGTGGAAAGTATGACCCGTAGAATTGCTGCAGTTGTTTTGGCAAAAGGAGATACTACGCCTTAAGGTGGCACAGGCACAGTCGCAAAAAATGAGACATCAGGGTCATCCTCTAAACATTGCTGCTTAAAAAAAAATATTTTCAATTTGTTTCAGTGAAATCTCTTTTGACTTGTCAGTGATTAAATTTTCTTCATATTCTTCAGGATCTTCCCGCTTTGCATCTAAATTCAGATGCACAGCGGGAAGATCCTGAATTATTTGAAAAGCCTGCAAAATCATTTGCACAATGTGGAAGAATGCGCTTCCAAACAGCTCACATATTACTAGCAGTAATTTCATTTGACTTTGTGACTTTATAACCAAGCTGAGATTTCTCTGATTTGGCTAGAAAAGTCTTAGAAGGCATTCGCTTCCAAAAAAAGGCCAATTTCATCAACAGTAAATATTTGTTGGTCATAAGAGCCCCCTTCTTCCACAATTTTCTTCAAATCTCTGTATAATTTGTGCATCTGGATAATTTCCATATCTGCACTTGTAGCTTCGCCTGTGATTAAAACATGTAGGCCCTAGATGGCGAACCTATGGCACGTCAAAGAATTTTGCTGGCACGTCAACGATTTACAGGTGATATCCTTTTATACGCTTATAAATTATTCACCTTTTTATTTTTTTAAATTGGTACAATATGTACAAGTTAAATTTTGTTTTACACGAGAGAGCAGCTATGAAGACGTGCATATGATTGGTGTGGTATTAACAAAAGATCGCACGACCCAAACACAAAGGCAACCAACAATTGAGTTGAAATGCTAATTCTCTTGAACTGAATTCCATAATATCTGAAATTGTCATTACAATATTCTTTATATATTTCTTAGTTTTAACACATTCACGATGGGGCGTCGTTTATCGCTCTGACGGAACGTCTCGTTACGACAGGCTCAACTCACATAAACTTTCAACAACTGGATTTTATTGCTGCTTGTTTGCGTTTGAGCTGGCAGGCGAACTCACACATGCATTATATGGCATGTTTTAATTCGTGGTAGAATTTAATTTGAAGTTAGCCTTTGTGATCTGTCATAACATCGAGAATTTCAAATGCAATAAAACAAACATGTAATTCATGTAATTGCATAATTGGAGAGTAGTTTTTAGTCAGATACTGTGTTTCCGGTGAAACATATGGTTTTGCTTGAGTCTATACAGCATAGTTTCTGTGAGAGCAGACATGTGATTCATCAGTTAGCACCATTCTTATTCCAGCTGTCTGTAATTGCACTATTTGTTGAGAAATATATTACACAGACCGCAAAAGGCTCTGTACCTTATTCAGGGATACAACAAAACTATTTGTTTTTCTTGCATGTGCAGTATAATGGCTGTTGGGGAGGGCATGTTGTTAACCGCGGGGAGCAAGTTACTATCACCTCGACGTGAACATGTTTAAACATTTTTCGTGTGCGAGGTATATGCAAAACTTTTTAATGTATTTTTTCGTAAAGTAAAATCAGGGTTGTGAGTTATAAGCGAGGGAAAGTTATATTTGAGTAAATACAGTAAGCAATTCGCCAATAAGTTGACATCCTTCTGCTGCTTCCCCTGCTCAGCTGACTTCTATGGTGAGTTACAATGCATAAATATTTTTTTCACTACCGTTTTTTCCCCAAACCAACATAATTAAAATCAATTTAATAATACAATAATCAATTTTACACCAAATAATATTATAAATTTATATATAAATAAATATTATAAATAAAATAAAATATTATTTATAAAATATTATAAATAAATAAAGTTAGATTAATTTTCTATTAATTTTTCCACTATTAAAAACTTCCCAGCACTTCATTGGTAAAGTTTTGGCACATGCCAGCAACTTGATTTGTAAATTTTTGGCATGCACACATAAAAAGGTTTGCCACCACTTGAAACACTCAAACCACCCAGCACTAGTGTGGAATTCTTCTTCTTTTCCATCATTGATAGCCCTTTCTTTCAACATTGCAAAGAGACTTAATGCTTTTGATTTAATAAGGTCAATGCTTAGTGGGCTCCGTTTTTGGTTACAGTCTTCGATCCATGTAGAAAAAAGTCTATCTAATTCAAACATTATAATACTTTTGATTTCGAATGCATGCATGATGAACTTGAAGCAGCCTTACCTTTCTTTCTGTATTCAGCTGCTTTGCTTATAAAATTGCTCTTATAGTTCTTTCTCATCTCATCCGCTTGATAATGGGTTGAGTCCACTAAGAAGAAAGGTTCTCCACTTATCACGATCTTTAGCCATCTTAATCAGTTGGGTAGATGTTCTTTCAGCAACTTTATCCAAGTACTTCTTGGTCTGCTTCTAGGTCTTTTTCTTCCTATATATCCATTCAGAGCTAAATATGGGAGTCTATGAGGGGCCATTCTCGGAATATGACCAAACCATCTCAGTTGTTGCTTAATGATTGTGTCTATTATATTATCTGGGAAGTTTAAATCTATTCTGACTTGATCATTAGTTTTGTGTTGCATCCAGTGGGTGTTATTAATTTTTCTGAGGCATTTCACATGCTTGAAGTTTCTTGATTGGTTGTTGAGTTAACCTCCAGGCTTCTGAAGCATAAGTAGCCGTTGGGATAATAATTGTTTTATATAATTTTAATTTTAGACTTGTTGGGTTTTTTTATTTTTCCATATTCTGTTTAGTTTATTCATGTTGGTCCAACCTAGGTTTAGCCTGTGTTTTACTGTTTCCATATTGTTGAGGTTAGTAGATATAAGACTGCCAAGATAAACATATTTATTAACTTGTTCCAGCAGGTGATTTTCGAGATTTATAGAAATATTTTCTTCTTCTCTACCTATCTTCATTATTTTTGTTTTATGATGATTTATTTTCATACCATAAGTTTTACAAGAGTCATTTAAAATATTAATAGTTTTTTCTAGCTGTAGTTTGGAATCTGCTAAAATAATATCATCTGCATATTTTATGTGATTAATGTTGGTACCATTGATTTTTAAAACTGGTTCATCAGCTATAGCTTTACAGACTTCTTCTAGGATGATAAAGAGTTGAGGTGAGAGGGCATCCCTGCATTACACCTTTCTTGACTCTGAAATCCCTGTTGTTCGTTTTAACAAAAGCTTTGGTGTCTCCATAATAATTTGTAATAAATGTTAAAACATCAGAATCCATTTTTACGTTTTTTAGGATAGTGATCAATTTGTTTCTATTAACTGAATCAAAGACTTGCTTAAAATCTATAAAACAATGAGCAGGTTGTATTCCAAATATTTTTCTGTTATATCATTAATGGTGAAGATATGGTCTATAGTGGATCTATGTGGCCTGAATCCTGCTTAGTTTTCCTCTATGATTTTTTTCTGTAAGCACCTGTGTTCTCTTTTGTATAATTCAAATGAATAGTTTATAACTATGACTTAAGAGTGTTATCAGTCTATAATTTTCACATATTCTTTTGTCTCCTTTTTTGTGAATTGGTATAATAATTCCTGTTTTCCAGTCAGTTGGAATTACTCCAGTATAAAGAATTTGATTAAATAAATTCATTAAGAAATTAATAGCTTCCTTACCGTATTTCCATATTTCTATAGATGTTTCATCTTTACCTGTAGCTTTTGAAAGTTTCATTTGGTTTATTGCATTTATAATTTCTGCTGGAGTTATGGGTGGTGCCTTTTCATATATCATCTTTTCTGTTATACTTTCCTCCTCCTGTTCTTTTTGAAATAATGGTTGAAAGTAGCCCTTCCAAATTATTTTAATATTTTGTATTGATCCAGTTTCTAGATTGTTTTTATCTTTCAATGTTAATGGTTTATCTTTATAGATCTTAGTTAATTCTTTGATAATTTTGTATACCGTTCATTATCATTTCTTTTATTAGCTTCTTCGCACAGTTTTGCTTTTTCCTCCAACCAGTTATTTTTGGCGAATATGCACATTTTATCAATTTTGTTTTTAAGATTCTTATAATGTTGTTTAATTTTGCTAAATTTTTTCATGTGGTACTGTCATATCCTGTACACCCCTTGAGGGTACATGGCAGGAATTTGATGATAATGATGATGATGATAATGTTGTTTATTTTCTTCTGTATTTTTTATATTTAATATATGCTTTGCTGCTCTTTTCTTCTCAAGTATTTAGAATTTCAGGGGTTATCCATTCATGATTTGGTCTTGATGTTGTACCAAATATGTTTCTTGCAGTACTTGTAACAATTTTTCTACCTTGATTCCATGTATTTTCTATATTGTCATAGGATAATCTTCTAAACTCATTTCCTATTAGCCAGATTTACCATCTCACTGCTGGGAACCCACTCTAAGATTACAATACCCTGGATATCGAAGAAAACAATCAACATGGCCTTGAACTTCAAAAGACTCATGCATGCTTTTCTAGTCTTGGAGATGTCGCTGACTTCCACTGCAATGATTGTTGCTTGGTTGCCAGGTAATACGTAAATATCCAAGTTTCATCACAAGTAATTACCGAATTGAGCAAATCTGGTTCATCCTTAATGCACTGCAAAAGTCCAAACAGGTTCTTGCGATGTTCTTTTTGCTCATCTGACAACCTTTTCAGAACCATTTTTGCACAAACCTTTTTTCATGTCCAATTCTTCCATTAAAATGCACTGAACACTTTCCCTGTCCAAATGAACTTTCTCAGCTACAGCTCAAAGCCCCAATCTTCTGTCTTTTTGAAACACATCTCTCACTTTAATGTGTCATCAGTAACTGCTGTGCATGGGTGATCATCTTCTTTCACACCTTCTCTGCCTTCCAAAAATCATTTGTGCCATTCAAAAATGCATGCACAAGACATGCACTTTTCACCCTAACCCTCAGTAAATAATTGAAAACTTTTTCGTCACAGATTTCTTCAGTTTCCCCAGAAATTTGATGTTAACTTGTTCACTCTTGCACTCCAGCATTTTCTGACCGAGGGTAAGAAAACGTCAATATTTGAACATTCGTCCACTTGTACTGAGTAAAGTGATAGAGTTGAGCTTTGTCTCACAGTAACAGATTAGAACATGTTCTATAACCATATCTTTGTCTCTCCCCTCCCACTGTCCATTCCCAAACTATAGGGCTAGTCTCATTTTTATTTTGTGTGGGACTGCATATTTCCAAGCGAGACCTGAATTTGTAGTACTGTCCCCATGATTTCTATGTTGGTAGTGTTGGAATTTACAACTTTATTGCATCGTATATTGTGTTTAACAAAGATGGTAGTACCACTTCGCTGGTTTTGGACCCCTCGTTGGAGTATAGAACAAGTTCCTGAGCCTTGGGTTGTCAGCTGCTGGAGGTGCATTTTTGTTTACAAGGATTTATCTCAGCCCTAGCAAGTTGTGAAATGCTTGTAGGTCATGCATTTCCTAGACCACTCACATTCAGACGATTTTTTGATTATAGATCTCTCAGTGCTGTTTGCTGATTTCTACCAGGACAAGAGACAATGATTGGGCATATAGTTAACTTTAACAGGATTTAGTCTGGGGTTTTGAAGGTCTATAGTGACTTCCTCTATGGTTACAGATTCTGTTATACCAAGTGGATGTTTTTTCTCACTTTTTAGAAGGCATGTGTTGTGTGGGATGTTTTTTTGTGCAAGAATTTGGTGAGTGCTCAGCAGTGGCCTACCATTTCTGGTTGTATTCATACCCACCCACTTCTTATTTGTGTTTCTGGTTTTTGAGAAATTGATCTTGCGACTTTTGAGGGCTGTGAATACTGCTATTCATAGATTCTTAACTTCCAGGAAAAGTGGAAAATGCATGATGCTTCCATCTTTTTTTATTTTATTATTTTTTTTATCTATTATTATTATTACTGAAATAAAGAGCCAAGACGCTTCACTTTGGTGATGCAAAATTATAGAAATTAAGTGGATATCGAATCCAACATTATTTCAAAGCTGAATATATAGAAACTACAGGAGTTTCGTGCCGAATATAGAAACTATAAAAGTTTCGGCAAATCCAAGCGTAAGCAATCTTTCAGGACAGTGGCAATTCATGGCAAAGGTGGAGTAAGTTCTGATCACTTTCCTCAGTATTCTCCATAATGCAAAGCACATCTTGCGGAGATGTATGATGCTATGCATCATGGGAAGGGATCACTACCCAGACCAGTTTTGACCTTTGTTGAGGTCTCGTCAGTGAGAGCCAGACCCAGATGTGAAATACCCAGGTTCAAGTGATGCAGAAGTCATTCTTTCCCATATGAGTTGCCAAAAGTTGTCACATTTTAAAAGGTACCAAGATATAATCGGCTTTGAAATAATGTTGGATTCAATATCCACTTAATTTGTATAATATATATATATATATATTTTTTTATTGCTGACTTAATAGAACCTACCATGTTCCCGAGATGTTTCTTGAGTAAAATCTTAGCCAGTTTCTGAGCGTGAAGTCTGACTGCTTTCAGTGGTTGTCAGACTAGGATGGCCATTGGCCTCTCAATTTCAACCTCCAGTTGGACCACTAGTTCTGTATGAATTCATAGAATTCTGAATGTTGTGAATGCTTACTCAAAATCTATGCATTCCCATTGGGGGACCACTTATTTGGAGTTGGAAATGCAGTTAAATTTTAAAATTACTGAGTGTAATCTGAAATAGGGAAGGAAAGTAATAGAATATATAACTGATAACTAACAGAAACTTACCTTACTCAATGAATCAGAATTCAATGAAAAAGGTAATTAATACCAAGGTCACTCAAATAAGATACCCAGACCAAAAACTGAGCTTAAATCACCTGAGATGAAGAAGCAAGCTGGAGAAAACAGAAATCTCTCAGAATTATGAGTTGTTGAGGATCTAAATAGCAGAGTAGGAAATGATTGTCAGACATACAAAAATATTTTGGGAAAATTTGGAAAAGAGCAAAGCTAATAATAAGAGCAATTACCTATTGGATTTCTGCTCAGGACATGGACTGGTTATTATTAACACCATGTTCCAACATAAAAATGTGCACAAATTCACATGGAGACAAGAAATAAGAAAAGTCTCATTGACTATGTTATTGTTGATAGCAATGTTTTCTCTCTGGAACTGGACACTAGAGTGTACAGAAGATTTGAAATTGGAAGTGATCACCATTTAGTCTTGAGCAGGATAAAACTGAATTTCATATTGAAAAGAAGAAGTACATGTGAGAAAGTTTTAAAGAGAATAAAAGTTGAGCAGCTCTCAGATGTGAACTGTACACTAAAATACACAAACATTACTGGAGAAAAAATGAAAGAGTTTGTGGCAAGCCCTGAAGAAAACACTAATTGATTCAGCCAGAGTCATGTGGTGAGGTTGTCTGCAAGGATAGAAAAATCAGAACTCCACGGTGGACACAGGAAGCTAAAGAGACAGTGAAGGAAAAGAAAGCATATCAAAAGTTCCTGGTAAATAAGTCAGCTTGTGCTCTTAGAGAACACAGAGACAAATGTAAGAAACAGTGAGTTAACATCAAATTTCTGGTGAAACTGAAGAAAATCATGACAAAAAGTTTTCAATTATTTACTGAGGCTCAGGGTGAAAGTACATATCTCATGCATGTGTTTTTGAATGGCACAAACAATTTTCAGAAAGCACAGAAAGCATGAAAGAAGATATTCTGGAGTTTGTTGAAGAAGCTCATAAATGGAAGAAAGAGTGCTGTAAAAGGAATTAGAGATGATAAAGGTGATATGAAAACTGAAAAAAAAAAAAAGATGTCCTTGAAGTATGGAGTAATTACTTCAAAAAATTGCTAAATGAAACTAGCAGTGATGACAGCACAGTGATAAAAAAAGAAACACTGACCCAGGCATGCAATCAGGAATACATATCCATACTTGAAGTAGAAAAAGCCATCAAAAGTCTGAAATGTGAAAAGGCAGCAGGAGTAGATGATGTTTGACAAGAAATGCTGAAATATGGTGGTATAAAAGTCTTACAGTAGCTGCACTGCAGAGTTCAGAGGGATGAATTCCAGATGATTGGAGTAGAGCTCTCATAGTAAACATATATAACAAGAGAATTTAAACCAAATGTGAGAATTACAGAGGTAATTCTCTACTGAGTGTTCCTGGTAAGATTTATGCAAGTATAATTGAGAAATGGACATCTGAATGGACAGCACAAATTCATAGAATCCTGGTGATTCTATGAATTTATGCTGTCCATTCAGATCTGTCCCTAGCCATATCTCAGAATTTCCAATCACATTCCAGTTGATTCTTTAACTCCATCCACCCATCTAATTCTTTGTCTTTCTCTTCACCTGCTTCCATCCACTTTAGCAAGCATCATCATCTTCTCCAGACTGTTGTTTGCTTGCATAATATGTCTGAAGTATGACAATTTTTGCTTGATGATCATAGCTTCAAGGGAGCAATCTGGCTTTATTCTGCTATCACTGATTTATTGGTTTGCTTTGCAGTCCATGGTATTCTTAGTAAGCGTCTCAAAACACATAATTCAAATGCATCTATCTTCCCTCCTTGACTCTTTCTCAGGGTCCAACTTCCACATCCATACAGTACCACAGGGAATACCATTGCTTTCACAATTCTGATTTTTGTTGTGAGGCTAATATCTTTATCATTAAAGATCTTGCTTAAATTTATCATTGCTTTCTTTCCGAGTAATAATCTTCTTCAGTACAATACTCATCTTTATCAATTCTGGCTCATAGGAGCACAAAATTGTTAACTATTTCCATTTTCTCCCCATTTACTTCAAAATCATTAAGTTCACATGTTACCATAAGTTTTGTCTTTTTGAGATTAAGTTTAAGGCCATATTTAGCACTTTCTTCTTCAATAATAAGTTCCTCCAAATCTTCTTTGCATTCTGCTAGCAAGGTCGTATCATCTGCATACCTCAAATTATTACTATTTCTTCCACCAATTTTAATTTCAACTGAAGACTCTTCCAGCCCTGCCATTCTTAAAATGTATTTGCTGTACAAGTTAAACAGGCATAGAGATAAAATACATCCTTGTCAGACCCCTTTACCTATTGTGAAATACTCAGTTTCTCCAAGATCTGTTCAGACAATAGCTTCTTGTTTATAAGATTAAGATTCCTTAGAAGGATAATGAAATGCTCTGGTACTCCCATTGTTCTTAACACATTCCACAGTTTCACATGGTCTACAGAGTCTTGCTATAGTCAAAGAAACAAAGGTAGACATTGTTTTGATATTCCTGTGCTCTTTCTATTATCCATCTCACATTGGTGATCTGATCTCTTGTTCCTCTTCCTTTTTGAAATCTTGCCTGTTCATCTGGCATTTCTCTCTTCATGAATGGTTCCAGTCTTTTCTGAATGATCTTAAGTAAGACTTTACTTGCATGAGATATCAGTACTATTGTTCTGTAATTTTTGCACTCCTTGCATCGCCCTTCTTCAATAAAGGAATATAAACTGATTTAATTGACCTTACTGATGAAAGAAGAACATGGAAAAGAGGAAAAAATGAAGAAGAAACGTTAAGATATAAAACTTTGGATAAAAGAATCAAACAGTTATGTAAAAGATTGAAAGAAAACAAACTGGATAAATAGGCAGTGCACTGAGATAGAAGAATTACAAAATAGGAACAAAACCAGTGAAACATTCCTGAAAGTGAAAGAACATAATGGAAAAGTAAAACGTACACAGTCTAATAACATCAAGGACAAAGATGGAAACATACTCATTAATAAGGAAAAGATAAATGGAACATGGGTGGAGTACTTATCAAAACTCTATGATGATGATAATGGTAACATGTTAGATGATTCACGACACCTTAAGTTAAATGTAACAACAGATACCACTCTACCCTCAAGAAAAGAGATAGAACACGCAATCAAGAATCTTCCTAATAATAAATCCCCTGGGTGTGATAATATTCCGGATGAGCTGTTGAAAGCTTTGACTGGCAATAATAACAACTATTTAGTAGAATCCATTCAGGACATCTATAAAACAATACAATTACCTGAAGTTTTTACAACATCTATCTGCATACCAATTCCAAAGAAACAATGCACAAAATTGCAAGAATTACAGAACTGTGAGCCTAATACCCCATGCATCTAAAATTATTTTAACCATTGTTAACAAACAAATTCCAAGAGCCATAGTGAATTGAATGAACAACAGAAAGGCTTCAAAAGAGGAATGGGAACCATTAATGCTATTAATGGGAACCATTAAAGATCACTTGAAAGAAATAGGAATATTTACATATGCTTCATAGACTTTCAGAAGGCTTTTGACCAGGTAAAACATAATAAAATGTTCAATATATTAGATAAATTGGACATAGAAGATCATGTACTTAAGATTATAAAAATGATTTACACCAAACAGAAAATGCAGCCATTTAACAATGAGACTTCTGTAGTGAAAATAAAACGAGGAGTTAGACAAGGTTGTATACTTTCACCAAATCTATTTAATATCTATAGTGAGACAGTGATGAAAAAGATTGAAAAACAAAAAAATGGGAATTAGTATCAATGGTATAAAATACAACAATCTTAGATATGCTGATAATACCATTCTAATAGTAGAAAACAGAAACAAATTAATCAAATTACTGCCGCTACTAATTGAAGAAGGTAAAGAATTTGGATTAGATATAAATGCAAAAAAGACCAAATTTAAAAAATCTCAAAAGAAAGCAGATCTGAGCCAGAAATATTTATAAACAATATGAAAGGCTGTTCTTATTTTTATTTCTTTATTTCCTTTCCATCTGCAGTAAAGTAGGTGCCTAAATATTTATTGTATTGTATGTTCAATTTTCATAAAAAAAAAAAAAAAAATCAGCTAACGCCTTTTTATTCCCGTATATACGGGAGTAGGCGAGGCCATTTAGCCCTATCTAACTTTTGGAGACTGAGTGGGCAGTTCAATCTCCACTGGTACCCAATCAGAGACAGATGGCCCAAGGCTATCACTAATTAAGCAGTATGCAGTGAAGAGAGACGGCTCAAATGTGCCGCCATCTCGTGGTCTCTAACCCTAACACAATATATTTAATGTCTGAAATAATGTGGGTTCTACGGTCGATTTTCTTGAGTTTACAGGACGAAAAACCTGCTTGCCCGTGCCAGAGATCGACTAACTCGGGAACCGGTCGAAAAAAGGCTTAGAAAAATTTCCTCTAGTCGGCGACTAGAGGAAATTTTTCACTGCGCACCGCTTAATTAGTGATAGCCTTGGGCCATCTGTCTCTGATTGGGTACCAGTGGAGATTGAACTGCCCACTCAGTCTCCAAAAGTTAGATAGGGCTAAATGGCCTCGCCTACTCCCGTATATACAGGAATAAAAAGGCGTTAGCTGATTTTTTTTTTTTTTTTTTATGAAAATTGAACATACAATACAATAAATATTTAGGCACCTACTTTACTGCAGATGGAAAGGAAATAAAGAAATAAAAATAAGAACAGCCATAGCTAAAGATGCATTCTGGAAAAATAAAGATATGTTCAGAAGTTCTGTGAGTATCGAGACAAAGAAAAGAATGATAAGTACATTAGTGTGGCCAATTTTCACATATGGAAGTGAGACCTGGATATTCAAGAAGAGAGTAAGGCAATAGATAATGGCCTTTGAAATGTGGTGCTATAGGAGAGCACTGAAAATCCCATAAACAGAACATGTGACAAATATAGATGTCCTACAGAGAATGAGAACACAGAGATCTTTATTACAGGAAATGATCTAGAGAAAGATGAGATTGGCAGGACATGTACTGAAAGATTCAGCAGGACAGAAGATACTAACAGTTTTTGAAGGAAAAATTATGGGAAAAGGATCAAGAGGTAAAAAACAAAGGGCATGGCTTGAAGATATAAGATCATGGACAGGATCACATGGCTATGCAGAAACAAAAAAGAAAAGCCATCAACAGAGAGAACTGGAAGGACATGGTGCTGCACCCTCTCACTGAGGAAGCTGATTTTGTCCATTCCCTAGGCCATGTAGTTGTGATTCAAATTCTTTGACATAGAGCTGTTAAAATTTTAACTGCCTCTTCTTCCAGGGCTTTGAGCAGCTCAATAGGTATTCCATCTCCTCCTGGTACCTTCTTACTGGATAGTTGTTGCAGTGCCCATCTCACTTCACTCTCCAGTAGTATGGGCTCCTTTCTTTAATCCTGCTCTTCAAATTCCTCAGTAATTTTGGAGTCCTTTCTGTAAAGGGCTTCTGTGTACTTTTTCCATCTTTCTTTGATGTCTGCAGCTTTTGTAAGATATCCTTCATGTTTACTTCTCAATATTGTCACCTTGGTGCCGAACTTCCATGTCAGTTCTCTGATCTTTTTTGAAAGGATCTCTTGTTTTTCCTTTCTTGTTTTGGTCTTCTAATTGTTGGCATTCTTGGTTAAAGCATTTTCCTTGTCTCTTCTGGCTTGTCAAAACTCTGCATTCAAATGCTGTACTTCCTGCAAATTTCCTGTGGCCTTCATTTTCCTCCTTTCCTGAGCAGTTTTCATGGCATCTTTGACAGCCATTTGGACTTCTTGGAAATTGTTGGAATATTCTTCTTTGATTCTGTTTTAATTATATCTTTAATCTCTTCCCATAGTTCATCTGGTTCTCTTTCACACAAATTGAGTGTGTTCAATCTTTTCTGTATACCAATATTGTATTCAGTTGGTATGTTTCCAAGATCATATCTGATCAACATTTGTGTTGTTTTCAGTTTCCGTAATTTCACATGTATCGTAGTCACTAATAATTCATGATCTGTTTCATAGTCTGCACCTGGAAAAGTCTTCACAGACTGAATTGCACTTCTCCATCTTCTTTGTCCAGGTATATAGTCTATTTGATTTCTGTATTGTCCATCAGGTGACATCCATGTGTATAATCTCCATTTGTACTGTTTAAAGCACAACAAACAAAGAATTCTCTTTGCAAAACTCAAATAGTCTCATCTCTACAGTGCTACGAATACATAAACCAAAATGACCTGTTATTCCTTGTTTCTCGGTTTCTCCCACTTTTGCATTCCAATCTCTGATAAGTAGCCAAAATCTTGCTTTGGTGTTGCATCTATCACTTCTTGTAACTTTAAATAAAATACTTCAATGTCTTGTTCTCGTGCCTCTGTAGTGGATGCATAAACCTGTATGATGGTCATATTCACTGGATGTCCACTGACTCTTAGTGAAATGATTCTGTCACTCACTGGATTATAGCCTAATACATACCTAGCGATCGTTTTCCTGAATAGATGATATTCGACCAGAAATGCTCAAGACTGGAGGTATAAAAGTCTTACAATGGCTGCATTGCATAGTTCAGAGGGCCTGGACAGAGGGACGAATTCCAGATGATTGGAGTAGAGCTCTTATAGAACCTATATATAAAAAGGGAAATAAAACTGAATGTGAGAATTACCTCTGTAATTCTTACATGTTCCTGGTAAGATTTATGCCAGTATACTTGAGAAACGGTTGAGAAGGATTGTGGAAGGGAAGTTTGGTGAAGAACAAGCTGGATTCAGGCCAAATAGAGGCTGTCAGGATCAGATTTTCACTTTACGACAAATAGTTGAGAAACCATGGGAATATAACAAAGATCTGTATTTAAGTTCTGTCGATCTGGAAAAGGCATATGACAAGGTGCCAAGAGAGAAGCTATTCAAAACACTACAGTTGTATGGCGTTAGTGGGGCATTATATCAAGGAATACTTAGTCTTTTATTTGAGTTGTTAGTCAGCAGTTAGAATTGAAGAAGTACAGGAAGATGGTTTAATGTTAAATCTGGTGTCAGACAGGGATGTACATTATCCCCTCTGTTATTCATTATCTATGGATCACATTATGAAGGAAAGTGGTATTAAATCTGATATCAAAATTGGAGATGTTAATGTCAGCTCTTTGCTTTATGCAGATGATGTTAGACTTCTAAATAAATCCGCTACAAGTCTGCAAGATTCCCTAACTGAATTGAATAACTGTTGTAATAGATTACTTAAGTATAAAGAGCTAATAAGCTTCATTTCGGCAATGAAAACATTACTTAAATTAAGGGGATATTAAATCCCAAATAGGTTTAAAACCGAATAAGAAACTCAAAGATTGGAATCAGAAAGTTTCTTGCCGAATATAGTAAAACTATAAAGTATCGGCAACACTAGCGTTAGCCAATGCAAGTGACCCTAGTATGTAGTACAATACCGGACGACTCGTTGCAAAGGTGGGGAAGTTCAGATCGCTATTCTTAGGTATTTTCCATAATGTAAAAACACATTTCCTAGGAAATGTATGCTGTTATTACATTATGGAGGGAGGTCACTACCCAGACCAGTTTCAGCCTTTTTTGAGGCTTCATCAGTGAGTAGCTATGCTACTCACAGATGAATTACATTATGGAAAATACCTAAGAATAGCGATCTGAACTTCCCTCACCTTTGCAACGAGTCGTCTGGTATTGTACTACGTACTAGGGTCACTTGCATTGGCTAACGCTAGTGTCGCCGATACTTTATAGTTTTACTATATTCGGCAAGAAACTCTCTGATTCCAATCTTTGAGTTTCTTATTCGGTTTTAAACCTATGTGGGATTTAATATCCCCTTAATTTAAGTAATGTTTTCATTGCCGAAATGAAGCTTATTAGCTCTTTATACTTAAGTAACTTAATGGTTGCACCTGTTTGGATAACTTGTTCGCAGAGTATATAAGTTCTTTTCGCTTTACACTTTGGTATTAGGTCTAGCTACTCACTGATGAAGCCTCAAAAAAGGCTGAAACTGGTCTGGGTAGTGATCTCCCTCCATAATGTAATAATAGCATACATTTTCTAGGAAATGTGTTTTTACATTATGGAAAATACCTAAGAATAGCGATCTGAACTTCCCCACCTTTGCAACGAGTCGTCCGGTATTGTACTACGTACTAGGGTCACTTGCATTGGCTAACGCTAGTGTCGCCGATACTTTATAGTTTTACTATATTCGGCAAGAAACTCTCTGATTCCAATCTTTGAGTTTCTTATTCGGTTTTAAACCTATGTGGGATTTAATATCCCCTTAATTTAAGTAATGTTGTAATAGATATTATTATTATTATAAAAACCTCCATGGAATCAAAGACTCATCGTGGGAGGTCCACTGTTATACACAGTTTATCATACTGTGCCTTAAATTCACTGTCTCTGCACACACCACACTCTCGGGCAAAGCATTCCAATCACTCACCACTCTCCATGCAAAAAACCTGCTTCTCACTCCCTTGCTCACACCCTCCTTATACAGCTTCCAGGAATGACCTCTTGTTCTCCTGCTATCCTCACCAATTCTGTGCAAAACCTCCCCAACGTTAATCTGGTAATAACCACTTAACAGCTTATATGTCTCAATCATATCCCCCCCCCCCCCCTCCTTATATCCATCAATTTCTGCAAATTGCATTTTGTCAATCTGACTTCATGCTCGACATTCCAGAGACCAGAAACCACCTTAGTCAATCCCCTCTGAACTTTTTCCAATGCAATTTCATCTTTTTGAAAACCAGGTGACCAGATTTGTGCACAGTAATCCATATGTGGCCTGATCAAAGCCTTATACAAAGGAACCATAACATTCTTACTTCTACAAGTCAATGTCCTCCGCATCATTCCCATTAACCGCTGTGTTGCCTTCACTATTTTAGTAACATGTCCCCGAAATTTTAGGTCCTTGTCTACAATCACTCCCAGATCTCTCATTTCCTCTACCTCTTCCAAGATATTCACACCGATTGTGTACTTTACATTCCATCTCTGCTTCCCAAATTTCAAAACCTTACACTTTGAAACATTAAATTGACATCCCCACTTATTTACCCATTCAGACAGTGTATTCAAGTCCTCTTGCAAAGCTACAGCATCCACACTACTCCTGATAGCTCTGGCCAACTTTGAATCATCTGCAAACAACTGCACATCACCATTCAGACCTCTTCAGATATCATTTACATACAAATTAAACAGCAATGGACCCAAAACAGACCCCTGAGGTACACCACTAGTAACTTTCCTCTTCTGGGATATCGCTCCTCCATAGACAACTCGCTGATACCTATCAGACAACCAATCTCCAATCCAGTAAACCAATCTACTGTTCAGCCCCATCCGTTCCAATTTAATTACCAGCTTGTCATGCAGCAATTTATCAAACGCCTTTGCAAAATCTAAATATACCACTGTATATGCAATACCCTTATCCAACGCATTTGTCACTTTATTATTAAAAGTAAGCAGGTTGCTAAAGCACGATCTTCCTTTAGTAAATCCATGCTGGCCGGCAAAGAGTATTTTTCTGTTGTCAACCCAATTCTGAACTTTATTCCTAACTAACTTCTCTAATACCTTGACCACAACTCCAGACACACAGACTGGTCTATAATTCAAAGCCTTACTCTTATCACCTCCGTTATGAATTGGAACAATTTTACCCTCTTTCCACTCTTTTGGAACTTGACCCAGTGAGAGACTCATGTTGAAAAATATACAAAAGCTGTTGTTAACTCTCTGGCACATTCCCTCAAGACACGTTGTGAAATAGCATCAAGTCCCACAGCCTTATTTACATAAAGTCTATTCAATTCCTCATATACCTCCTGTTCACTTACTAACAGTTCCTCCTCCTCCTTTCCCACTGCTTTCAAGTTCTGCATGATGCCACATTCACAAGAATGAAATACCTTTAGAAACTGCTCACTAAATATATCAACTATATCCTCCGCAGTGGTTATCATTCCTCCGTTTTCACCAATCAATCCCATCCTACCATAATCATTCTTTCTTCTACTGGCGACATATCGAAAAAACTCCTTAGGATTTTTTTGGCCGCTTTAGCTAACTGCTGCTCATACTGCATTTTTGCTACCCTTATCAAGCTAGTCACCTTCCTCACCTGCTCTTTGTACTTCTCATGCAACTGGTTGTTATAAATACTCATTTTGTGTTTCTTCCATAATACATTCTTCTTCCAGATTGCATACCTTATCTCTTGATTCATCCATTTTACACCCACTCTATTTACCCTCTTGACCCTTGGAATACACTCTGATATTGCCTCCACCAAATAGTTCTTGAGTATGGCCCAAGAAGCATTGATATCCTTTCCATCCAGTTCCTCTTTCTAATTTATTATCGCAAGCTGTTTCCTGAGCTGTTCGTAATTACCAGTCTTATAATTCCACATATATCCCTTTCTAACAGATGCCCTCGAACGACTGGTCACCCTGCACGTGATCACCTCGTGGTCACTCTCACCAACTAGTGGAAGATTTGACGCCTCATTTATAATAACATCATCTGATGAGATGATCAAATCCAATACTCTTGATCCTTGTGTACCCTCCGTTACGTGCTGCCTAAGGTAATTATCTTTCAAAAACTCCAAAAATTCATTTTCTTTACCCCCAGATGCAGTCTCTATCTTCCAGTCTATATTACCATAATTAAAGTCGCCCATAATGATAACTCGTTTCTTGATAGCTAGGCCAATTTGCCTATACATTTTCTCATTACCCTCCATATTACCAGGTCTATAGCAACACCCAACTAAATATTTCATCCTGTTTACTTCTACCTCACACCATATGGCCTCAAAACCGTAAACCACTATTTGCACCTTGCAATTCCACCTTAGATGGACACAACTCATCTGCTACCATTAGCAGTACGCCTCCTCCCTTTCTTCCCTGTCTATCTTCACGAAAAATATCATATCCGTTCATCTCTATTCCTGTCAGGATGTCATGGTATGAAGATATGGTATGAAGGTCAGCAATAACAAGACAAAGACAATGAAAATAGGCAGAAGCACTGAAAATATCAACTGCATTGTGAATGGAGAACCTATAGAACAAGTAAAACATTTCAGCAACTTTGGCACGATTTTTAGTGAAGATGGCAAATTAAATATGGAAATAGAGAACAGAATCAATAAAGGTATGGTAACATGTCAACTGAATAAATTTATATGGAATAAGAAAAAAATTAGAAAAGAATAGCAAGACAAGTGTTCTGTGCCAGATTGCAGGGAAAAAACTCAGAGGAAGACTAAGATATTGGTGGATTGATATCGTAAAAAGTGCCTTAGAAGATAGAAATATAAGATCTGAATGGAGTCATGACAGGTAACAGACTGATTTGGAGGAAAATTGTAGATAGGAAGTTACTAATGATGTAAATTTTTCATGTAGTACTATCATATCCTGTATGCCCCTTGAGGGTACAATGCAGGAATTTGATGATGATTGGGTGAAGCATTAAAACATCATCATCAAATTCCTGACATTTACCCTCAAAGTGGCATACAGGATATGATAGTACTACATGAAAAATTTACATCATTTTCCTCCAGATCAATCAATTACCTGTCAAGGCTCCAACATTGTCAGATTTTATATTTCTGTCTTCTAAGGCACTTTTTACAGTATCAGTCCACCTATATCTTGGTCGTCCTCTGGGTATTTTTCCTGCAACCTGGCAGCAAACACTTGTTTTTGCTAATCTTTCCTCTCCCATTCTGTTTAAGTGACGATACCACCTGAAATTAGCTCTGCTAACACATTCCTGGATGCTGACAATGTCAAGTTCTTTTCTAATATGATATTGCCATTGATGCCATCTGTTCACGCCCCTAATCTTTCTTAGGACTCTCATATCTGCGGTCTCTAGTCTTTGGTCAAGTGTTTTACTACTAACCCAGGTCTCAGATTCATAAGGTAAAACTGGTTTGAACACTGTCTTGTATACAGCTAATTTACTGTTTTGACTAATTTTTCTCTTGGACATTTTTTTCCACTTGGTTAGACAATAATAAATTTAGTTTAATCCTTTATCCAAGTGTAAGCAAACAAAGTTTGTGCCTGAAGTATCTTCAGGACTGAGGCAACTAGTGGTAAAGGTGGACCAAGTTCTCATCACTACTTGTCTTAGTATCTCCCATAATGCAATCATATCTCCTTGCAGACATGTATATTGCTATGCATTAAGGGAAGGGCCACTACCCAGTCCGGTTTCGACCTTTATTGAGGTCTCGTCAGTGGCAGCCAGACACTGAGGTTGCCAAAAAGTGTCTCACTTTATTAAATTACTCTGGATTTAGAGAAAGATGTAGTGACCCTTCATTTTAATGCATAGCAATATACAATGTGCTTTGCATTGTGGGAGATGCTAAGACAAGTAGTGATGAGAGCTTGGTCCACCTTTACCACGAGTTGCCTCAGTCCTGAAGATACTTCAGGCCCAAACTTTGTTTCCTTATACTTGGATAAAGGATTAAACTAAATTTACAATTTTTCTCTTATTCCATATAAATTTATTCAGTTGACTTCCCACCATACCAGCTTTATTGATTCTGTTGTCTATTTCCATATTTAATTTACCATCTTCACTAAAATTCGTGCCTAAGTAGCTGAAATGTTTTACTTGTTCTATAGATTCTCCATTCACAATGCAGTTGATATTTTCAATGCTTCTGCCTATTTTTTCTCAAAAACGACTCGATGGAACATAACAACAAATCATGTACTCCAGCTGCCTTTCCACATTTCAGACTTTTAATGGATTTTTTTACTACAAGTATAGATATGCATTCCTGATTACATGTTTTTTATCAGTGTGCTGTCACTGCTAGTTTCATTTAACCATTTTTTGAAGTAATTACTCCATACTTCAAGGATATCTTTTTCTCCAGTTTTCATATCACCTTTATCATCTCAAATTCCTTTTACAGCATTTCTTTCCTCCATTTCTGAGCTTCTTCATCAGCCTCCAGAATATCTTGCCACCTTCTTGATATTTATTTTTTATGTTCTTACCAAAGTCTTCCCATGACTTTTGTTTTGCTAGTTTTACACAGTGTTTAGCTTTCTTACATTTGTCTCTGTATTCTCTAAGAGCACAAGCTGACTTATTTACCAGGAACTTTTGATATGCTTTCTTCCTTTCCTTCACTGCCTCTTTAGCTTCCTGTGTGTCCACCATGGAGTTCTGATTTTTCTATCCTTGCAGACAACCTCACCACGTGATTCTGGCTGACTCAATCAGTGTTTTCTTCAGGGCTTGCCACTGAATCTCCAAAGTGTGGTTCCTGTTCACAAACTCTTTCATTTTTTCTCCAATAATGTTTGTATATGTTAGTCTACAGTTCACATCTGAGAGCTGCTCAACTTATATTCTCTTTAAAACTTTCTCACATGTTCTTCTTTTCAACATGAAATTCAGTTTTATCCTGCTCAAGACTAAATGGTGATCACTTCCAATTTCAAATCCTCTGTACACTCTAGTGACACGTACCATATCACCTTTATCATCTCTAATTCCTTTTACAGCACTCTTTCTTCCATTTATGAGCTTCTTCAACAAACTCCAGAATATCTTCTTTCATGCTTTCTGTGCTTTCTGAAAATTGTTTGTGCCATTCAAAAACACATGCATGAGATATGTACTTTCACCCCGAGCCTCAGTAAATAATTGAAAACTTTTTGTCATGATTTTCTTCAGTTTCACCAGAAATTTGATGTTAACTCACTGTTTCTTACATTTGTCTCTGTGTTCTCTAAGAGCACAAGCTGACTTATTTACCAGGAACTTTTGATATGCTTTCTTTTCCTTCACTGTCTCTTTAGCTTCCTGTGTCCACCGTGGAGTTCTGATTTTTCTATCCTTGCAGACAACCTCACCACATGACTCTGGCTGAATCAATTAGTGTTTTCTTCAGGGCTTGCCACAAACTCTTTCATTTTTTCTCCAGTAATGTTTGTGTATTTTAGTGTACAGTTCACATCTGAGAGCTGCTCAACTTTTATTCTCTTTAAAACTTTCTCACATGTACTTCTTCTTTTCAATATGAAATTCAGTTTTATCCTGCTCAAGACTAAATGGTGATCACTTCCAATTTCAAATCCTCTGTACACTCTAGTGACACGTACCAGAGAGAAAACATCACTATCAACAATAACACAGCCAATGAGACTTTTCTTATTCCTTGTCTCCATGTGAATTTGTGCACATTATTATGTTGGAACATGGTGTTAATAATAACCAGTCCATGTCCTGAGCAGAAATCCAATAGGTAATTGCCATTATTATTAGCTTTCCTCTTTTCCAAATTTTCCCAAAATATTTTTGTATGTCTGACAATCATTTCCTACTCTGCTATTTAGATTACCAACAAGGACCAACTTTTACTTTTTCGTTGTGTCAGTTGCTTTCTCCAAAGCCTCAAAATATTCCTCCACTTCTACCTTAGTAGAACCTTCTGTGGGACCATAGGCACAAATAAGTCCCATTCTCATATTTGCCCACATCACTCTACTTGAGACTGCCTGCCATTCAAGAAGATTAGCCTCATATTTAATGTTTAATACTATGGCTACTCCTTCTTTTCCTTGATTGTCATTGCTTGAATATAACATTTTGTATTTATTGTTCAGAAGGATTGCACCAGTTTTTGTCTTTTTTTGTTTCGGTCACCCCTATTGGTAAGGATTGGACATTAAGTCAGAAGCCCTGGTTAGTTCTCTGCATTCCTTTAAAGGCTATGTGCTTACTCAAGCATAAGCAAATATATCTGTAAGTGAAATATTATTACGACCAAATTTACTTGTATTATAGAGACTGCCGACTACGCATCAAATGTCTTATTATCTTAGAATACACAGTAAACCTCCTTCTAAACATCTCGACCATAGATGGCAACACTATTGGCAAGTTTTTTATATTCTAAGTTGGTACAATTGTCATAAGCATCCATGTGAAATTGCAAGTCATCCTATCAAGTAGTTTGTTTTATACAGCTGTCTGAAGCAACAGTGTTGTTTGTATCCCTTGAAATGGATAAAATTTAGTATTGTGCGGTTATAAAATTCTTTGTAAAAGAAGGTTTAACGCGAAAAGAAATTCAATTGAAGTTCATAAAAGTTTATGAGCACTCTTTTCCTTCATTTACGACAATTAAGAAATGGGCTGCCGAGTTTAAACGTGGCCGTACCAGCCTTGAAAATGATCCATGTGAAGAACATCCAAAAAGTGTAAGAACACCAGAAATCATTGATCAAGTGTACAATATGGTATTGGATGACCGGCAAGTCAAAGTGCATGAAATTGTTGAGACTACAGGCATTTCAAAAGAACATATATGATATATTTTGCATGAAGAATTGCAAATGAAAAAGCTTTGCACAAGATGAGCGCCACGATTGCTCACAGCAGATCAAAAACGAACTTAAATGAAAATTTCTGAACAGTGCTTGGACTGATTTTGTGAGTCGATTTATTACTATAGATGAGACTTGGATTCACCATTACACACCAGAATCCAAACAGCAGTCAGAACAGTGGACAGAAGCCCGTTGTTCAGCGCCAAAGACAAACTCGGTTCAATCAGCAGGAAAGATCATGGCACTGGTGTTTTGGGATGCTAAAGGCATTTTGTTTATTATCTTGTAAAGGGTAAAACAATAACTGGGGAATATTATTCCGCTCTTTTAACCAGGCTAGACGAAAAAATTTGTGAGAAAAGACCCGGTTTGCAGAAGAAAAAAATCATCTTTCATCAGGACAATACACCTGTCCACAAAGATGTTTTGGCAATGGGAAAATTAAGGGATCTGCACTATGAATTGTTGGAACATCCACCCTATTCCCCAGATTTGGCTCCCTCTGACTTCTATCTCTTCCCAACACTAAAACTCTTTCTCACTGGTCAGCGTTTTTCATTGAATCAAGAGGTGATTGCAGCTGTGGAGAGGTATTTTGCAGATCTTACTGAGAACCACTACCATCGCTGGAATAAATGTATTAGTCTTATGGGAGATTACGTTGAAAAATAAAAATAATTTTGAAATTATAAATTCGTTTTTTCATTGTTATGCCGAGAATTTTTCAGACCACCCTCGTATATTGTTATGCTTAATACTATTTTTTAAATAACACTTTCACATATGTAAAGGAAAGTAGAATTAATGAAATAATGTATATATTTTGCTCAATGTGAGCATCATTCAGGGAGAAAGCAAAAGAATTTGCTACAGCATTTAAAACAAGAGCACAAGAATAACTGATACAGCAAGTGCATGCTTTGTGTTTCGGTTGCAGCTGTGTGAGTAGGAGGAAACGTCATTAAAGTTTCAGGGAAAACAGGTATAGTTATGCAATTTAAAAAAAATATATATATAAAAATAAAAAATATTAAAAAAATAAAAAATAAATGCAGCCTGGCTGGCCAAGTGGTTAGCATATCCACTCCCCAGCCAAAAGACTGTGGGTTTGAATCCCACCATGGCATGGATGTTTGTGATTGTCTGTGGAAATACTAGTGGTGGTGGTCGGTGTAGTTGTGGTCAGTTGGTGGAGTGTGAGTAATGGAGACAGAGTTGTAGAGTGGATGTCCTCCCTCGATGAGTCTTTGGACTCCCTGGAGGTGACAAATAATAATAATATACAATTAATTGCAATTATTTTCCAAAAGTTAGAAATAAGCATAGTCTATTCAATTAAGATTAGATTAGATTAGTGGTGTAGGGCTTCACATGATTCCAGTGAACTGTGTGTCTAGTGTCAATCACATGAGAATCAAGGCCTGAACCTTCTGATTCCAGAAATCTTATATAATCTTGATGTTCTCGAATTCTGATCTCAGCAGAATAGGCAGTGCATCCAAAGTAGTACAGATGACAGGAACATGGTATTCTGTTGAAATCATAATCTAAGAACATCATGATTATATAAGATTTCTTCTTATAAGATTATATAAGAAATTAAAGATAGTCTTAATAACTGTCTTTTATTCTGATTTCTATTCATTCACAATCTTTCACTCAAAAATGAAATATTCTCTTACCTCATTAAACTCTTAGCATGCAACTGAAGAAATCTTTTGCTCAAAAAGATATGCATATACATAAATTCCTTCCACTGAGAACAGCATTTGAGTTAATTCATTTTATTACATTAAATTTTAATGAATAAAATCAGCAAGAAAAATAAACTAAACAGACAACAGAATTAGCAAAGCTGGTATAGTAAGACGTCAACTGAATAAATTTATATGGATAAGAGTATAAGTGAGAAATACATTAAAACATCAAATTAGCTGTATATATATATAAGACAGTGTCCAAACCAATTTTAATTTATAGATCAGAGAGCTGGGTCAGAATCAGAAATAAAATACTTGATCAAAGACTGAAGAATACAGATACGAGAATTCTGAGAAAGATTGGGAGAGTGAATGGATGGCATCAATGGCAGTATAATATTAAAAATGAGGATATTAGGAAGGCACTTGTCATTGTTAGCATTCAAGAATGTCTTAGCAGAGCTAATCTGAAGAAGAAATGTTAGCAAAACAAGTCTTCTTCACCAGGATGGCAGAAAAAAGACTCAGAGGAAGACTAAGATCTACATGGACTGATACAATAAAAAGTGCTTTAGAAGAGAGAAATATATGATCTGATAATACTGGAGTCTTGAGAAGTAACAGATTAATTTGGAGGAAAATTGTCAATTGGAAGTTAGTAATGATGTAACTTTTTTTGTGTACTACCACTATTATATCCTGAGCACTCCCTGGAAGAACATGTCAGAATTTTGATGAAGATGCTATTGAAAAAGCTTAGAAATGGAGGAAAGAGTACCTTAAAAGGAATCAGAGATGACAATGGTGACATGAAAACCAAAGAAATTCTAGATGTCTGGAGTAATTAATTTAAAAGACTGACAAATGAAACCAGCAGTGATATCATAATGATAGAAAAACATTCACAGAACAGGAATACAATCAGGAATACACATCAATACTTTAAGTAGAAAAAACATCAGAAATCTGAATGTGAAAAAGCTGCTGGAGTAGACAATATTCAGCCAGAAATGCTCAAATATGGAGGTAAAAAGTTTTACAGTTACACCCTGCATAATTCAGAAGATATGGTCAGAAGATCAAATTCGGAATGTTTGTAGTGGAACTCTCATAGTACCCACCTATAAAATGGGAAATAAAATGGAGAATTACAGGGAAATATTCTATTGAGTGTTCCTGATAAAAATTATACAAGTATACTTCAGAAACAGCTAAAAAAAAAAAAAAGAAGTTTTGGAAAGGAAGCTTAGAGAAAAAGACATTGGATTCAGACCAAACAGAGACTGTCAGGATCAAATTTTCACTTTAAGACAAATAGTGAAGAAGTCATGGGAATATAACATGGACCTGTATTCAGATTTAGGCCTAAATCCAGCTTGCTCTATGGGTATCTTGCTGTAGATAATTAGAGAAATCCTAATGTACAGCAATCGTTCAAGAAGTTTTAGACAGATGCTTAACAATGCAATGTGCTAATAGCTTGTAACAAGAGATGTCTTTCCCAGGTTTTAAAATAACTATTATTTTTGATTTCTTAAATAAATATCGCTTTTTATTTCTTACAGTTACTACATCAGTGCCCATTAAATAGCTGACTAATATGTATAATGACATCTTAGAGAAACGAATATTGCCAACAATCTTAAGTAAGAATGCTATAACAGCAGTAATTAATGAGTGCTGAGGATATTATTGCTCTTTATAAATCTCACACAAGGACTACCAGACACTTTTTCTTAAGTTTTATTTTCACTGATTTCTTAAATTATCAAATTGAGCATTGACAAAATTATCTAGTGGCTATGGAAGGACAGCACTCTAAGGAAAACTGTAAATGAACAGACATTGGAAGCTAACTCATGGGGAAAAATCCTAGATACTGCAGAACCTGTTAGCTGCTGTGCAGACAAAAGAAAATACTGGTAAATATGGATTTTAAATAAGACAGAAATTTAAATAGCTAGTACCTGACTTAACCGCCTACTTCTAGGACGCAACTTTACAGGTGAAACAACCTCATCTGATGCACCCGATGCTTCTTCACTTTCACCATCTGAACCAATTTTAGGGTGTTCATGGACAATACCTAAAAATTGGATTTTGATATGTGATTATAAAGGTACTAATTTAAAGATTTATACAAGCAGAAGTTTATATTTCTCTACTATAGGATTTACACAAAAACAATCAATGTGCAGAATTCAATGTCCTATTTCAAATCTAGATACAGTCAACTCTCAATACAGCAAGAGCTGTTATAGTGAATTCACTCAGAATAGCAAACTACCAAAAAATGAAGCTAATTATTCCATAGCTTCAACGTATACTATAGGAAATTTACTACAGCAAATTTTCATTTATTAGAAACTATTTCTTCATTTCCTAAAGACTTACTATAGTGAGAGCCAACTGTACTTTTTTTTTTATTCTCTCTGTATGCTGAAGAATGATTCTAATTATGTTTAACAACAGGATAAGCTATCATAATCATTAAAAATGTTAATGATATCAAATTTTAATTCAGAAGATATGGTGTTTTTTCCAACAGAAAATTTTATACCAAACTGGACAGCAACTTGTGCAATTTCCCAAGACAATCTCAAAATTTTAATCCACAGCTGGATGTGACTCAATGCTCCGGTAGAAAACTATTGTAGGAAAGGTGTTAGAAAACCAGAACTCAAATAGAATTCTCCTATTGATAAAGTGTGTTGAACAATGACTTTTATCACCAATATGCTTTTTCTTCAAAAGAAGAAATTCATGACATCATGGAAAAAATAACTTGAGTCAAAGGTATTTCATTGATTATATCATTATTCATGATTGTGATTGTAATGATGTGCTTAACACAAGAGCCACGTAGAATGATGATAATTTTATTCACTCCATCATGGCTATCAAGAATGCACCTAAGAGGAATCAGATATGTGAAACACACAGACAATGTTGATGATATAAAAGATCAGCCAAATAAATGCAACCAGTTCAAACAGTATCTCAACAACAAATTACTCATTGAGCATTCTTAATTTAATGCTAACACAGGCTGGTACAAATCTTGTACCAGCCTGTGTTAGCATTAAATTAAAACTGTAGGCCAATCTAAGCAACAAGACTAGTTTAATTAAAATGACAGAGAAAATTCTAACTGATACAGAAAAACTTTTCCAAGCCTGGCAAGGATGATCCCATATCTCTTTAAAGGAAAAGGAATATCAACATATTGAATGTAGAGGTATAAAGGAGAATAAGACTTCTGAGAAAGTAGGGTGTTACAACTGGGTTGGACCACGAGAGTCACCTGAAGGAGCACTTTGTTGGCAAGTAATCTTCAACTGAGGGTATAGCACTGTAGTCTGTCATTTCTTAGTTAAAGTCACTACATCTCCCTACACCCTCATCACTTCTCTCTTTAAACTCATTCACTAATAGTGCATTAACAGCTATCTCTGACAATAAACTTTGGTCATTCACTACTCTCCTAGTAAAAAAAATTCTAACCCTCACATCAATGTCAAATTCACTCAACTTCCAGGGGTGATCATTTCTTTACCATTCTCCTGTCATGTATTGAAAAGCTGCATCTATCTTATAAAATCCCTTAGCAACTTATATGACAGACTGGTACCAGAGGCAGACAAATGCATAACCACATTTGATGGTTAGCCGAGAGGTCAGCATATCCGCTCTCCAGCCAAAGGCTGCAGGTTTCAATCCTGCTGTGGGCATGGATGTTTGTGATTGTCTGGAAAATACTAGTGATGATGATGGGCGGTAGATGCCATTGGTGTAGATGATAATAGTAGTTGCGGTTCATTGTAGTTGGTGGATTGAGTGGTGAAGACAGAGCTGTAGAATAGGTGCCCTCCCTCGATGAGTCTTTGGACTCCCTGGAGATGTTACATAATAATAATAATTATGTGGGGAATAAAAAGGGAAATAAAATTGAATGTGAGAATTACAGAGGTATTTCCCTACTGAGTGTTCCTGGCAAGATTTATGCAAGTATACTTGAGAAACAGTTGAGAAGAACTGTGGAAGAAACGCTTGGTGAAGAACAAGCTGGATTCAGGCCAAATAGAGGCTGTGAGGATCAGATCTTCACTTTACAACAAATAGTTGAGAAAGCATGGGAATATAACAAAGACCTATATTTAAGTTTTGTTGATCTAGAAAAGGCATATGACAAGGTGCCAAGAGAGAAACTATTCAATACACTACAGTTATATGGTGTCAATGGGGCATTATACCAAGCAATACTTAGTCTTTATTTGAGCTATAAGTCAGCAGTTAGAATTGAAGGAAGTACAGGAAGATGGTTTAATGTTAAATCTGGTGTGAGACAAGGATGTACATTATCCCCTCTGTTATTCATTATCTATATGGATCACATTATGAAGGAAAGTGGTAGTAAACATGATATCAAAATTGGAGATGTTAATGTCAGCTCTTTGCTTTATGTTGATGATATTATACTTCTAAATAAATCCGCTACAAGTTTGCAAGATTCCCTGACTAAATTGAATAACTGTTGTGATAGATATGGTATAAAGGTCAGCAATAAAAAGACAAAGACAATGAAAATAGGTAGAATCGTTGAAAATGTCAACTGTGTTGTGAACAGAGAACCTGTGAAACAAGTAAAACATTTCAGCTACTTAGGCACGATTTTTAGTGAAGATGGTAAATTAAATATGGAAATAGACAACAGAATCAACAAAGCTGGTATAGTAGGAAGTCAATTGAATAAATTCATATGGAATAAGAGAGAAATTAGTCAGAACACTAAATTAGCTATACAAGACAGTGTTCAAACCAGTTTTAACTTATGGATCTGAAAGCTGTATCAGAAATAAAACACTTGATCAAAGACTAGAGACCGCAGATATGAGAGTCCTGAGCAAGATTAGAGGAGTGAACAGATGGCACCAATGGCAATATCATATTAAAAATGAGGATATTAGGAAAGAACTTGACATTGTCAGCAGAGCTAATCTGAGGTGATATGGTCAATTAAACGGAATGGGCGAGGAAAGATTAGCAAAACAAGTGTTCTCTGCTATGGCAGGAAAACGACCCAGAGGAAGACCAAGATATAGGTAGATTGATACGATACAAAGTGCCTTAAACGATAGAAATATAAGATCTGATAATGTTGGAGT
The DNA here is from genome assembly GCF_054136105.1 of Typopeltis vanoorti. Classification (NCBI taxonomy): domain Eukaryota; kingdom Metazoa; phylum Arthropoda; class Arachnida; order Uropygi; family Thelyphonidae; genus Typopeltis; species Typopeltis vanoorti. Next base: position 70,795,676 of record NC_143553.1, on the reverse strand, counting down.
CTTGACAAGTAACAGACTGATTTGGAGGAAAATTGTAGATAGGAAGTTAGTAATGATGTAATTTTTCATGTAGTACTATCATATCCTGTACCATCCTTGAGGGTACATGTCAGGAATTTGATGATGATAATTATGTGGAAAAGTAATGTGTACCAAAGTCCACTTGGCCAACCAGGCTGGCAAATGAACTGCTCATAATATGAAGATATTTAAAACAATAACACTCTCTTTTGTTAAATGACATGTAAGTGGACTTTAGTACACAAAGGTTTGAATCCCGCCATGGGCATGGATGTTTGTGATTGCCTGTGAAAATATTAGTGGTGGTAGTGAACTGTAGATGGAGTTGGTGTGGATGATGATAGTTGTGGTTACTTGTAGTTGGTGGAGACAGAGTTGAAGAGTAGGTGCCCTCCCTCGATGAGTCTTCGTACCACAATTGTATCTCGTAATAATAATAATCTTTTCATTCCATTTATCAAAAAACAAATGGAACATAAATAACACTGGTATAAAAAAGGACAGAAAGTTACTTCATTTTAATAAAATCTATGATCAAGTAATATACAGTCTTTCCCCAATTAAGTGGAGATTTATAGTTATATTTAAAAAAGATTTTTTTCAAGTTCATGCTTGAAAAATTTAAGATACATCTTAAACCAATCTTAAACTTTTAAGATAAACCCACTTAACTATTCTTGGTTTCTGCTTAGTCTCTAATGAAAACCAAGAGTTACTGTAAGGTCAGTGAAATCCTTAACCAAAACATTACAATCAACTCACCTGATAACAAACATCATTATGATAAACTCACTATAACTACTGGCCTGGTTGGCCAAGTGGTTAACATCTACTCTCCAATTAACAGGTTGCAATTCTGAATCCTGCTATGGGCGTGGTTGTTTTTGATTTTCTTTAGGTGGTAGATGAATTTCATCACCTAGTGTAAGAACACTGCCCTGCTTAATGGAGTCTTGAAGTGGCTTGAAAAAGTTTCTCTGTTTGGTCTCTAAAGCAAGGTTTCCTGGACTATGTACAAAATAAATGAAAAAAATACAATAAATATATATAAAATGAATAAAAATGGGGAAAAAAAATCCTTAGCCCACCCATGACATTAATATACCATAGATTAATAGAAGACTTTCTATTAACCTATGGTACAGATCCAAATAAAAAACAACTACAGAACACTCTCAACCACATTTTATAGCACAATGGTATTCTGAATAGAAATTCACTATAATAATCAATTTCTCAAAACCCTATGAGTTTTCAATAGTGGCAGTAGGCTATAATAATAATGATAATAAAATGCCACAAATGGGTGGGGCAGAGTTCACAATGTATGCTGAAGATATATCATAAGGCAGCATGGTTTGCCATGTGGATAGCATCTCCACTCTCCAACCAATAGGTTGTCAGTACAAGCCCTACTGCCCAATGACAAATCTTCAGATCTGTCATGAGGCAACAGGGTTTGTACTGTTATCTTCAGATAGTGATTCAGATTTAGTAAGGCTATGTCTTTAGATAGCACATAAGCACACAAATTTCAGTCACCAGTATGAGTCCATTACCCTGCTTACTGAAAAGCTAAATGTTTGGTCTCTAGGGCAGGGTTTACAAATCATCTAGCTCTTAGTCCACCTAAAATATCACCACACTGTTGGTATTTTAGGTGGGGTAATGAGAGTTACATTTTTCTATGGGTGAGATTCATAAAAAATAAAACTAAAAATAATAAAAAAAACTCAATAACCTCAAAACGTTTTAGCTCTAAGACAAACAAAACATTCTTTACTTACTTGGTATGGAACAATAATCCATATTTACTCATTTGTTTTTTTTTTCCATTGGTAAGGTAATTATGCTGTAACCTTTATAAGTTCATTTGTATTGAATATATTTATTTTTATTTTTTTTTGGGGGGAGCGGCGATTTCGCTTACTGGATTGGATGTGAAATCCGATATTTGACAATGTTTACTATTCTCATCACATATACATAATATGTATAAATATACAATTCAAGTACACCATCAACATTTTCTGTTGGTTTTTACATTTATTTTGGGATGATTGTTTGTTATAAACAAATAAATATATTTTCCTTATATATAAAAATAGGGTAAAATACATTATCAGATAGTTTTCATAGTCTATACAAATGTTTAAAATAAGTTAGTGAGTTTTTAAAATATTTTATTTATTTTACTTTTTTGTGTAACCAAGGACTGTAGCTATAATGGTTACTAGAAAATTAAATTTACATGATAGTCACTGCAAAATCCACTGGCTGTGTCTATGAGGGCTCACATAACAAGATACATACTTGACATAATATATTAGAATCATAATTAGACATGGTATATAAGGTATAATGATCTCTTAAGATATATATGTTTAAAATAAGTCAACATTATTTAGTCCCATGAGGTGGTCCTCAATCTTTTTCTGAAAGCATAATCCAAGATTGATTTTATTTCATTTGTGAGTTAATTGTAGCTAGGTATTAAAAGGGTTTATGAAAAAATTCTTTGTCTGTCTTAGGTACTACCAGCAATTTCCAGCCAGAGAGTAAACCATAGTTTACTATATATACCGAAAAGCTTACAGCATTCTTTCTTATATATAATATACAACAATAAAGATGGAGTTTTTGTAATGGCAAAGCTTAACTTTCATTTCTTAACTAAAATTTATTTATTTCTCTTTTATTACTCATTCTTTTATATTCTCTTTTATTATTATTTATATTACATTCTTACATCACAAAAAAAATAAACCTCAAAATTATTTTTAAAATTAGTTTTGTTCTTGAGCAAGTTATTAGACCAATAAGATATAACAAATTTTTATTGTTTATCTTACTGTAGTGCAATAGCAGAGATCAAATATTAAATATCAAACATTAAATAAAATCAAACTCCTCTCTGATGTAATTCACAATTAATGGAATAATCTGAGAAGAGCAGAGTAATTATCCAGCACCAATCCCACTGGTAATTGTACTAGATAATTTAAATTCAAAACTAATGCTTCTACAGGGTGTTCGGGATAAATTTGACATATTTATAATTAATTATATTTTTCCGTAAGTTACATGTATTAACACACACTTCTCTTCATTTAAAAGTTTGGACCCTTCTTCATTCACATACAAGATGTCAGAAAGGATGGATAGCTGGAACCCACCTGAATCATGGAAGAGAATAACTTGTATCATGATGATTCGTGCCCGCCATCAAAATAAGGATATTACGACTGCTGCCCAATGCTCCCTGAATACAGTAAAAACAATCAGGCATGAACTAGAGACTTGCAATGGTGACTACGAGGATGTAGCAAGAAGAAAGATCCCTAGCAGACGATCTGATTGTGTTCGTACAGCAGAATTCCTCGCAAATCTGCAGGAACAGGTGTTGAAGAACCCTGGCATTGGAATTCGGGCTTTGTTCGTGGAGTTGCTAACTGTAGTCAAGCCCTGGATAACAAGGGTAGGCAATGGTAGGCCGTATGTATGGCAGCAGGATTCGGCCCCTTGCCACACCTCTGGGAAAAGTCAAAAATGGTTGTCTGAAAATTTCTACGACTTCACCAGTCCAAATGTTTGGCCTCCAAACTCCCCAGACCTTAACCCCATGGATTATTTTGTATGGGGCGCAGTTGAAAAAGACACCAATCGCACTTCCAGTAATACAAAAGCCCAGTTAATGGATAAAATTAAAACAGTTTTTGCGGCCCTTCCCAGGGAGACTGTAGCATCAGCTTGTTCGAGGTTCCGAAGCAGAATTGAAGCTGTGATCGATGCTAATGGTGGTTATTTTGAGTAAATCTTGTTGATAGTATTGTAATTAACTCTGCCTGTAATGTTTTTTTGTCAATTCATTAAATTTAATAGATACAAAGAAGATTTTCTTTTTCCTTACGAAACTGTCAAATTTATCCCGAACACCCTGTATATGTCATGTAAAAATAACAGCAGGAGTGAGTTTTGGTGTCAAATGCTAAAAAATGCAGTTCAATATTAATTCTGCTGCTATGGGACTGTTCGATTTTTTTTCAATAGTGTTCACTATATAATATTCATATTTTCTGCTTAAACAAAGGATACTTATTAAATGTAATTATAAGATGCCACCTGAAAGGATATACTGTGTGTGTGTACACACACTGAGTTAGCTTTGCATTACGAACACCTGCATAATAATGCATTGATCCACTCTCTGTGTAGTTGTTGCTTGCAGATGCCCAGGAACAGATTCCACAAGGTGTTGACCATCCTCCATGATTAACTCTAACATATCCACTGCAGGAACTCCATCAATTCAAGCTCATTCCGTGGAGGAGGATCAGCAGTTCTCATACTCCATCCTAGCATATCCCACATATGTTCAATTGGGTTAAAGTCTGGGGAGTTTGGGGGCCAAGGCAATATGGAAAATTCGTTGTCATGTCCTACAACCACTCAGTAGATGTTCAAGCCTGATGACAAGGTGCATTTTCCTGTTGAAAGATGGCATTCTGGTTGGGGTAACTTCCTGCAGATATGGATGGAGATGGTAAGCTAACAGTAGAATGGTGAACTCCTTGTAGAGTTCACCATTCAATGTTTGTAGATAACAAATGGACCTAGGGTGTTCCAGAGGAAAAAAAAAAAGATTTCCAAGCCATAACACCACATCCACAAGCCTGTTGAACCCCAACTGTGCAATTAGGGGTAGGGCTTAATGCTGTTTATGCCAAATGTGAACCCAGCCATCAGCATGGTGAAGCAGAAAAAGGGACTTATTACTACAGATGACTTTCTTCCATTGGTCAAGGGTCCACTGCCAACATTCCTTGGCCCATGCAAGGCATTGTTTGCAATGCCTGGTCATCACATGAGTATGTTAGTCTCTGGCTGTAGAAATCCAGGCGACGGCACATGTTGCATGTGGAAATGGATCAAACTGCCACACTGTTGTACTGGTGGGTGAGCTGTGTCACCAATATGAGCCCTTCTGCTGGATGTCTGTTCATGGTTAATCCAGTCCTGGCACACATTGATACAGGAGTACAGGAGCAACTAACAAGTGCAGCTGTTTCCAAAATACTAGCACCTATCCTCCAAGTCTCAACTATCTGCCTGCGATCAAACTGGCTTACGTCGGCATGTTTTCCCATTACTAGCAAAGGTTACTGATTACGTACAGAGAAACGGTATCCCCATTTATAGTAGCCACACACAACGTTAATATCATGGTACCTCGTTATTGTGCCAAAAATGTAAATCAGGGTGGGGGGTTTTCCTAATGCAAAGCTAACTCTGTGTATGTGTGTGTGTAAACACACACAAAAAAAATTATAGTAGCAGTGTTGGATAATATCCAACACACACTCACACACAAACAATAAACTCTTTCACTAATAAATAGCAATACGGTATTCATTACACATATAACTTAAATTATAAACCGAGTACTTACCAGGAACAGAAGAATGCTTGTGATGAATATCCATAATACGAGAAGTGGAGAATGAAAGACGTCGGCTGGCTCTTGCAAGAAGGCCCATATTTTGACTACCTAATATTTAAATTGTCAAAAGATGAAGTTTACTTTTTTTTTCTTCAAACACTGTTATATATAAAAAACAATGTTGATTATATAAATGACAAATCAAAATTTATTAGCAGTCTTCTTGTGATTATATGTCATCCCCACACCCTACAACCTCAATATATGTAAAATGTTCACTTTTATCATCAGTTACATTCTTACATCAATTACATTTAAATTCCAGAGGTTAGGATTTCCCTTTCAGAAAAGGCTGCATAGATTCACATCATGAGAAGCTTCATAAATTGAGAGAGCTCATGATTACCACTCCTGGATGGTGAATTCAGTAATCTAAGTATGAATTTTGGGGGCAACCTGTAACCTTCCCTTCTTCATGCATGACAAAAGTGTGTTTACTTGGTGTGATAATAGAGACATGTTAATGACACTGTCAGAATAAAAAGAGAAGTGAGATGTAATAGTTGTTGCAAGTATGAATGATTTAAAAGACGAAAAATATGGAATGCAAATAGATGGAAAGAGTTACTTGAAGCAAAAAAAAAAAAAAAAAAAGAAGGGTGAGAAAAATCATTTTCTAACTTTGCTGGATAAAAGTCTTTCCCAGTTTTCTCCATTCCATCATCTTTTCAGTTATTCTCGTCAACTGCATTCTAGCAATTCTAACCATTTAATTATCTCTGCTAATAATTAAAACCATCTTGTGCTATCTATCTTGCAATGTGTCCACATGGCAAAATAAAGACTATAAATCTGTTGCCAAGGTATGACAGTGAATTGATAAGAACAGCCATGAAATCAGTTTTTACAGTATGAAATGAAGAAAACTAGATGGATGAAAGGACACTTGTACCGCACACAAAGGCAACACAACACTAAATGAGACATACGACTTAAATATACGATTATAGATATACAACTTAAAGTCTCATCTAAGGCATTGTAGGAGGCTTAAGTTTTAAATTTGGAGGATTTACAACCTAAATCAATAAATGAGGATTATTGTTTCCAAATTTTGGTAAGTTTCTTGCATCTATATTTATTTAAATTCAGTTGATTTCTGAGGGTAGCTACAGATTCCACAAACAGTCTTTCTTTTATTAATTTACTATGATGGAGCATGGCGATTTTTTTTCCAGAAGATATTATTAGTGGTATCCAATGCATGGTCTGAAGGATCAAATTGACAGAGTCGTGCACTGCATAGTTCAGAAGGCCTTGACAGAGGGACGAATTCCAGATGATTAGAGTAGAGCTCTTATAGCACCTATATATAAAAAGGGAAATAAAACTGAATGTGAGAATTATAGAGGTATTACCCTATTAAGATTTATACAAGTATACTTGAGAAACAGTTGAGAATGATCGTGGAAGAGAAGCTTGGTGAAGAACAAGCTGGATTCAGTCCAAATAGAGGCTGTCTGGATCAGATTTTCATTTTACAACAAATAGTTGAGAAATCGTGGGAATATAACAAAAATCTGTATTTAAGTTTTGTAGATCTGGAAAATTTATGTCACAAAATGTCAAGAGAAAAGCTATTCAAAATGCTACAGTTGTATGTTATAACTGGAGCATTATATTAAGAAACACATAGTGTATTTCATAGTGTAAATACATAGTAAATTCAAAATGCTACAGTTGTATGTTGTCACTGGGGCATTATATAAAGAAAAAAAAAATTAAAAATGAAAGGAATACATAGTCTTTATTTGAGTTGTAAATCAGCACTTTAGAATTGAAGGAAGTGCAGGAAGATGGTTTTATGTTAAATCTGGTGTCAGAGAAGGATGTACATTATCCCCTCAATTATTCGTTATCTATATTGATCGCATTATGAAGGAAAGTGGTATCAAACCTGATATCAAAATTGGAGACATTAATCTCAACTCTTTGCTTTATGCAGACAATGTTATACTTCTAAATAAATCCAATACAAGTCTGCACTGGATTCAATTTAGTCAGATTCCCTGACTAAATTGAATAACTGTTGTAATAGATTTGGTATGAAGTTCAGCAATAACAAGACAAAGACAATGAAAGTAGGCAGAAGCATTGAAAATATCAACTGCATTGTGAATGGAGAACCTATAGAACAAATGCATGATTTTTAGTGAAGATGGTAAATTAAATATGGAAATAGACAACAGAATCAATAAAGCTGGTATGATAGGAAGTCAACTGAATAAATTTATATGGAATAAGAGAGAAATTAGTCAAAACAGTAAATTAGCTGTATAAAAAACTGTATTCAAACCAATTTTAACTTATGGATCTGAGAGCTGGATTAGAAGAAAAACGCTTGACCAAAGACTAGAAAACACAGATATGAGAGGCCTGAGAAAAATTAGAGGAGTGAACAGATGGCATCAGTGGCAATATCAAATTAAAATGAGGATATTAGGAAAGAACTTAACATTGAAAAACCTAAAATGTGGTGATGTTAATCTTAGCTCTTTACTTGATACAAATGATGTTATTCTTCTGAATAAATCCAGTATAAGCCTGCAGGATTCCTGACTAAATTGAACAACTGTAGTAATAAATTTGATATGAAAATAACAATTAAAAAGATCAAGACACTGAAAATAGGAAATATTGAAAACATCAACTGCATCCTCAATGGTGAACAAATATGAAGACATAATTTTTAGTGAAGATTGTAAATTAAATATGGAAAGAGACAAAAGAATTAGTAAAGGTGATATGGTAGCAAGTCAGCTGAATAAATTTACATGGAATAAGAAAGAAATTAATCAAAATACTCATTTAGCTATATACAAGACTGTGTTCAAACCAATTTTAACTTATGGAGTTGAAAGCTGGGTTAGAAATAAAACCCTTTATCAAAGGACTGGAGACCACAGATATGAGACTCCTGAGAAAGATCAGTAGAGTGAACAGATGGCATCAATGGTAGTATCATATTAAAAATGAGGATATTATATTATATGGGCAACTCCATGGAGTCCGAAGACTCGTTGTGGGAGACCCAATCAATCATACCTCTCCCTGAACCCGTTCTACTCAATCGCCATTCTCTAAGCAAAAAATCTAGTCCTCATATCTCTACTGACCACACCTTTATTCAACTTCCAGGGAAAACCCCTTATTCTGGTCCCTCTAGCCAAGTGTTGAAACATTACCCTTGCATCTATTCTATAAAATCCTTTAAGCAACTTAAATGTTTCTATCATATCTCCTCTTTTTCTCCTATCAACTAACTTCTGCAATCCACACACCTTCAATCTCCTCAGAGGGGAAAATCCATAGGCCACTTCACCTTCTTGGTCAATCGCCTCTGAATCCTCTCCACCACTTCCTTATTTCCAAGAAACTCAGACGTCCAGACTTAAGCATAGTAATCCAGATGTAGGTATATCGAGGCCTTATAAAGAGAACACATTAATAAACCCTTATTAATGTGCTCTTCACTAGCCAAGTAATCTTATTGACTACCTTAGCAACCTTAGCAATATGTACACTAAACTTTAACTCTCTGTCTACCACCACCACCCCTAAATCTCTAGCTAAATGTATTTCCTGGAGTACAGTGCCATCAATATGAATACATGGCTTGAAATCTATTTATCCCACAATGCATAACTTTACATTTCTCGACATCAAACTGACACCCATTAAATTGTTCTGCAAGCTCACCACATCACTTTGATTAACTATTACTCTACCTAATTTCATATCATCAGCAAAACAACTGAATATTTCCTTTCAGGTTATTTCATATATCATTTATCTACAAATAAAACAGCAATGGTCCCAACACTGAACCTTGTAGCACCACTTATCATCTGTTTTCACTTCGATTCTGCCCCTCCGTATACCATTTTTTGAAATCTGTCCAGAAGTCACCCTCTTATCCACTTAAGCAGTGTCATATCCATCCCCATTTGTTCTAATTTAAGTAACAGTGGTCCATGTGGTATTCTGTCAGATGCCTTTGCAAAATCCAGAAAAATCATTGTGTAGCCATTTCCTTTATCCAACTCAGCTGTTACTCTATTATAAAAAAGTTAGTAAATTACTAAGACATGACCGACCCTTCACAAAGCCATGCTGACCCTCATACAGTATCATAGTTTTATCTACCCATTCTTGAATTCTCTTTTTTAACAATTTTTCTAGTACTTTTACCACCATGCCTGAAATACTGATAGGACTATAATTTGCTACTGTAGTCTAAGAACCTCCTTATGCATAGGAATAATTATGCCCTCTTTACCACTCCCTTGGCTCTTCCAGAGCTGAGACTTAAATTAAACAGCTCAGTCAAAGGCACTGCCAGTTCCCTTGCACATTCTCACAAAACCCTAGCTGATATCCCATCTAATTGCATAGCTATATTTACATTGAGATACTGCAATATCCTAAGAACCCTTCCAATTCATACACCTCTGTTTCCATATTAGTGTCTGTCACATAGTTTAAAGCAGTAACCTCAATAGGAAAATATATGCTTAAATTGGTCACTAGGTAAACCAACTATTTGATCTGCTTCTGTTTCCTCATGTCCATCATCACTTACTAAGGTTAATCTTCCACATAGTCACTCTTCCTCTTACTTGCCACATAACAAAAGCACTCTCTGGGATTTGATTTCCTTTGGCCTGCTTGGCTAAATTCTTCTCATAATCTGATTTTGCCTTTCTTGCCATGCTGGTCACCTTTCTTGCCTGAGTCTTGTACAGATCATGAGTTTGTTGGTCACCTTTTTCTTTATATACTCTCCACAACATTTTCTTCTTCTGCAGCTCATGCTTAATGATATTACTCATACATCTAACTCCTACCCAATTAACCCTCCTTACCCTAGGTACACAATTTAATAATGCTTCCTCTAGATAACTATATCTCATGCACTACTACCATCCTTACCCTGCAGCGTTTTATGCCATGGTACAGATTTAAGCTCCTTCCTAAGCATCTCATAATCACCTTTATTGTAGTTCCACAAATATTTCTTCTTGATAGCATATTCCTCATGTTTTACAATTTCCCAAGTCAAGACCGCATGGTCATTTTACCAATTGGAGGCAATGCTGTAACCTTGGTTATGGATAGCTCTTCTAATCCTATTACCAGGTTGAATACTCCCCCACCCCTAGTCTCCTCCATCACATGCTGACTTAAGTAATTATTTCTCACATGGCAGAAAAGAAATAGTATAAATTCTATTTTCTTTCTGCCATGTGATCTTTCTTCCTTCTAATCTATATCTCCATAGTTGAAGTTCCCCATAATAATCACTCAACCTGTACTCATTGTACTAATGTGGCGATGCATGTCTTCCAGATCATCTGTGAAAGTTCCTGGCCTATAAGAACAACCAACTGTATATTTTGTTTTACTGGTCTTAATCTAACACCAGATTTCTTTTCTTTCATATCACCTCCCATCGCAAAAATTTGGAGTCACTAACATCCTCAAAACAGAGCTATAACAATTTGCTCTAATCAACAAGCTCTTAAACAAGAATTTAAGATTACTAGCAACACATTTATAAATAATGGCTATAACAAAAATACTATTAATAAAGGTCTTCATAAAATTTCATCAAAAAAGAATATAGATTACAGAAAAACCATAGCCATTCCATATATTAAAGGGTTATCAGAAAAAATCAATAGAATCCTACACCATTATAATCTCCACACCTATAATCTACACCTATAAAATTAAAATACATATTCAACTCCTCTAAGGATCCTCTCCTCCCAGTGGTACATCCTGGGGTTTATTGCATTTACTGCACCTGTAACTTCTTATGTTGATGGTACCTATATATATTGGTAAAAGTGGATGAAACTGTATATATTGGTGAAAGTGGATGTACAATCGCTATACGTAAAAAAAAGAACACAAAAGACATTTTTGTGTCTCTTGTGTTCATGCAGAGGCCTGCTTCATCAAAAAAAATTTTGATGAAGCAGGCCTCTCAGATCACGCTCTCAACTACCTACACCAAATTGAGTGGAAAAGTACCTGCTCTTTACATCATACAGAAACCTGGTATTAAAGAAAATTTAAAGAAGCACGTGAAATTCTGATTAACCACCCTAATCTCAACAATAATGGTGGCAAAAAAATTCCAAGAATTTGGATACAAAACAGCATACTTCAGGACTTTAAGCAATTTTCAGCTTTTATTGGAAACTATTCCATATCAATTGATTGAAATTTATATGTATAATCACATTTTTTTTTTTTTTAATATATATATATATATATATATAAACATGTTGCTCTCCAGCCCATGTAACCTAACAGATAATTTGGGATTTAGCCGACCAAATTGTATTCTTATTGGCTTAAACCAAGATATGAAATGATGGTACAACATGACAAAATTTCATGCCGGCTGGGGCGTCGCCCGATTAAACAAGGCCCCCGTTGTTTTCGCCAGGGAACCAGGGGCGAACAGCGAAAAGTCAGCTACTGGAACAAATCTGACACATCCCAACTCAACATCACCAGAATTAAAGATTGGTACCATCAACATAAGAAGCCTGAATGGCAAAGAAACTGAGCTAGCTGAGGAATTAGATAAGTACCAGATCGACATAATAGGGGTGACCGAAACAAAAAAGACAAAAACTGGTGAAATCTTTCTGAGCAATAAATACAAAATGTTATATTCAGGCAATGACAATCAAGGAAAAGAAGGAGTAGCCATAGTAGTCAACACAAAATACGAGGCTAATCTTCTTGAATGGCAGGCAGTCTTAAGTAGAGTGATGTGGGCGAATATGAGAATGGGAAACTGGACAATGAGACTTATTTGTGCCTATGGTCCCACAGAATGTTCTACTAAGGTAGAAGTGGAGGAATTTTTTGATGCTTTAGAAAAAGCAACTGACACAATGAAAAACGAAAAGTTATTCCTTGTTGGGGATCTAAATAGCAGAGTAGGAAATGATTGTCAGACATATAAAAATATTTTGGGAAAATTTGGAAAAGAGGAAAGCTAATAATAATGGCAATTTCCTATTGGATTTCTGTTCAGGACATGGACTGGTTATTATTAACACCATGTTCCAACATAATAATGTGCACAAATTCACATGGAGACAGGGAATAAGAAAAGTCTCATTGACTATGTTATTGTTGATAGTGATGTTTTCTCTCTGGTACAGGTCACTAGAGTGTACAGAGGATTTGAAATTGGAAGTGATCACCATTTAGTCTTGAGCAGGATAAAACTGAATTTCATGTTGAAAAGAAGAACGTATGAGAAAGTTTAAAGCGAATAAAAGTCGAGCAGCTCTCAGATGTGAACCGTAGACTAAAATACACAAAAATTATTGAAGAAAAAATGAAAGAGTTTGAGAACAGGAACCAAGCATTGGAGATTCAGTGGCAAGCCTTGAAGGCAACACTGATTGATGCAGCCAGAGAGGCAAGTGGTGAGGTTGTTTGCAAGGATAGAAAAATCAGAACTCCATGGTGGACACAGAAAGTTAAAGAGGCAGTGAAGGAAAAGAAGAATGCATATCAAAGTTTCCTGGCAAATAAGTCAGCTTGTGCTCTTAGAGAATACGGAGACAAATGTAAGAAAGCTAAACACAGTGTAAAACTGGCTAAACAGAAGTCATGGGAGGACTTTGGAAAGAAGATAGAAAATAAAGACCAAGAAGGTGGCAAAATATTCTGGAGGTTGTTGAAGAAGCTTAGAAATGGAGGAAAGAGTGCTGTAAAAGGAGTTAGAGATGATAGAGGTGACATGAAAACGGAAGAAAAAGATATCCTTGAAGTATGGAGTAATTACTTCGAAAAATTGCTAAATGAAACAAGCAATGATAGCACAGTGGTAAAAAACACTCAACAGGCATACAGTCAGGAAAACATATCTATACTTGAAGTAGAAAAAGCCATCAAAGGCTGAAATGTGGAAAGGCAGCAGGAGTAGATGATATTCGACCAGAAATGCTGAAGTATGGTGGTATAAAAGTCTTACAGTGGCTGCACTGCATAGTTCAGAAGGTGTGGATAGAGTGATGCATTCGTGATGATTGGAGTAGAGCTCTCATAGTACTCATATATAAAAAAGAGAAATAAAACTGAATGTGAAAATTACAGAGGTATTTCCCTACTGAGTGTTCCTGGTAAAATCTATGCAAGTATACTTGAGAAACGGTTGAGAAGAATTGTGGAAGAAAAGCTTGGTGAAGAACAAGCTCAATTGAGGCTAAATAGATGCTGTCAGGATCAGATCTTTACTTTATGACAAATAGTTGAGAAATCATGGGAATATAACAAAGATCTGTATTTAAGTTCTGTCGATCTGGAAAAGGCATATGACAAGGTGCCAAGAGAGAAGCTATTCAAAACGCTACAGTTATATGGTGTTGTTAATGGGGCATTATATCAAGCAATACTTAAGTCTTTATATGAGTTGTAAGTCAGCAGTTAGAATTGAAGGAAGTACAGGAAAATGGTTTAATGTTGAGTCTGGTGTGAGACAAGGATGTACATTATCCCCTCTGTTATTCATTATCTATATGGATCACATTATGAAGGAAAGTGGTATTAAACATGATATCAAAATCGGAGATGTTAATGTCAGCCCTTTGCTTTATGCAAACGATGTTATACTTATAAATAAATCTGCTACAAGTCTGCAAGATTCCTTGACTAAATTGAATAACTGTTGTAATAGATATGATATGAAGGTCAGCAATAAAAAGACAAAGACAATGAAAATAGGCAGAATCATTGAAAATGTCAACTACATTGTGAACGGAGAACCAGTGGAACAAGTAAAACATTTCAGCTACTTAGGTACAATTTTTAGTGAAGATGGTAAATTACATATGGAAGTAGACAACAGAATCAACGAAGCTGGAATGGTAGGAAGTCGATTGAATAGATTCATATGGAATAAGAGAAGATTAAGAAAATGATATGGTATGAAGAATAAGAAAAGATTAGCAAAACAAGTATTCTTTACCAGGTTATCAGGAAAAAGACCTAGAGACCAGGATGTAAATGGATTGATACAGTAAAAAGCACTTTAAAACAGAAATATAACATGTAATAGTATCGGAATCTTGACAGATAAGAGATTAATTTGGAGGAAAATTGCTGATCAGAAGTTAGTAATTATGTAACTTATCATATCCTGTACATGATGATGATCTCATTTTTTGATTACAAAATATTAATTTATAAAGAATTTGTTCCAGAAGAAAGTACTATTACTAGCAATTATTACTTAGAAACCAGATTTGAAAGAGTCTGGTTGGTAGCTGTTGAATGGCAATATGCCTAGCCAAAAGCAATTAATATGCGTGGGTTTCACAAGGGTTACAATGCTCAAATGCCATCTATAATCTCCTGACTAGACTGCAGCAGAATTTCTTCTGATGCAGTCAAGTACTTCTGATGGCAGTGTTTATGACATTTTGAAAAATCTAAATGCTAAATCGGCAGATCTAAATACAAAATATAGCAGGTAAGCTTTCAAAGTCTTTCCAAAGATTATATGAACACTATAACTTATCATATCAATCACCAGAGATTACTTTGAGGAAAACAGTATGGAAATAGTTTTCTTATCTGCATTTTCTTATTTGGATTCAGTCTCATTTCTTTCTTTGCTGCCCTATGTATATACTAAAATTAACATAATGAAAAAATTCACTCACCATTTTTACTGACATCTCCATTTTCTCGCAATGAAAGACTTGAAACTGACTCTGACAGACCATCATCACTAGGCATGCGATGAGTACGAAGCTGATTGGACATACGACGACGGAGCCTCTTCATCATCGGATTACATCACACAACAGTAGCAAAACAGAAGAGCACCAATTTATTGCTTTCAGTTTGAGTGCATAAATAAATTGAGCCATATAAAAACAAAGGCACTTGACTGGACGATACTTGTTAATAGCACCTGAGTTATAATTCTCAGCATGCCTCCAAATAATGTTATTATAAAATAGTTGCATAAGGAAACATTACCTGGAAAAAAAAAATCATTAGCTACTTGAATTTCAGAAAAATATTTATAGTTACATTCAAAATTCATGATCCAATAAAGCCATTACTTAAAATATGTAGTCTAATCATTAATCTGAAAATAAAATGGCCATATCAGATTTTTAACTTTCCTTAACTCTTCCCCCATTTCAAAAGGAAAACCAGATTTGACCAGATTTTAACTACAAATGTTCCTCGTCTCCCTGCAATATGGTATGGATATTCCAAAAATAAAGTGAAATGAAGGATAACATTCTACTCCTTTAAGCCTCTCCTAGCAGGACTCATGGACACAGGCTCTCTGATAACCAGCATACACCTACCAAGGACCTGAGAATCAAGAATATGGACTCACTCTTAAAAATATGCCAATTAAATATAAAAGGCATAAGTAGGGCTAAATGCAAAGTTCTTACTAATATCCTGAATTACCATTAAACAGATGTAGTTGTAATACAGAAAACTCACACTAAGGATGATCTAGACTGACTAACAAGAGGGAAAATACATGGATATAATCAGTGGTGAGCTATGGAAATTTTAACAAAGGGCTCGCATAGTTGAGAGAAAAAAAAAAAAAAAAAAGACCTAACTTAGTCATTATTATTATTATTATTTGACACCTCCAGGGAGTCCAAAGACTTATCAAGGGAGAGTAATACTTATATTGAGACTTTGTAGAGCTTTTGACAGATATGATAATTGCTGTAGGATATCAATCATTAATGCTAGATCTTTTAAAATTTCCAAATTGAGAAGTCGGTTTAAAAAGCCCTTATATTTATCATTCGATGCAAAATGCTTGCATAAAGTTGGGTAATTTCTCCACAAAGTAAGAGCCGTTTGTAAACTGCAAGCTGCCCATCGTGGTCCAAGCACACGGCTGATCTTTAAAATTTCGATACCAAGGTCTTTTGCAATCGTATTTAATTCTCGTCGATTTTTTGATGATTGATGATAAAAAGCATATAATTTATCCATAAATATTTCAAAATGATTTATTTCCTTAATGTTTTTTTATCGAATCGTCTAATGCTAATTATAATCAATTAGCTACGCAATGCCAAATCACAATGTTGGGAAATTTTTGTAGAAGTCTGATTGCAACTCCTGATTTGTTTCCTAACATTACACTAGCTCCATCAGAACAAAATGCAATGAAATGATTTTTTATATAGTTATCAGAAAATCCATATGAATTTAAAGTAGCAATTATAGTAGCATGCATACATTCCACGGTGGTATTTTCTAGTTCTACAAGATTATTAAACAAGAAGAACAAGGGACTTGCAAATTTGAGAAAAATTTAACAAAGAGCTCGCGCAAGCCCCTTATAGCTCACCACTGGATATAATGTGATTAATTGCATAAACCATCCCAAATACGGTGTAGCAACATATAAAAAAATGACATTTCTAATTATAAGATCTGTAAACCAAGCACCAACAAGGACATATATAGTATATCTATTATAATATCTGGCGTACAACCTCCCTTAGTTAAATGGCCTGATCAAGTACTGTCCCAACAACAACATCCAAGCATAATCCTGGGAGATTTTAATAGTCATCATTTCCTTTGGTGCTATAGAAAGGATGACCTAAATGGTACCCTACTAATGAACTGGATGGAAAATCAGAACCTCTATCTGATCTTTGATGCCAAAGATTTCTCTCATCTAGATGGGAAAGGGGATATAACCCTGATTTGTGCTTCTGTACTGCAGACAATAATGGCAGCCATATCCCCATCTCTAGGAAAGTATTAGACAATTTTCCAAATAGCCAACATCGACCTATAATCTACAAAGTAGGCCTAAATATTCCAATCACAAGAACAGTATTAAAACCTAGGTGGAACTTTCTCAAAGCTGACTGGGATTCTTTTAAGAAACAGGTTGATTGACACTGTAATAAGACTTATAAAGCCCACTATAAACAATTCAATAGATTTGTTGGCATTATTATTGGTACTGCCAAACGAACCATTCCAAGAGGTTTTAGGAGAGATTATATCCTAGGCTGGAATAATGACAGTGAAAGACTGTATAAAGAATTCTCTACTAATAATAATCCTACAGTAGCCACTGAGCTCCTGAAGTCTCTTAACGATGCTAGAAAAGACAAATAGATTAAAACAATGAAAAATTTTAATTTTACTCATTCCAGTCGAAAAGCTTGGTCCCTGATTAGGAAGCCTGACCCTAATACAAGGACTTCTGGTAAACTGCCCACCATAGATCCAAAACACATTGCAAAGCATATAATTTCAATGACTAAATATCCTCACGACAGAGTAGCTAAAAGAGAGGTGAAACAAAAACTAAAAAATTTTAAATCCACCACCATCATCATCTCAGGCTTTCACTTCCCAATGTGAAAGCCTGAGATAATAGCCTGGGTAAGTTAACTCATTGAGGACTGGGAAGGCAGTTGGACTCAATATCTACCCTGAATTCATTAAGAACTGTGGACCAAAAACTATTAAATGGCTTACCTATGTATAATAATATCCTGGACTCTGGCATGCTTCCATCAATTTTTAAAAGATCTAAAATCATTGCCATCTTAAAACCTGGCAAAGACAAATGCTTCCAACTACCATCCTATTGCCTTGTTAAGCATCTGCCTGAAACTTCTCAAAAAAGAATGATATACAACAGAATTTCTTCAAGTATACATAATAGAACTCCACAGGAATAGGCTGGCTTCAAAACTGACAGAAGTTGTTGCAATCAAGTACTGGCCTTGATAACCTTTATAGAGAATGGTTACGAAAAACAATTGAAAACAATAGCGGTATTCGTGGACCTCTCTGCTGCTCATGACACAGTGTGGAGAGAGAGCGTCTCATTTTAAAATTCCTAGAAAATATCCCATCACCAAAATTAGCCAACCTAATTAATCAAATACTAACAGACAGATGGATACAAGTATCTCTCAATGAATTCAAAAGTAAATTCTTTAAGATTAAAAATGGCCTACCTCAGGGGTCAGTTCTTGGCCTATTGCTCTTTAACTTATATATTAGTGATATCCCAGAGACAACATCGTAAAGATACATGTATGTTGACGATATTGCCATTGCAACTCAACATTCCAAAAAGCTGAGTACATCATAACTGAAGTAGCATCCTTTCATTTAAGTAATATCCAGGCCAACTATATCTCAAAAGTTTACTTCAGAAATAAACAGGTGAAATTTAACAATCATCCAAAATACCTAGGAGTTACCCTAGACAGAAGTTTGACATTTAAATATCATCTAGAAAATATTGCTGTAAAATTAAAAATTCGTAATAATATAATGCATAAACTTGCTGGTACTTCTTGGAGTGCTGATGCCAACACACTGCATACTACCACACTGTCTGTGGTCTATTCTACAGCAGAGTATTGTGCTCCTGTGTGGCTGAACAGTGCACATGCTTCTTTAGTTGATGTCCAGTTAAATCAAGATATGAAGAATCTTTGGAGCTCTAAGATCTACTCCTGGCTACTGGCTCCCAACTCTCAGTAATATAGCCCCTCCCTTGCTTTGAAGGACCCAAGCTTTTAAACAAATTATGGAGAAAAATAATTGGAAACAGTTCCTTGCCTATCCACCAAGACATTTTCTTCTATGCCTCAAAAAGACTGAAATCCAGGTGCCCTGCCTGGAGGAGTGCAATACAAATGAATGACCAGAACTTTGACCTATGTGAATCATGGGGAGTATTGGCTTCAACGTACCTCCAATCTTCAAATTCCCATTTCAAATCCCACATCTGATCTGGAGGGCTTTGATCTCCCTAGACATGTATGGCCCAATTTAAATCAGATCAGAACAGGACATGGAAGATATAAGCATCTCCTGCATAAATGAAACTGGTCCAATACTCCAAACTGTGAATACGGAAGCGGGATCCAGACTATCGATCACATTGTGTTTGAGTGTCCTATCTACTCATTCTCAGGTACTAAAGAGGACTTTTTTAAACTGACCCCAGAATCCCTGGAATGGATCTGGGATTTAAGGATTAAGCTATTACTCCTGATTCTTAATTTTGGTTAATTATAATCATGATTATAATTAATTATAATGATTAATTATAATCATTTTAACCTATTGTACCCCTTTTAATATGATTTTTACAATTGTTTTTATGCTGTTTTATGTAATATCCTGAGACCTGTACATCATACACTAAATAAATAAAATAAAATAAGCAGACTTCAGGATGATATCAAATGCAGAAAAGGTGATGGTAATCAAATTTTTAAACATCGCACCATATACATCAGGATTTCAACTCATATGGTAGGATAGTGTTCACCAAGCTGATTAAAACTATTTATCATAAGAATGGCAATCTACTTGATGAAGAGAATGCTGCTGTTATAAAATAAGGCCTGTCTCCACCCACACACACAGTCCAAACTACATCAATCTTCTTGAATGTGCAGCAGTCGATTCTTTCCCTTCTCCCTACAGTCTAACTCAACATTGTTTGACTTCTATTTCCTTATTCTCCAGTTTATGTAACAATGCATTATTATACTGAATGCATTATTATAAAATATGAGCAAACTGCTAAATCATGACCTCTCTTTAGTAAACCTATACTGTTCTTTGCAAAATATATCTTGTCTGTCAACCCAGTTTATCACATCTCTGTATGCGAGGTCTTACAAACTTCTCTAAAATCTTTACTACCATTCTAGAAATACTGACAGGACACATCAGTTTTTGCACTACCCTTGTACAATGAGTGGTACAAAAATCCACTATGGTACATTCTTTCCAGTCCTGCAGGATATTTCCCAAGCTGAGACCCAAGTTATAAAAACACGTCAGAGCCAGGCCAATTTGGTGACCATTCCTTTATCACAGTGTTTCTCAACCTTTGTCCATTCACTAAATCATTTGACTTTTTAGTCAAACATTTTTTCTAATCACCCCTATAATTTCCTGTAGCAATATATTATTTCATAAGGGTTTATTGCACTTTTTTCAATTGTTTCAATTATGAAATCATGGAATGAAGAAATCACTATATTAACAGAGGACTGTGCGAGGCTGGTGATTTTTTTTTTTGTTTCTATTGGATAGCATATATCAAACATGGAATAAAAAAGCAGTATATCTTTAAGCAATGAATGCCTATGGATTATACAAATCCTCTACATCATGCCCCAAAGGGATATTCCATTACGTATTCGCTATTTTTTAAAAATTAACTGTATATTTCCTCTTTTGTTATATATGTCCATTATTCTTATTTCTTGCATCTTCTCTCTGTGTGAATTTGTGAACATTTTTATGTTAGAACATGAAAATAGTAATAACTATCACCATGTCCTGAACAGAAATCCAGCAGGTACTTATCATTATTATTAACTTTGCTCTTTTCTCCCAATATTCCCAGAACATTC
The DNA here is from genome assembly GCF_054136105.1 of Typopeltis vanoorti. Lineage (NCBI taxonomy): Eukaryota > Metazoa > Arthropoda > Arachnida > Uropygi > Thelyphonidae > Typopeltis > Typopeltis vanoorti. The sequence continues at coordinate 70,774,700 of NC_143553.1, read as the reverse complement.
CCATATGTCTGGTAATCATTTCCTACTCTGCAGTTCACATCTCCAATAAGGACCTTTTCTTGACATGATGAAAAGGAAAGGTTGTCCAATAAGGACAACCTTTCCTTTTCATCATGTCAGCTGCCTTTTTCTAATGCTGCAAAATATTGCTCTACTTCTTTAGTAGAACCTTCTGTGGGTCCATAAGAACATAAGTGTCGTCATCCAGTTCCCCATTCTGATATTTACCGAATATAACAACATGGATTTCTTGCTTACAAAGATCTTATTTGTTTTATCCTCTTTGTTTCAGTAACACTTATGTCAATATGATACTTATCCAATTCTTCTGCTAGTTCCATTTCTTTTCCATTCATGATTATACTGCCAATCTTAAGCTCTGCTGAAGTTTTTTTTTTTTTTTTTTTTTGGTATACTGATGTTATCATCATCGTCATCAAATTCCAATCATATATCCTGAATGGTGTGCAGGATTTTATGATAGTACTACATGAACAGTTACATCATTACTAACTTCCTATCTATAATCCAGATTAGTCTATTATCTGTCAATATTACCCGATTTTATATTTCTGTCTTCTAAGACACTTTACTGTATCAATCCATCTAAATCTTGGTCTTCGTCTGTTTTTTTTTTTTTTTCCCTGACATCCTGGTAAAGAACTTGTTTAGCTAATCTTTCCTCTCCCCATTCTGTTTAAGTGGCCATACCACCTGAGATTAGCTCTGCTAACACATTCCTGAATGCTAACAATGTCAAATTCTTTCCTAATATCCTAATTTTTAATATGATGCCATCTGCTCAGTCCCCCTAATTTTTTTCAGGAGTCTCATATCTGTGGTCTCCAATTTTTGATCAAGAGTTTATTTCCAATCTAGCTCTCAGATCCATTAGTTAAAATTGGTTTGAAAACTGTCTTGTATACAGCTAGTTTAGTGTTATGACTAATCTCTCTTTTATTCCATATAAATGTGTTCAATTGATTTCTCACCATACCAGCTTTGCTAATTCTGCTATCTATTTCCAAATTTAATCTGCCATCTTCACTAAAAATTGTGCCTAAATAGATGAAATGCTTTACTTGTTATGTAGGTTCTCCATTCAGGATGCAGTTGACATTTGCCTATTTTCATTGTCTTTGTCGTTTCAATATTGATTTTTATACCAAATTTATTATAGCAGTTATTCAATATGGTCAGAGAATTCTACAGACTTGTCATAGATTTATTTAGGAGTATAATATCATCTGCATAAAGTAAACAGTTGAGATTAACATCTCCAATTTTGATATCAGGTTTAATACCACTATCCTTCATAATGTGATAAATATATGATGAATAACAATAGAGATAATGTACACCTTTGTTGCACACCTTATTTAACATCAAGCCATCTTCCAGTACCTCCTTCAATTCTAACTGCTGTTTATAACTTAAAGAGAGACTATGTATTGTTTGATATGATGTCCTATCATTTAACTGATACATTTTGAACAACTTTCCTCTTAGCCCCTTGTCATATGCCTTTTCCAGATCTACAAAACTTCACATACAGATCCCTGTTATATTCCCATGATTTCTCAACTATTTGTCTTAAATAGAAAATCTGACAATCTCTTTTTGGCCTGAACCCACCTTATTCTTCTCCTCCACAATTTTAGTTAGCTCTTTCTCAAAAACACTTGCATAAATCTTACCAGCAACATGCCATAGAGAAATTCCTCTATAATTCTCACATTCAGCTTTATTCTTTCTGAATTTATGCAATGCATCCAACATAAAACATTTATACCTCTATATTTGAGCATTTCTGATCGAATATCATCTACTCTGGCTGTCTTTCCTCATTTCAGGTTTGTGATAGCTTTTTCTACTTCAAGTACAAAATATATTCCCGATGGCATTCCTGATAAGTGTTTTCTACCACCATGCTGTCACTGCTCGGTTCATTTAGCAATATTTCAAAGTAATTACTTCATATATCAAGAATATCTTTATCGCCAGTTTTCATGTCCCATTTGTCATCTCTAATTCCTTTTGCAATATTCTTTCCTCCATTTTTCAGCATTTTCAATAAGGAATGCCAATCATCTCCAATTTTGATATTAATAATTTTGATAGCCATGTTAAGAAACAATGCTTTGGTTTCTTACATTTTTCTCTTATATGTATTCCCTAAGAGCACAAGGTGACTTATTTGTCAGGAACATTTGATATGCTTTCTTCTTTTCCTTGACTGCCTCTTTAACTTCCTGAGTCCACCATGGAGTTCTGATTACCTCACCACATACCTCTGACTTAATCACTGAAAGTTTCCTTTACGGTTTGCCAATGAATCTCCAAGGTTTGGTACTCACGTGAAGACGTATTTCTTTTTTTTCTTTTTAGTTGAGGTGATATAACAGAAAAGAGCCATATTAATCAATATATCATCATTCATCATCATGCGTATCAAGAATTTAGGCCTATCATGGCCTGTTCCGGCCTTAGAAGTCATCGTTGAATCATGTAAGAGGACATCCTGGTTTCCTTTTTCCTAATAGCTTGTACTTTAAGGCTTGTTTTGGTAATCTTTCTGTTTTCATTCTTTGAACGTGTTCCATCCATTTATGTTTATATTTTTTAATTTTTTCTATTACTGGTGCTTGGTTTAATTCTTTCATAATTTCTTCGTTTCTTTTGTGATCATATGGGGTATACTTTGCAGTTTTTCTCATAAACTTCATTTCTGCTGTTGTTAATCTTTGTTTGTCTTTTTGTTTTATTGTCCAGATTTTGCTTCCATACATTAAGACTGGTAGGGCTAATGTATTGTATACTTTTAGTCTGGTTTGTTTTTGAACTAGGTTTGGTTTAAATATAGAGTCAATTTTTATGTTTATATCTTTTTCATTTTCATATGTGATCATATATCCTAGGTAGTTAAATGAATTCACCTGTTCTAAGATCTTGTTATCTATTACTATTTTAGTTCTTGCTGGATCTTGTCCTTTAAAGGCCATAGTTTTTGATTTTTCTGTTGATATTATCATACCATAATCTTTGGATATCTCATTTAGATCTAAAATAGTTTTCTGTAAGTTATCTCCAGAATTTGTAATTATTATTTGATCGTCTGCAATGAGGAGAGTGTTTAAGTTTACTGTAGGAGAAAGTTTAATTCCTTGATGCAAATTTTTATTCCATTTTATTATTATTTCATTTAAGTAGATATTAAAAAGAGTTGCTGAGAGGGGGACATCCCTGTCAGACCCCTTAGTTTATCTCTCTTGTATATGGAAGCTCGTGATTTAATCTTATTTGTATTTGATTATTTTCATATATACTTGTGATAGCTTTTAGGATATTATTTGGTATTTGTCTTTCTTTTAATATGTTAAATAATATGTTTCTTTTAACTTTGTCAAATGCTTTTTCAAAGTCAATAAATGCAATATGTGTTTCTAAATTGTATTCTCTTCTTTTCTCTATTATTAATTTTAGGCAAAAGGCCAGGTCTATACATGATGTCCTTTTCTAAATCCATTCTGTACTTCTAAAATAAAGTTTTTGGAATATTTCATTAGTTTGCTATTTAAGATTTTGCTATATATTTTGTAACAGGAATTTAGTATACTGATACCTCTATAGTTTTTAGGATCATCTCCATTACCTTTTTTAAAGATAGGAATCACAATTGCTTTTTTCCATTCTATTGGGGGGGGGGGGGGGAGGATACTAGTTGAGTAAATTTTATTTAAAAATAATAAGAGTCTTTCTTTGAATCTTGTTCCTGTGTATTTATATAGTTCTGAACCTAGCTTATCTTCTCCAGGTGATTTTCCGTTTCTTGTTTCTTTCAGACTGATTTCTAATTCTTCTTTAGTTATTTCCTTTTCATTTTTGTTAATTGTTTGCCAGTTGTCTTTTTTAAAATATTTGTCTGTCCACAGTTCTGTGTAGTAATTTAGACATTCTTCTCATTTCAATTCAGTGTTTAATTTTATGTTTTCTTTGGTATCTGCATTTAAGTGTTTCAAAATCTTATATACATTGGGTCTTATTTTATATAAATCATGTTCTAAATTAGAAACAAATTTGTTCCATGATTCTCTATGTCTTTTTCTGACTTCTCTTTTAGCTATGGCTCTTATTCTTTTATATTCTATTTCATCTTCTAATCTTTTACTGCTTAACCATTTGTGATAGGCTTCTGTTTTATTTTTGATTATTTCTTTGATTTATCATCCCAGATCTTCAGTTTTTTCCTTTTACTGGATTTTTTGGCCTTCCCTAAGCTTTCATTTGCTGCTGCATTTAGTATCATTTTTATATTAAGCCATTCTATTTCTATTTCTTCATTTTGTTTTATTTTATCTAGATATTGGTTAATTCTTTGTTCATATAGCCATTGTGCATTTGGCATTCAATAGTCTAGTTTTATAAACAAATGTTACAATTTTTCTTCCTGTTCTTGTTACTTGTAGTCATTTAGGTGGTAATCTTAATTTTATTTTAACAAGGAAGTGGTCACTGCTTATTTCATATCCTCTGTGGACTCTAACATCTAGTGAAAATTTTGATGTCTTTTCATTTAATATAAAATAATCTAATACTGATTTCAATCCTCTTGCTGCCGAAGTATATTTATGTATGTCTTTATGTTTATAGAAGAAATTCGTTATTTTTAGGTTACTATAAACTACAAAGTCATCAATTTTTTACCATTCCTGTTTAGAGTATGTTCTCCATGTATTCCTATATTATTATTAATTTTTGTGTTTCCAATTCTTGCATTTAAGTCTCCTGCTAAAATTACATAATCTCCATTCCAGGGTCATTTCCCATAGATTCAATGCAATTATCTTTTTCTGTCAGCTTACAAGTAGGATTATGTTCTCCATGGCAGGGGACTAGCCTTACGATGGAATAGTTCAATGGTAGGGCTGCTACCTTAAGGCTTCTGAACTAGCCTCCTTTCGAATTTAAACCCATAGGAGGAATAGGGTATATTGAAGGGGAAAGAGTAGATTATAGAAGAATTATAGTAAGGTTTATAGAGAGGGCATAGTTGTAAGGCCAGAAATGAAAAGACCCCATGGCCCTCAAGTACTCTAATAGCATAAGGGTCATAAAATAAGAAGAGTTGGCTGAAAAAGCCTTATAGGAAAGATTAAAGTAAGTGGATCTTCCTCAAAGTAGAAGGAGAGGACAGATCCAGCTAGGGGTCCATGGGAGTGCTGCTTCCCTTACAATCAAGATGATTGCCCCTTATGGCCGTGTTGGTCCACGAGTCCTTATTCAGTATATTCGGACCACCCCACCATACACACACACACACGCACATGGTGGGCTCCCCTATCTGCCACCCAGGGGACGTGCTCTCTAGGGATTCAGGCCTCCATAGAGTCAAAAGACTCATTGTAGGAGGTCCTTCCTAAGAAACACAAAGTCTGTCAAGACTCATCGAGGGGAAGTTCCCCCCCCCTAAGAAACACAAAGTCTATCATACCACTCCTTAAACTCATTGACCATTCTCACTCTCTACTTTAAAGTACTTTAAAATTTGAATAGAATATATTCTGTTCTCCAGGAAGAAGAATATACAGCATGTTTTATCTTCACTCTTGCTTTGTATTTTGAAATCAGTCCTATATACATTTTTAGAATAATTCCTATTGTAGAAATGCATACCGGAAATGAATATAACATGAATTTATTAGTAGAGAGATATTCTTGTGAAAATAAGTTTAATTTTTAGGGAGTACATTTTTAATAAACTTTTTCTCTTCAAATAGCTTAAATGGAATATATACATTTCCTCTATTAACAATAACTGTTTTACAGGAGCAAAAATTAAAGTAGCATTTATGACTATAAACAATGAATTACACGATAACCACAGTAATTAACTTTAATGGAAGTACAGATATTTTGTACTGAAAATAACAGTACACAGTGTGTAGAAACAAGCAAATCAAAGAACAGGAATACAAGGTACAATTTTTTTACCAATTAAAAACGGTTGCCATGAGTTAGAAATTAATATATTAATAAATAATATTAAAACTATTTTTGATGCTTACATAAAATGAGACTCTCCCAAACTTTTGAGAGAGAGAGAGACAATCTTTCCGATTTAAGTTAGGCTAATGTAGAAGGGCTTTGAACACTAAACACAGTATCCTGTGGGATGAAGCTTGTCTTCTCCATAGAAGCAGTTTTTAATAAAAATGCCTTTTTGAAGAAAGTTGTGAACCCCTCTTACATCAGCCTAACCTGAATCAGAATGATTGCCCCCCCCCTCTCTCTCTCTCCCCTAAAAGTTTGGGAGATTCTCACTTTGTGTAAACATCAAAAAAAGCTTTAATATTAGTTATTAATATATTAATTTCTAGCTCACGGCAACTGTTTTTAATTGGTAAGCTGACTGATGTATGTACCTTGTATTCCTGTTCCTTGATTTGCTTGTTTCTACACACTGATGATGTACTGTTATTTTCAATACATCATCAGTGTGTAGTAATTAACGTTAATTACTTTAAAGTTATTGTGAATTTATTGTTTATAGTTATGCCACAATCAGCTTCAAAGATTAGCATTTATGACTATTTCTTTCATTGCCTGCATAGTTTACACTATAATGTATTAGATGATGTAGTAAGAGGCAAACATACTTTTTGCTTACTTCTGTTTTATTTTTCACAAAAAAAGAACCATTTTCCACAGTATCATTTTTGATAACACTCAAATTTCCAAACAAGATGAAATTTCTCTTCTTGGAATTACCCTGACATCAGGCCTCACCTGCTGGAAGTTTATTGCTTTGCATGGTGGGAGATACTGAGACAAGGAGTGATGAGAGCTTGGTGCACCTTTGCTACGAGTTGCCAACTCTCCATTGCTTCTGCCTTAGTATCACAGTTTCTGGGTTTGCCTCCCACTGACAAGACCTCAATAAAGGTCAAAACCGGTCTGGGTAGTGGCCCGTCCCTTAATGTATAGCATTATACATGTCCGCAAGGAGATGTGTTTTGCATGGTGGGAGCCACAGATGTTTGGTCTCTGCAATTTGTGTATTCGATAAATATTTTCATGGCAAATGTTCATCTGAAATAGCATTAGTGCTAAGCCTGCTGGAACACGTACAGCTGCCGTCCAACATCTTTTCACAGTATAGTTTAAAACTGTTTTACAGAAGCAAAAATTAAAGTAGCATTTATGACTATAAACAATGAATTACACAATAACCACAGTAATTAACTTTAATGGAAGTACAGATATGGAAACAGAACATGTTTCTTTTCCTCCTCCATCCCTGCTACCTGCTGTACTGTGGAACAGTTTATCCCCCCCTGGATATACTGTATTTGCTGGCATATAAATGCACCCCCATTTTTGTGCACATTTTTTAGGAAAAAAACTTTATCACTGAATATTATAATCAATTTACAGTATTTCAAATATAAAGTAATAAGTAGGTACACTTTCAACAAATACCTAATCTTACTGTGAACGAGTTTTTTTTTTCGTGCCCCGGAGTTTTAACAGTAAAAGTTTTTGTGCCCTTGGAATTTATAGTTTTGTTTAAGGGCACATCAAAAGTCAGTGGAACTTCATCCATGTTTCCTTAGGTTAATGACGAATCAATGCAATTCAATAATTTTTTCTTCATATTCAGCTGGCATCTTTTGTGATATTTATGTTTTAGTCCGCATACATAGCTGGTTTCTCTTCATGAATCTTGAACACCATGATGTTGATCCAGTAAAGTTGGCGATCCCTCTGTTAGCAGCTATCACTTTCGCTTGATGAATAATCATTTTTGTAGACACTGAAAGTCCCGCTTTTCTACTAACCAGAATGCTCTCAAACACGCAAGGAAGCAAGAAAGAAATCGCCTAACTCGGAACAGAGAAAATTTCCAGAAATGAAAGCAATAAAAAACTGAATATCAGCGTATAAGGTTTTGTGTGTGCATATATATATGTGCATATACCTGCATGTGCCAATGTTGTTCAACAAACAATATAGAATAATCCAACATGGTCTTTCTACACTAACCAAGACTGCACTTATGAATATCTTTCATTTATGATGTTACAACATTAATCCCTGTGTTTTAGCAGACAAACTGCAATAATTCATCTTACAGCACACTTGTCCATGATGGACTTATCTCTCTATGAATTAATGTACAACTAATTCATTGTGTTTATATTTATATGTTGTGGATTTTTTTTTTTCCGAGTTGCCAACAGATGCACCACCACCTTGCCTCAGTCCTGAAGATATTTTCAGGCACAAACTTTGTTTGCTCACACTTGGATAAAGGATTAAACTAAATTTATTATAGCTTCTCCTGCATAAACACATCACAACCATTGCATCCTCAGCTTCCAAAAAATTAGGATTTCTCTTTGCTCAAGATGTTACTTCACTTCTATGCAGCTGTAACCTTATACAAATCACAAATCTGCCCAGCTATCGAATGCTGCTCTCACATCTAGAGTGGAGTTCCTAAAAGCTCCCTCAAAATACTTGACTCAATACAGAGGAGAGGGAATTAGATTGATACCAATTCACTCCTCTCACTTTCCCATACTATAAAGTTTGGAATGGTATAAATAAAATTTCTAATTGTTGCCATATAACCAGTTTCATTTATTCCATAATTTATTTCTAAAAATATATCACATTTAATCTAAGAGAATTTGAACATATGCTATTACATTAAATGTGACACATGCCCAATTGGTAGATTACTGCATGTGTCACATTTAATGAAAATGTCTACTTTTCTTGCCTTAATCTAATCTGTGACTTACCCATAATGCTAGTATACCATGTTTTCAATCTCACTGGGAAAATATAGTGAAGTACACAAACACACACAGACTTCCCAATGTTTTCTTCATTATAATGATCAAATTGCTTAATTCATTCTGTTTGCTCATATTAGCATCAAATCAATTAGATAAAATTTCATGGTTTAAGTTATTATTGGAATCAGCAAGCTTTAAAAAAAAAAAAATAGGAATCATTAGGATGCATGCAACTGCAATATCAAATTTTAATATGAAAAACTTATGGATAAAACAATCCCAATCAGGGGAAGGAGAATAAATAAATAAATATATATGAAACAGTAAACAAGATTGGAGAAAATTATGAGAAATTGTGTTTATCTCATAATATTCTCCAATCTAGAGCTGCAAGTAAAGATTGTTAGCATAACTAATTCTCTTAGCTAACTTTCTGGTTACTAAAGAAGTGAAATAATTTCAAATCTAATACACACCTTGATAAACCCTGCTAAAAAAAAAAAAAAATGCACTAGCCTAAGTAACTGCACTAGCCTATTCCACAGCCAAATGTTTCCACACACACACACAGTGCTATATCAAGTCTAACAGAGCTACCATTAACTTTTGTCAATTGTTGCCATGACAACACCAGTACAAACAATCTTTAGATTCATGACCCAGATTAATATCAGGTATGTGAATGTTATTAAAAAAAAAAAAAGTTTCATATTAATACTAATTAGACAAGTATCTAAGAGTTTCCTTAAATTATTAATTCAATAAAACAACATATGCAATATGAAAATAATGAATAAAAGTCCTTGATTCATGACTTCAGAAGGAAGCTAAAGTGATTTAAAAAAAAAATTCTGAAAACAGTAGAGTAGCTGTTTTCTGCTTACTGGAGTTGCATACCCTAATGTAATTACTTAATGTTACAGACCTATTAATTTCATACTTATGAAATATAATTACTGAAACTATCACAGTTTTAGTGATTCTATTTCAGGATAAGTGGAATTCCTTTGATTTGAGAATCCCACATCAACCAGGACAATGATCACACACAATTCAATTTTTTCCCTACCCCACCCTCCAAGCATATTACAATAGTATTCTTTTTTACTTATCATTCATTGTGAATGTGTAATAATTCAATTGAAGATTGGCATGAATCTCAGTGATACTGCCCATGACCGAGAATATGATGCAGTATCCTGAGTGAGGCCCAGGGTTGATGCAGAAGATTTTTTTATTTAATTTAATTTTAAGTATAGTTTCTGCAGACATTAAAAAAAATAATAATAAAAAGAAACCCACTTGATCCACAGAAGACATAGCAAGGATAACGAAGAGGATGAGCAATTAGTAAAAGGTTTGAAGTCGAAATGAAAATTAATATCAACCAATTGATGTCTGAATTAAGTTTCAAGGAAGATGGAATATTTGTGTTTGCTTTGTTTGGCCTAGATAAAACATGATCAGGAGCAGAGCGAGTTAATTTTAGATTATTATTAAAATATTAAGATATATCAGAAATATATATATCATCTAATAATTAATTAACAATATTTCTCATAAGAAAATGTTAAGTTGCCTGATATCTGCTGAACAGGGTGTTTTGAGGATGCTAAATATGAAAACAGTATAACTTCATGGATTTGGCATATGGTAATTTAAACAGATATTAAATTCTTGATGTATAATTCCATAAAATAAACAAAAGTGCACATTTTTACTATAAAAATGTGATGCTAATAATACTAGTAAGAGGATTTTTTTAATTATTACAATGGCATCTTATCTGCAATGTAATAAAGTACAACTTTTTTTTTTTCCCTTTAAAATCTTCTGTTCATTACAGGTGTTAGAATTATATGCTTCAGTATTTTTATATCAATCAATGTTCCTCTCTGGAATGTGTTTATTTCAAATTAAAATTTGTGTAGAACAGGCACTATTAGGTCTGCGTGACCCATCTGCAAATCAAATTATGAGAAATATTATTAATTATCAAATGATTAATATATTTCTGATATATTAATATTTTAATAATATTCTAAAATTATTCACCATATTCTTTAAGATGACAGCAAAATATCATGATGGACATTTGATATTAAATGGTTCATCTAAAAGGTAGAGATGCATTGTATAACCTATTAAAAAAAGGAATGTTGAAATAAACATTGAAAGCGTATTTGCCAATATCAGTTGAGTACAAGGGGAGTAATCATTATGGACATAATTATAGTTTTCATTAAGAAGATATACACTTACCAACCACTGAATTAGAAATCTTCATGCAGGTGTACATAAACATTACTTATACAGCGTATAAGTAATGTTTATGTACATTACCATTTAACATGTACAATGTACATAACCATTTAATATACAAAATACTTGGTAACGTGCATCATTACATGTTCTAGGCAACTATTTACGAATGCTGTTGGTCAGTAATTGTAAATAGTGCTGATCACAATGGGAAAAACAAAGGATCTTTCAGAGTTGGATAAAGGGCTTATTGTGGGTGATGTCTGACTGGAGCTCCGATTTTGAAAACAGCAGAGATAACTGGTTTCTCAAAAGTCAGGTGGAAAAATAGCCTACACTGCTTATTTAAGAGGTGTAACTGTGGTCCTAAGACAGTCTGTCAGGAAAAAAATCATTGCCATCTGAAGAGGCTTGTATGGACAAACAGAACATCATATGTGCAGCAATTGATCAAAGCATTTAATAAAAGTTGTTCCTGACCCATATTTCACCAAACTACATGCAGAGAATTGAAGAGGATCAGTAATGGCAGTCACTTCCCTATACAGAAACCACTGATTTCTGCAAAACTGGACACTGGAAGACTAAAAAAAAAAAAAATGTAGTCTGACAAGTTTATTTTTCACTTGGTTAGAGTATAATAAATTTAGTTTAATCCTTTATCCAAGTGTGAGCAAACAAAGTTTGCGCCTGAAAGTATCTTCAGGACTGGGTTAAGGTGGTACAACACCAGGGCAACTCGTTGCAAAGGTGGAGCAAGCTACCAACACTCCTATCTCAGTATCTCCTATAATGCAAAACACAGTGAAAAATAAACTTTCAACATCTTTCTCTAAATCCAGAGTAAATTATTAAAAAAGGGTGGCACACCAATTGGCAATTCCTATAGGTAGAGATGACCTGCTAATGCTTCCGCCTGATATCTCCACTTGGGCCTGGCTCCCACTGAAGAGACCTCAATAAAGGTCGAAACTAGTCTGGGTAGTGGCCCTTCCCTTAATGCATAACATTAGACATATCCGCAAGGAGATGTGTTTTGCATTATAGGAGATACTGAGATAGGCGTGTTGGTATCTTGCTCCACCTTTGCAACGAGTTGCCCTGGTGTTGTACCACCTTAACCCAGTCCTGAAGATACTTTCAGGCGCAAACTTTGTTTGCTCACACTTGGATAAAGGATTAAACTAAATTTATTGTAGTCTGACAAGTAATGGTACACCCAGGGCCAATACTAGAAATTTTGCCACCCCATGCAATAACATATTTTGCTGCCCCTTCCCTCTAAAAATATTATTTTAATGATGTCTTAAAAGCCATGATGTTAAGCTAGGCTTCAATACGTCTGATCGTAAATTCTAAATAGTAACATTAGCTAATGAAAATTCATAAGTTAATGAAAAATTATCATTAACTATATTTTTTACAAAAAGAGAGGGAGACAATTAACCCTTTAACAGTGGAATTTTGTTCTGAAAATGTGCATCTGCATGGATAATTAAATTCAAGCAAAGATGAGTATACTCTTCAAACAGAGTAAATGCAATTTTTCTGGCCCAAAAAACTTGCTGCCCATGTAAATGCACATGTTGCACCATTGTTAGAGCCGGCCTGGGTACACCTTGTTCTGTACTGACAGTAGGCAGAGTTTGGTTGAAGCCCCATGAAGCAATGAACCCAACTTGACTTATACACACAACTAAAGGTTATGGATGGTGTCATGGTATGGTGCATGATCTGGTGGTATGGAACAGGGGCCACTGATATTGATGGAAGGTCGGCTGTACTCCAAGAAATTACTGAACATTGTTGTTGATCAAGTTCATCCTGCAATGTTAACTTTTAATCCAGCAGGTGATGGTTGTTTCATGGACAATGCTATTGTCCATCGCAGTGATTCAGCAAGCATGACAGTGACTTCTGCCATCTTCCATGGCCAACACAAAACTCAGATCTGAATCCCATTGAAAATATATGGAACATGTTAGAAAAACAGACCCTGGAGCAAAGTCTTCCTTTATCAAATCTGAGCCAGTTAAAGGACTGTCTGGTGAATGCTTTCTGGAATCTATGATAAACTACATATGTGCCATAATTCAGGCTAAGGAAGGTTCAACACAGTATTAAATAAAAGTTTTTAATTAGGTTGCTTGGTATGTGTAGTTTGCAGTGTTGCCAACAGACTACTGTCTTCAGGAGCATGTAATAGAGGGTGGGGGGGGGAGGGAGAGACACCCATTCAGAAGAGAGATCTAGTTACAAAAAAGAAAATGTACCTAATGAGTTGTCCCATCTTGCCACCAGCGAATTTTTTTTTTTCTTTTGCAGGGAGACTGCAACGGGTTCCTCATGGAAACACATTTGGTAGTGAGTACAATGTCTATCAACAAATTTTAAGTCAGATATTAGTATGTAAGCAGAGTGGGAGACCTCAGGATGTGTCTATAAGCATTATTATCATAAAATATAATAATAACAACAGTAATTCTTGAAATATGTCAAGGAAATTGTATTTCGATCAGTTGTATTATATATTATTTTTTATGTGGTTACCACCCACGAAAGGTTATTACTAAACCTATAGTACATTTGTACCGTGGGTGGACTAAGGTTTTTTTTTTTTTTCATTTTTGTTTTTTTGTCAATTTTTTTTTTTTTAATTTTACATGATCCAGAAACCCTGCTCTAGAGATCAAACATGGACCTTTTTTCAGCCACTTCAGGACTCCAATAAATGGGGCAGGGAAAACATTTATTGGAGGTGATAAAATTCATCTTCTACCTAAAAATTTTATATTTTTTCTTTTTTTTTTTAATCCTAGTCAATAAATATTTTTCAATATATTTGAATTTCATTTGTGAAGTTATAGCATTTTGTACCATCCACATTATGTTACAATTATCCTTTCTAAATGCCAATGTCTACTCAAAAGAATAATAAGAATAATAATAATAAATAAATAAATAAACTAAATGCAAGAGGACCTCTGTACAAAAATTCTGGATTTCCTAAAACATATCTAAAAAAATTCTGCCCATAACAATTTTTTTAAATGCAAAATATAAGAAGATTCACACACATATATATTTATATAAGATTCATTCACAAAGCAACATGAATCCTTCAGATGGAAAAGATGTGGGCTTAATTGTTTTCATGGCAATAAGGAACTTTTATGACTTTTCCAAGTTAAAGTGAATTAGTCAGTCTTATGCACTGGTGACAGGAACCTCTTCCTTGAAATCTCATTTTCATTCTGCAAAATCAGATAAATCAGTCTGTGATCAACTGAAAAATAAAATTACATTTGCTAAGTGGTGTGTTCAGTGGGTGATAAGTCCTCCTGTAATAAGGCAAGAGAAGGAAGTCACCTTAGATACGGCGAATATTAACAAGACTAATCATTATTAGTGTAGTTGAAATGAACTGAACTCATAGTCTAGGTGGAGAATTACGATTTATTAAAACCAGCAGTTTTCTTAAAGTTATTTGATTTCAACGGATACTGATAGTTGTATAACTTTAACATAGTTTTTATGAAATGTTTAAGCAGCTTTAACTTTAATGGTTTACTTAAAATCTGCCTGCTAAATGTAATTCGATAGTGTAACATTATTTAGTGGCATAAGGTGATATATATATATATATATATATATATATATATATAAGAGAATTTACTAGACATTTATAGAAGACTGGAGTGCTTATAAAATTTCTGATTCTACTATGACTTGTTCTTTGCATCTTATTTACATAAAATCATACTTTTCCTTAAGCATGCAGGTGTTTATATAAGGAAGAAAAGGTGGTAAAAATGAATTCCTTTCATAACCTGGAAGTAATACCGCTTTTTTAAGTTATGTTATGCATTTTTCCCTTTGATATATATTTTAAATCGGCCACACAAGTTTATTAATAAACTAGCGCCAACAGGATCGGAAGACCTGTTTACATCGGTACTACCACATCGCATATATTTCAGATAAGATTAATTTTCTGGTTTTCCATAAAAGTACTTTCCTGATAAAATCATTTAACAAAGAAGGCCAAGTGACGGTATACTGGATTTGAAAACGATCAGAACGGATTAAAATAATAATACATATAAAATAAAATGCACATAAACTAACCTAACAACTTCCCTTTCTGTATAATCCATGTTGACAACCATGAGTTCGATCCCAGAATTCTCACGAAAAACCACCTGTAACAATTTTTCAATCATCTGAAAATTGAATATTATAGTGGGCTTTTTGGGAAAGTTGAAAATCTAAACAAAAACTAAATTATACATAATATGTGTATGTGTGATAAATGATTATATATATATTATAACAGATTGGTGTGGATATTTTGGAGGAGATGAAGGATTTCGGGGATATCGTGGACAGGGACTTGAAATTTCGTGGACATTTTGCTATAATTATGAAGACGATCCCCAGCAACTGTGGGATTGATGCTTTGAACACTGACGTCAAGAAGTAAGGATGTTTTGATTCCGTTGTACAAGACTTTGATCAAGCCGCATATGGATTACTGTGCACATATTTGGTCGCCAGATTTTCAAAAAAATGATGAAATGTTGGAGAGTATCCAGAGATGATTGGCTAAGTTAGTTTCTGGTCTCTGGAATGTGGCATATGAAGACAGATTGAGATAATGAAAATTACAAAGTTAGTGGATAGAAGGAAGAGGGGAGACATGATCGTGACATATGAGTTGGTAAGGGGTAATTATCAGATTCGAATGGATGAGATTTTTCATAGAATATCTGGAGACACCAGGAGAACAAGAGGCCATCGCTGGAAGCTGTATAATGTAGATGTAAGCAAGGGAGTAGTGAGTAGTAGATTTTATCATGGAGACTGATGGGTAATCGGAATGCATTGCGAATGTGGTGAGTGAAGTGTCAGTGAATGCAATTAAGTCGAGGTACGATGAGCTCGATGTCTCTTGACACTGGAGGTGTATTGATGATGATGATAATGTCTCAGATCTGGTGAATCAGTTTAAGCAGAGGTATGATAGGCACTGTGTTAATAATGGTTAGTTTCTTACTCCCATAGTGAATATGGTTACATTTGTCAAAGTATGATAGGAACAAGAATATTGCCTGGATGGGAATATATAGATCTGCTCATGGCAAGGATAAAATGCCCTTCCTACCAAGGCTTGTATAACCCATGGTAGGCATAATATATACGTGTAGGGCTGGATGTGGGTTCAGAGAGATTATGGCACGTATATCACAATGTTGTTTAAGAACCCACAACATTAGAGTTAAAAAGCATGCGCCATCATAAATTACCGAGTAGAGCAAAAAGGATGGTTATTTAGAAAAGAACTAAATATATTGTTGAAGTGGGCACAAGAAAGCCTGATCTTTCGGCATCAAGAGATGGTAGCATTGTCGTCCTGAATATTCAATTCTGTGAATCAAACCAAGACCTTCATCAGGCAAATGAAGATAAAATAGATTATTATTATGCTTCTGAAAGACATTATTTAGAAGAATATTGCTCGCTACTGTTTTTTTTTTTTTGCCATTTCAAATAGAGGGGTGTGGTATGTAAAGCCCAATAAGGATGCACAGCTGTTAGGTCTTAGTGCCCTAGACATCAAAATGCTTTCCTTCCAATCCCTTCAGCCTGCAATGGTCACAGGGAATATGCATCAGCGAATGACGAAGAGGATGAATAGGGAAGCTGTTGGTTGGACTTCGACTTAAAGCATGCATCAACAATATGCACACTATATGTGACTGTGCATGCAGTTGATGTGTAGTAGTTATTGTCCTAGCTTTAGGATACGGAACGTGAAGAATTAAAATAAAAGATATACTGTGAATGATGTTTCTGAGCCTCCTGCAATGAATCTTTGGATTCCGTGAAGATACTCGTTAACAACAACAATAATTCGACCAATTTAAGAACATTATTTTCTAATTTGTGGGCTGCATCAAAACCTTCCTGAGAATTCGTGAATATCCTCTTTTGCAGATTCCCATCGGTGCTATGTTTCTGCACGATACATTTTCTATAGATAATTTCATAGGTCTGCTCCACTGAACCAACTACCACTATTCCTAGAAACGTCTGTAATGACAATAACAATGAAAAGGTTTATTATCATAGAGTATTTACCTATATATAGGCTGACCATATTTTCTTGAGACAAAAATGGAACATTCGAATGGCAAAAACGGGACGGTGGTTATGTAATATTCTGTACTCATGAAAAATTAAGACGATAAAAAAGTTTTATTTTTTTTATTTTCAGCTAACGCCTTTTTATTCCCGTATACGGGAGTAGGCGAGGCAATTTAGCCCTATCTAACTTTTGGAGACTGAGTGGGCAGTTCAATCTCCACTGGTACCCAATCAGAGACAGACGGCCCAAGGCTATCACTAATTAAGCGGTACGCAGTGAAGAGAGACGGCTCAAATGTGCCGCCATCTCGTGGTCCCTAACCCTAACACAATATATTTAATGTCTGAAATAATGTGGGTTCTACGGTCGATTTTCTTGAGTTTACAGGACGAAAAACCCGAGTTTCCGGGAGGAAAAACCTGCTTGCCCTTGCCAGAGATCGACTAACTCGGGAACCGGTCGAAAAAAGGCTTAGAAAAATTTCCTCTAGTCGCCGACTAGACTCAAAACCAAGTCTTCCTTCGTGAGGCCAAGTGCGGCGGTGTGCAAACGCCACATCCGCTGAGCTACACAGGCTCAAAAAAAGTTTTATTACATAAATATATTGAGCTTACGATCATTCTGCAGTGACAGAACCCGTACAAAAATTTAGATAGACGTAGAGGGGGACTGTATTTCACCACAATCGTAGCATGAATATTTCTCCGATTAAACATATTTCGGTCTTTCAACACTTTATCGTAAAACTTCGCACAGTCCATGATGCAATTTTGTCTTACAACTAACATGACCCTCATTAGCTGAACACTTTTGACCCCATACTGTTCAAAACGGAAAATATTCTCTCAACAGGTGTTGTACTTCCTGGAAGAAACAGAATAAACTCTACAATATTAAAAAGTCTCGAAAGTCAAGGCGTTTTTGGCTCATTTCAGAAAAAATCTGTACCCATCTATCAGAGATACGGGAATGTTTTCTTTATTCCATGTATCCAACTGCCTCACAATTATAGATTTTATGATGGTCTGCTGATCGAATACACGAGTTTCTTCTGATTCTGTGCGTGTGCTGAGTTCCTCGTTCAAGCTCTCCTGAATTTCCTTCCATTCAGGTGTCTTCCTTAGTAGCACCCACTTAAACTTTTCAGTGTTTCCTAAACTGCACTTCCACTTGTTGACATATTCTAAGCTGGTTTCATAGAAATTCTCAACTATCTCAGAAACCTTAGCCTCATTAATTTCTCCTGAATCTACTAACATTTTCAGTTGTTTTTTGACATCAGTAGTTACAAACATTTCACTTTTTCCGGAATCTAAATTGTTTACAAGATTTTCAACGTTCTTACTACTTCTGTAGCTGAAATATTATCTTTTTTCAATTAAGCTAATGTATGTTTGGAACGTACACACTTGATCTCTTGCAAATAACAACCAAAATTTCTAACAGGGATCTTCAAGCAATTTTCGCAACATAACAGGACATTTTTCTCAAGAAAGAAAATAAAAACGATGCCTCAAACATACTTAAAATTCTGCCAATTGATGGACCCATGGACAAAAATTTGTATTTCCATGCTCTAACAAATTAGCGTAATTGTTTCCTGTAAAGTCACAAACGTTTTTCAGTTCTTTAACTCTGATTGTATATACTCGTATTTTTTTTTTTTTTTTATTTTCTCTGAATAAATACTGCAGACATCGATATTTAGTATCGAACAATTCGACTCCATGGTTATACAAGTTACTGGTATCCATGATATTGATATACGATTATAGGTTATGAATTATAATTTATGATTGACCAATATTAAAGTATATTTATAGTTTTTTTTATTAAAGCCGATAAAACTGACATTTTTATTAAAACGACTGGAAATATGAAAAAAAAAAAAACGGTACTGTCCCGTTCAAAACGGTACGTATGGTCAGCCTACCTATATACAATTAAAACCTATTATAGTAACAAACTGATATATATATTTTTTTCAATATCAACATCATAGTTTATTATAATACAGCGTGTTAAGTTAAAAACATTATTATCATATACTTATTAGGTAGTGTTCGTATACAAAAATATGGTATGCAAACTACTGAGTACATTTATTTTAGATAAACAGTATACAGTTCTAGTCGACGAAACCTTTTCTAAACCTTTTTTCGACATGTTCCCGATTTATTCGATAATTGGCACAGCCAATTTTTCTCTAGGAATCTCAAGTGATTCGTCTCGTAAATTCAAGAAAAGTCAACGTTGAAGCAATATTTCATCAAAAAAAAATAAAAAATTCAGCTAACGCCTTTTTGTTCCTGTATAGTGAGTAGACGAGGCTGTTTTTTAGCCCTATCTAACTTTTGGAGACTGAGTGGGCAATTCAATCTCCGCTGGTAGTCAATCAGAGATAGCTGGCCCAAGGCTATCACTAATTAATCGGCGCGCAGTGTAGAAGGCGGTTAGTAAGTGTCACCATGGTGGTCCCTAACCCTAACAAAATATTTTTTAAAATCTGAAAATAGTGTGGGTTCGACGGCCAATTTTCTTGAGTTTATGGGACAAAAAACCCGATTTTCCTGGAGAAAAAACCGGCTAGCCCGTGCTAGAGATCGACTAACTCTGGAACTGGTAGAGAAAAGGCTTAGAAAAAGTTCCTGTAGTCGGCGACTAGATTCGAACGCCTTTCGTCGTGCTATCAAGCGCTGTAGAGTACAAACGCCACTTCTACCGAGCTACACAGGTTCAGTAGAGAGCCTGTGTAGCTCAGAGTTCCATGTGGTATTCTATCAAACACACCTATGCAATTTCTAGTAATATCACTGTGTATACATTCCATTTATCCAACTCAGCTGTTACCCTAATTTAAAAAGTTAATAGATTTGTAAGGCATGAAATACCCTTATCGAAGCCATGACACCCCCCCTTCCGTCAAAAAGTATCGAAATCTTACCCAGCCATTCCTGAATTCTCTTTTTGATCAACATTTCCAGTACTCTGCCTCCCCTTTCTGGAATTTCCAGAGCTGACTTAAAATAAACAGCTTAATCAAATGCATCTCCAGTTTCATTGCACATTCTCTTCACATGCCAGCTGATAGCCTATTCAATCCCACAGCTATATTTGCCTTCAGATTATGCAATATCCTAACAACCTTCAATTCATCAACCTCTGTTCTCATATACCTATTATATCCTGTGAAGTCTTCTTTAACAATATCTTTACTTCGATGATGTACCCTTGCAAAATGGTCACGTAGTAGCTTAACACACTCTCGTCCGTCTCTGTGTCCTCTCTACCATATACAGACATAAAAGTTATCGCCATAGTCATTCTTCCTCATATTTCCACATAATGAAAAAACGTAATTTGGATTTACTGTCGCTTGGTCGGCTATCTTCTCATAATCTATTTCTACCTTCTCATGCTGGTCCATCTAACTCCTACCTGATTTACAGTCCATCTCTTTGGTATACAGTGTGATATTGCTTTCTCCATATATCCCTTGACAATTCCGTTTGCATTGTGAACATCTTTCCCGTGAAGATCTTTATGCCATGTTACTGCTTCAAGCTACCGCCTCAGTATATCATAATCACCTGCCTTGTGGTGAAACACACACACACACACACACACACACACACACACACACACACACACACACACACACACACACACACACACACACACACACACACACACACACACACACACATATATATAGATTAAACACTGTCTTAAACTGGAGTCTCCTATATCAGGGTTTCCCAAAGTAGGCTCCGTGGAGCCTAAAGCCTCACAACTGAAATTCTAAGGCTGCGCGAATTTTGATTACAAACATTCACTTATCATTATTTTTTTAATTAATGAGTTGAATGAGATATTTGTTTGTTTTATAGCTATTTTTGGGAGCATTTTTTTTTTTTTGCGTCCACAGACACGCTGACACTGGTAGTTGTCATTTACCTCTATCACGCATGATATGTCAAATTTTATAGCAAGAGATTTTAGGGGCGAGGTTTATTATTATTATTATTTGACACCTCCAGGGAGTCCAAGACTCATCGAGGGAGAGCACCAACTGTACAACTCTCCATCTCCACCGCAACATCTACACCAACGCTGTCTACTGTCAACTACCACTACTAGTATTTTCAGACAATCACAACCATCAATGCCCACATCGGGATTTGAACCTACAGCCTTTTGGCTAAAGAGCAGACATGCTAACCGCTTCGCCAACCAGACCAGCGGAGTGGTTTTTGATTTTCATATTCACTTTACCATACTTTGTATTCAAGCTTTGAAGTTATTGATATGTTTTCCAACAACATATCCCTGTGAAAAGACGTTCTTACTACATGCAGTTACTAAAACTAAATACAGAAACAGGCTAAATGCAGGAAATGATATGCTGCCTATAAGGTACGTCCATCATATAAGTCTCTGAAAAACTCTGTAGTTCAAAACAACTGCACTGTAGTCATTAAAATGAACTCAATTTTTTTTCTTTTTAATTTACGGAGACTACATTTTAAAATGATGATTATTTACTGATTTCTTCCTTTTTTATTTTTATTTTAAAGTCGGAATTGTGAGGATTCCCCAAAAATTTTGTTTGCTTTAGGACTCCACTTTAGCAAGAAGTTTGGTAAACTTTGCCCTATATCACATGCTGCTTCAAATAATTATCTCGTAAATTTCGTTTTCTTCCTTCGAAGTGATATTTCATCCTTCCAGTCTATGTCTCCGAAGATGAAGTCCCCAATAATAATTACTCAACTTTCGCTCATTGTGTTATATTAAGCAACCCAATTTTATATTTTGTCTATTGGCTGCAATCCACCAGACTAACTCAAAGAACTGCTATCTGCACAGCTGGCTCCAAATCGTGTTGTCTGCAGTTCATTTGCTAATCATCAGCAGCGCCCTAACCCCTAGCCTGTCATCTCAATCCGCACTAAAAATACTAAATCCATTATTCGATCCCTCTAACTACGTTATCTGCTGTCAGCCAAGTGTCGTAAATCCTATAACTATTGGCGAAGTTGCATTAACCAACGCCAAAAACTCCTATGTTATTCCTGATACTTCTAGCATTAATATATAGAATCTATAACATAAGGGGATGTTATAGAATCTGTAGCATCCCCTTATGCCCCCAACCAACTTTACATCCAGATCTGATTATCCCGATGCATCAAAATCCTAATGATTATGATTACATCATAATCTGCATCATCAACGAACATAAAAAGTACAAGCCAGAAGGGTAACCAGTGTGGTAATAAAACCAAAAGCAGATTTTGAAAGGAAATTAACAACGCAAGCTAAAGATAATCCCAAACAATTATTTTGATATGCTGCAAGTAAAATAAAAAAATATGTATACTGCAGAATGATAGTAGGGAGGTAACTGAATCAGTCGAAATAGTAGAATTACTAATCATCCAGGCGGTGATATTGCAGGAATGAGGAAACCAATGGTCTATACGGGAATTAAGGTGAATAAAATGGAAGTGAATAGTATATTACAGAAACCTTAATGTGAATACATCTGCAGGATTGGATGGCATACCAGCTCGAGTCTTACGTGAAGCGGCAAAGGAATTGTCAGTGCCCCCTTGACCATATTGTTTCATTTAAGTCTTAGCTATGGGTTAGTCCTGAGGGGGTGCAAAGAGGGGGAAATAGTTTCATTGCATAAAGGAGGTTCCAAGATTATTGTTGCAAATTACCGACCGATCAGCATATCAGGAACCGTTGTCAAGGTTTTGGAGATATTAGTCAAGAGCAAAGTACAGAAATGATTGGATGAAAATGGGATTCTGTATGGAGGACAGCATGGTTTTGTGAAGGATAGATCATGCCTCAGTAACTTCCTCACGTTTTGTAATATACAGTGATGGGTGAATTGGATAAGGGTTGTGGCAAAGCATAAGGTTATGTATTTTGGGATGAAAAGATTAGCAGCAGTATACCACATTGGTTGAACTGTACCCAGTTTGAACAAAATGTTGAATTTGTCAATTCAACCAATGTGGTTGAATTGACAAAGCCAGAGATTTAGGAGTGAGTGTTGGTAGGTAGGGAGTTGAAGTCTAGGGGGCTCATAGCAAAAGTGGCTAAATCAGCTCATGAGATCACTTGGTTACTGAAGAACGCTTTGACGAGAAGAGACAAGCAGGTTATTGTTCCTCTTTATTGAGCCTTGATAATACCCCATCTTGACTACTGTGTCCAGATCTGGGAACCAAGGTTTCTTCTTGACGGGGAGGAGGAGGTAGAGAGGATCCAAAGGCGAGTGACCAAGATGGTAGTTCGTCTGTGGAATGAACCTTTACGAGAACGGGTTGAAGATCTGTGGGTTACAGAAATTGGCTGATAGGCAGAAAAGTGTTGATATGATTGAGACATTCAAACTGCTGAGGGGGGGTTTACAAGATTAATTCAGAGGAAATTTTTCAGAACAGGTTTGGTGGTGGGAGAACTGGGGCCATCCATGGAAAGTGACAAGAGTGTATTAGCAAGGGTGTTAGAACTAGGTGTTTTACTTGGATAGTGGTGGATGAGTGGAATATGCTGACAGAGTCTGTTGCGAGTGCCATGACTGTGAATAAGTTCAAAGCAAAGTATGATTGATGCTGTGCGAATGCTGAATAGTTCTTGACATGATGTTCAGGGCCTCCCTTGATGAGTCTCAGGACTCCATGGAGTTGCCTGTAATAATAATAATAATTTTTTTGATATGATAATATTTTTATTGATCTGCTAAAATATTTTTTGAATATAGAATATACATAATAATAATAATAATTTTTTTATGTCTCAGATAAATTGCATACATAGATGCTGTAATAATTATATATATATATAATATTTATAACACATTACAATTGTGAATAACAGATACTTGCAAGTTAATAATTTTCTTCCTCGAAGCTTGGCAGAGCTTATCTGAGGAAGATAATAGATGATAGATGATGGTGGTTTCATGGTTATGTTCCTATTCTGGTCACAAGCCAGGTGTTGATTTTACTGTTTGTTGGTACGTGCTTGGAAGACTTCGACTGCTATTACAGTTTAACTTTTTTTTGTGTGCAAATAGGGTTGGAATTTATACATGATATGCTTGTTTCTTTGTGTTCTTGTAGTGATGGTTTTTGAGAGGGGAGGTTTTCATAGGTTTGTGTGTGGGGGGGAGAAACAGGAATTGCTCTAATTTTCATTCTCGCTATAATATTTATATATAGCGCCTGTTTCAGCTCTCTGTATGTTCCTAGGTTTCTGTTGTCGAATGGCAGTTTGTTTATCATGTTAGGGACGTAGAAGTTTCAGGTGGCTTTGCCGTGCTGATTGTTGTAATTATATGTTATGTAGTTTGTTGACTGTGGTCTTGTTATTTGATATGTTGTTCTGGTTACTCTATAGGTTGGGCTGTAGTAATGTTTTAACATGACTGTGTAGTGGCATAAGCGTTTCACCTTAAATATTTTATGTTTTGTCCGTGCTTCCTGCACAAGAGTGGGTTGTTCCCAGAATATCAGTTTTACCATTTTATCTTGCAACCATTGTAGCCTGTTAAGTCTGTAGTCTGCGCAGAATGCGTATGATGTGATGGCATATCTTAAAATGTTTTCACATAATGCTTTATAGATTAATATTTTTATGTGGATTGGGGCAATGTCTTTTAATCTGTATAGTTTGCTTGCTATTATCCTAAGCTTGGTATGTAGGTAGTTTGTATGGCTACTCCAAATTTGATCAGCATCGAAGTGAAGTCCGAGATTTTATTAATGATAGACGAAACATTAAAGCCAAAAAAGATAGAAGTACCTCACTGTGACAGGTATGTAGAGGGCAGTTCATTAGAGGCTGTTTGGTGTGAGATAGAGATTAACAAGGCAAAATATGTAATTGGTTGTTGCTATAATCCAAGGGGAATAAGGGAGAATATAGATAGAATGTATTGGCAAATTAGCACAATGAGTAAAGGTCAAGTAATTATTATGGGGGATTTTAACTTTGGGGACATAGATTGGGGGAAGGAATGGTCACAAGGAACAAAGGAAATGGAGTTTATACAATTGTTAAGAGATAATTACCTGAGACAGCATGTGATGGAAGGGACAAGAGATTCTAGAGTGTTAGATCTGGTCATAACATCGGAGAACATATCAATAAGTAATTTAGTTACAATGTCTCCACTTGGGGAAAGCGATCATGTGGTCTTGACCTGGGAGATTGAAAGACGAACTGAATATTCTATTAAGAATGGGTATATGTGGAATTACAAGGCTGGTGATTATGGCAAGCTGAGAAGTCAGCTTTCAGCTGTATTATGGCATGAGAAATTCAAGGGGAGAGATGTTGATGATGCGTGGGAGATTCTCAAGGAGTATTTGAAGAAAGCTGTATCAGACTGTATTCCCAGAGTCAGAAGGAGAAATCAAGTAGGAGTAAAATGGATGACTAATACTATTAAACAAGAGTTGCAGATAAAGAAAAGGTTGTGGAAGACATATAAAGAAAAAGGTGATGAGCGTTCCAATGAGCAATATAAGGTACAGGCAAAGAGAGTAACCTGTATGGTAAGGAAAGCCAAATCTAATTATGAGAGGAAGCTAGCTGATGAATCCAAAAGAAACCCTAAAGAGTTCTTTCGCTATGTGGCTAGTAAAAGGAAGAATATGCATGGAAAGATTACTTTAAAAAGTGTTGATAGTAAGGAAATTACTGAAGCTAATCAAATAGTTGAGTTGCTTAGTGATCATTTCGCAAAAGTGTACCATCTTAGTAGTGATAGTGCAGTGTCAGATGTGACATTGACTGATGAGAGTATAGAGATAGATGAAATCGAGGTGCTTAATATATTAAAGAACCTTAATGCTAACACTGCCATTGGGTTAGATGGCATATCGGCCCATGTGTTACGAGAATGTGCAAGAGAATTAGCAACTCCTCTAACCAGGATATTTAATTTAAGCCTCAGTTCTGGTAAAGTGCCAATAGAGTGGAAAGAGGGAAAAATAGTTCCATTGCACAAGGGAGGCTCTAAGACTGATGTTGCAAATTATAGACCAATCAATATATCTGGAGTGGTGGTTAAGATTTTGGAGAAATTAGTTAAAATTAGAATTCAGGACTGGGTGGACAGCAATATGATACTTTATAAGGGGCAACATGGTTTTGTGAAAGGTAGGTCTTGCCTAAGTAATTTGCTTACCTTCTATAATAAAGTAACAGTGGAGTTGGATAAAGGAAATCCTTACTCAGTGATACTGCTTGACTTTGCAAAGGCTTTTGACAGGATTCCACATGGAACTCTGTTACATAAATTAGAGCAAATGGGTTTGGATCCGAAGATGGTGATTTGGATTAAAGGATGGCTGGCGGACAGATATCAAAGAGTAGTTTACGGAGGAGCTGAGTCCAGGAAAAGGCAAGTGACTAGTGGTGTACCTCAGGGCTCAGTTCTTGGTCCTCTATTGTTTAATTTGTACATCAATGATATTGGAAATACCTTGAATGGAAATATCCACTTGTTTGCTGATGATGCAAAATTGGGAAGAGCGATAATCAATTCAAATGATGTGGATATTTTACAGGATGACTTAAATAGGCTGACGCTATGGACTGAGGTAAATGGCTGTCAGTTCAACGTGGCTAAGTGTAAGGTGATGCACTTCGGGAGGATGACATCGCATGCTGTTTACTATATTAACGGAACTGAACTGCAGGAAGTTGATGAGACAAGAGACTTGGGAGTTATTGTGGACAGAGAACTTAAGTTTAAAGGGCATATTGCTAAGATTGCCAAAACATCACATCAAATTACATGGTTGTTGAGGAACACACTAACTAGCAGGGATAGGGAAGTTATTATTCCA
Source organism: Typopeltis vanoorti (assembly GCF_054136105.1). Lineage (NCBI taxonomy): Eukaryota > Metazoa > Arthropoda > Arachnida > Uropygi > Thelyphonidae > Typopeltis > Typopeltis vanoorti. Next base: position 70,747,605 of record NC_143553.1, on the reverse strand, counting down.
CTCTATAAGGCATTAATAAGGCCGCATTTGGACTATTGTGCACAGATCTGGTCGCCAGGATTTCTTGGTGATGCGGAAGTGGTAGAGAGGATTCAGAGGCGGGTTACAAAGATTGTTGCAGGTCTGTGGGATGTTCCCTATGAGGATAGATTGATGATCTGTTGGCTCCAAAAACTAGCTGATAGACGTAGGAGAGGAGATATGATAGAGGTATTTAAATTGTTAAAGGGATTTTACAGGATTGATACTGATGATATTCTTAAGACCAATGCAGGATGTGAGAGAACGAGGGGCCATCCCTGGAGATTGTGTAAGAGTGTGGTTAACAAGGGTGTTAGGACTAGATTTTTTACTTGGAGGGTTGTGAATGGGTGGAATGCTTTGCCAGAACTGGTTGTGAATGCTTTAACTGTGAATGAATTTAAGGAGAGGTATGACAGGTATTGTGTAAATAATGGTTAGTGTGTCAATGTCGGGTCTCCCGCGATGAGTCTTTTGACTCCATGGAGACACCGTTAAATAATAATAATAATAATAATAATAATAGTGTGTTGTTTTCACCTGTGTGATGGTTGTAATTTTAGGTTCTGCGCTTTGTGTATAGGATGATGAATGTTGGATAGTGAGATATTTAGTTTCTATGGACAGGGTTTGGGGGTTTTTGAATACCATTAACTTTGTTTTTCCTGGGTTTATATATATGCCGTTTCGGTTAACCAGTTAGTGATTTCGTTGATGTCGTGTTGCCTATTTGTGTAAGCGATATCTGCATTGCTGTGAATGGATACTATGGCAGTGTCATCTGCATACTGGCTTTTAGGGGGAGTTGACTTATGTCGTGTGTGTATATGTTAAATAGAATGGGAGATAGGACAGCTCCTTGCGATACTCCACAGGTTACATGTGCCTCTTTGCTGTATGCTGATCCTATATGTGTGGTGTGCTTTCTGTTTTTCGTGTATGCTTTAAACCACTGGAGTAGATGACCTCCAAATCCGATATGGGTTAGTGTGTTAACAAGGTTTTGTGTGTTAGTGTGTCAAATGCTTTTGTTAGGTCAATGAATACCACTAATGTTATTCTGTTTTTATCCAATGCAGCGTTTATTAGATTTGTGAAATCTTCCAGGAGTGTTGCTGTTCTTTTATTTTTTTGAAAGCCATATTGTGTTTTGGGCATGATTTGAAATTTTTCAACGTATGTGGAGAGTTTCTGATGCACGATGCGCTCCATGATTTGGTTGATTACAGACAGCGTAGATGGTCTGTAATTACTTATAATGTTTCTTTTTCCTTGTTTGTGTATGGGTGTGATTAATGCAGTCTTCAGTGTTTCAGGTATGTGTCCCGTTTCGAAGATTTTATTTAACAGTTTTTGTATAACTGGAAGTAGGTTGGTTGAGTGTTTCTTTACGTCTTTTGGTCTGATTCTGTCTATCCCCGGTCCTTTGTTAGGGTTAATTTGTTGAATTACCAGTGATAGTTCTTCTTTTGTTATTGTATGGAACCAGATCGACTGGGTTGCTCGTGGACCTAGTGGAGAATGTTCGTTTGTGTGAGGAAGGGTTGTTTCTTGTAGCTTTTGGACAGAGTTCGCGAAGTGCTGATTAAAGTTGTTTGCCAACTGTTTGAGGGATTTGGGGTCGCAGGCAAAGCTGTGTTTTATTGTTTCTGAGGCAGTGGTTCTGTGTATATTGTCTAGCATTTCATTAATCAGATGCCAGGTTTCCTTCATGTCATTCTGAGCTGTTGTTAATTTGTTGCTGTAATAGTTTCTTTTTGCCGTTCTAATCTGTGTTGTTAGGAGATTCCGTTTTCTTTTGTATTCAGCTTTTAAAGCGATATTGTTCGGCGACTTCTTAAGTTGTTTCCATAGGGCATCTTTTCTTTGTATGTCTGTGGATTTTGTTTCGTTTGGGGGCGTATTTTTATTTTTGTTAATGCTTTGTTACATATTTTGTTAAATGCAAGTTTAAGATTATTATATACAGCTTCAGCAGAGTCTAAAGATGCTATCTGCATCCAGTCTGTTTTTCTGATTTCATCGTTTACTATTGTTTCGTTTAGAATGCTATAATACTGTTTTGTAGTCTCAGTGATTTTTATGGGCTCTGGTTCAGTGTGTAACTGTAATGTTGTGAAATAATGGTCTGCCAGTTTGCATGTTATGACGGCTGCTGTGTGGCTGTTTGAAGGGAGCCCTTATATTTATATGATCAATGCAGGATGAGGTTGTTGTGTTTCCGACTATCTCTTCTCGTGTATACCACTGTATGGATGATGGGGTTATGTTATATGCCGATAATAGGTCTAGTATTGTTCTGTGTTAGTTTATATTAATGTCTAGTATTGTTATTTATGTTCCTAATGTTTATATTAATGTCTCCTATTATTATCAAGTATTCTGAGGCGCCTACTTCCGTGGCTGAAAGCCATCTGTTTAGTTCTTCTAGGAGTTTTGTGGTGCTTAAGTTGGGTGGTCTGTATATTGCGTTTAATATCAGGGAGTTTTCTTGTTTGATGTTTTTAATTTCGATGCATATGTTTTCTGCGTATTCTAATTTATAGTTTATTTCTGTTACTTCTAGTTTATGTTTGGTAAATATTATTATACCACCGCCTCATTTTGTTTGTCTGCAGTATTTGTGTTGTTGGAAGTGTGGTATTTGGTAGGTAGATGCCTCTTCGTTTGTCGTAGATACTTCAGTGCGTATTAAAATGTCTATTTCATCTATATCTTCATCCAGATAAGCTTGCAGGGTCAGCCAGTATTTTTGAATGCTTTTGATGTTGATGTGGAGAATAGGTAGTCCTCTTTTGGGGATTGTCACTTGTTTCCAATCTGTTATTGATTTCAGAATGTGGCAGTTATCATGTTCCGGGGTGATTACATCTGCTTGATGGTCTGCATTCATGTTGGTTGGTGTGCTGTTCCTTCTTTACGAGTTATCAATATTCCTTTCAATGTGGCAGCCTGTTGAGGTCGTCTACGGATTTTATTTCGATTGGTTTTGCGTCGTGTGTCTTTCTAAGGAATATTTTGCTGTCTCTTATCCATATGAAGTGGTAATTGTTTTCTGTTTTTACTTTCCTTGCTTGGTAGAATATTTTCTGATAATATGGCGTTAGGTATTCGGACAAGTATATTGGGGTATTGTTGTGGTCTCCTTTCAGATCCTTGACTACTGGTTTTTTAATCCTGCTAGCTTTTATAAGTGTAGTTTTTGTTGGGCTGTTGGTGATTCGCACTACGACGGGAGAAGGACGGGTATTATTTTCTCTTTTCGTTTTTTGTGGTAACCGATGCACTGACTGGATATCTCTTGATTTAATGAGAGAGCCAATTTTTTGGCTCTCCCATTAAAGCATTTGGTGTATTACGGTGTCTCTTAGATGTTCCGTAGCTATTTCTTGGAGACCATTTATGAGGAGATCATTTTTGTGCTGCTGTTGGTTTGAGAGTTCGTTCTGTTGCTTTAAAGAGTTTAGTTCTTGCCGTAGTTCCGTTGTCTCTTTAATTAAATTATGCTGTCTTTCTGTTAGCTCTTTAACGCAGTTTTTAATTTCTCTAACAGTCTGTAATACACCTTCTACCGAGTTATTATTAAATTTAATAAATTCCTCATATTGGTTGAATTTTTCTGTAATTTATGCGGTATGTTTTTTAAATAGTTCTCCAACAAAATCGATTAAACAGTCTTTTAGGTTTTGTAATCTATTTTCAAGTAATGTATTTAAAGTTGGCTCACCTGGGTTTCTGTTGTTGTTTTCTTTGTTTTAAATTCCCTCTGTTGTTGATAGCTGTTTACTGCCTGCGGTTGTTTTCTGCATGTGCTGTTTTCCGCCTGCGGTGGAAGGCGACATTCCTTTGTTGTCTCTGCAATGGGGACACTTCCACTCATCACGATTCTTGTTTGATTTTCGCTGCCAAGTAGCCTCAGACAATCCTGAACATAGAAAATGCATGTTTCTCTGGCAGTTCCTCCATGTTTCGTGGTTTTCTTCCCCCGTTAAGTCTTCTTGGCATTTGTCGCACTTCATATTTCTTGTTTGACGATCTTGCTGTAATTTCTAATATGGCGACTTCCTTTGTTCTCTTCTCGCGTAGTTGACCAATGTATACTTCGAACTTTGAATACTTATATTTTACTTATTACTTAACAGATACTTACAGTTTTTACATCAATATGCTCGTCTTGAAGAACGGAATTCACCGATGTACTTTAAATTTTAATTCACAAGAAAAGATCTACTTTGCAACTTAAAATATGGGAGCATCGAAACAGTGTGCTTGCAACCGCTTGCTGCTAAAGCGCCCTCTCTAAATAATAATAATAGTTTTGGCATTAGGTGTTTAGGGAGAGCTTTTTTTTTCACCGAGCATGCTGAAGTGCAAATTCAGGGAAATGTAAGTAATTAGGGTGGAAGCAAGTCAATTTATATGAACGTTGTTTTCATGAAGTGAGTGAGTGTGAGTATGAACAAGTGAAGAATCCAGTTTTTTAAGCTAAAATATTGAATATGGTAGTCAATTTAGAAGTTAAGGTGGGTGGGGACCTAAACAGATGCTGCAATTTCAATATAGTAATGCCATAAGTATCAGGAATAAGAGGGAGGAGTTTTGGGCATTCGCTTGTGCAACATAGCCAAAGGTTATAGGCATTAGTGAGACTTGCCAAGCATCAGATGATTTAGTTACAGAGATAGAATGTGCAGGGTTTAGTATTCTCATAGAAGATAGAGAAGATAGGATGTGGAGAGAAGTACTGCCGATGATAGCAGTTGAATTACAACCAATAAGTTTAGGAGCAGGTGTGCAGATGCAGTTCTTTTGAGTCAGTATGGTGTGAGATCGAGGCCAATAGGACAAAATATACAGTTGGTTGTTGCTATAGGCAAGGCAGTTCCACACGTGATTAATACAGGTCAACTGTTCATGCAGGGGTCTTCAACTATGGAGATATAGACTAGAAGGTAGAAAGTTCACACAGCAGGAAGGAAATAGAATTTATATGCCTACTAAGAAATAATTACTTAAGACAGCATGAGTTGGAGGGTAGAAGTGGTGGGAAAGTATTGGACCTGGTCACAGGATCAGAAGAGCTATCCATATCCAAGGTGACTACATTGCTCCATTTGGTGAATTGACCATGCGCTCTTCATTTGGGAGACTAAAACATGAGGAATATTCTGTTCAAGAAGGGGTATATGTGGAACTACAAGGCTGGTGATTATGACCAGATTAGGAAGAAGCTTAAATCTGTGCTATGGCATAAAACAGTGCAGTATAACGATGTTATTTGTGCATGGGAGATAAGGTTCATCTAGAGCAGGGGTCGGCAATCTTTTTGGAGTGAAGAGCCATTTTTAAAATTATATCTGTTAAAAAAAAAATTAGGGAGTCGCACGTTTTTTTTTTTTTTTTTTTACAGTAACACGTTATCATATTTGTAAAACACAGGGGTGACATGTCACATGAAAATATATGATATTTTAAAATATTAAATAATAAAACAAAGATTTCCTTCTCCTTACAAAAGCATATGTATAAAATCCAATAACATACCTATTTCTTTATTTTTTTTTTAATTTAAAATATCTTCTTAGTGCGACTTTTGCTGTTGAACTTCAGATAGTTTCTCAATATTTGCAGCGAATACGCCGTAATTGTCATTTTCAAACATGACGAAAGACTCACGTTGTTTAGTTGGTTTCTCAACTTACTTTTAATAAAATTCATATTAGAAAATATTTCCTCACACAAATATGTCGATCCGAAAATCGATAGAAGTCCAAATGCGTATGTTTTTAACTGATTGTAAGTGTCTGGTAAACAATTCCACATGTCAAATACAATCTGATCTTGCTTTTTAAGATCTTCTATTTCAGACCATTTGTGTTGTATTGTAAGGGTAGATTTTTGTCTTTCCAACTCCTCCAGGTCAGCTTTAAGATTTCTAAATTTTGAATTCCACAAATCCTTGGTTTTCAGATCCTCTAACTCAAGTTGAAATGCAGCCTCATCAATTCCAGCAAAAGGTGAAAAATTTAATTCGGCAGGATTAATTTCAAGTGGTCGCAATAAAAATGGCATAGTTGCATTGTCTTTCTAAACTCCTCAAATCTCCCATTAAATTCATATCGCATATTTACCACAATTTCTTTGAAAAAGGTTACATTTATGGAATTATCAGCTTGTTCTTGTTCATATTTCTTCAACGTCGGAAAATGTAATAATGTTAATTTCTCTAAGTCTGTCGCAAACAAATATAATTTTTGTTCAAACGAAATCACTTCTTCTAAATACAAAACTGCTGTATTTATTTCTTTCCCTGTAGTTTCTTCTTTAGTGCGTTTAACTGGGAAGTCATATCCACCATAAAGTAGAATTTTTGTAACCAACGAGTATCTTCTAATGCATATTCAAGGTCCTTTTGTCTTAGAAACAACTTAACCTCTCCAAGGCAGGTGGCAAATCGCATCAGGACACCTCTGGAAAGCTATCTTATTCTGTTATGCAAAAGAGGATCGGAATATTCGCAATTGATTTCTTTAAGAAGTTCACAAAATTTCCGATGATGTAGCAGTATTGCCATTATTTTGTTAACAATTTCTATAATCAAATCCATGACTACTGTTATCTCTTTTGGAAAAGTTTGTGCACAAAGTATCTCTTGATGGATTATGCAGTGAAAGGAAAACAGGCAAAATTTGTTTTTTAAATAAAGAAACAAAACCATTTCTTATACCTTTCATGCTCTGCGCCTCGTCGGTCGAAATAGATATTATTTTGTTAATATTAGTACCCTTACTTTTCAAGCAAGTGGTAACAGCAGATTCAATGTCTTCTCCACGAGCTTGTCCTGTAAGCTGCAGTATATCGAGTAATTCTTCCTGAGGTTCTTGAGAGTTTACGTATCTACAAATAAGTACAATCTGTGCAATGTCATCCACATCACATGATTCGTCACAGGCAATGGAGAATCCTGGTGTTGAATTTAGATCTGTAACCTGCTGATTTGTTATATCTTCTGCCATTCGTATAGTTCTGTCCCTTATAATCTTAGCAGATAACGGCATGTCTTTTATTTTTGTAATTATTTCCGCTTTGTTTTTAAAATCACAGAAAAGATATTCGGACATTTTAATAAAACATTCTTTCACACATTCGCCGTCCGTAAAACGTTTTACTCGTTTAACAACTTCTTGAACGGCCACAAAACTAGCAATCGTTGTATTTCTTTTCTTTTATCGATTTGGAAAAGAAACATTTAATTAGATTTACTTTGCGTTGCAACTCTTCTACTGCCTTTTTTCTTTCATCTCCCCGTGGATATGCTTTGTCAAATGTATCGTGTTTATTTAAAAAATGTCTTTGTATATTTGATTTTTTATTATTTGAAAGCTTTTCATGGCATATTAAACACATTGGTAATCCAGCTGTATTTGCTACAAATGCGTAGGTTTCGTCCATTCACTTTTAAACTCCCGATTTTCTTGTTCTATCTTTCTCTTCTTTGCTGACATTTTAAATACATACTATAAAAATATTTTTATTTTGTTAATATTTAATTTAATGTTACAATATTCACGTTACCTAACACAATCACCAGTAAATTAAAGCACGGCAACGTCCCACTACAAACCTTTACTTATTTTAACAAAGTGAGCAGATTTACATACCACACCTGCACTATATGCGAAGACAATGGGCACGTTCAGACAGGCAAGCGCTACATGTGCTAGCCTAGCGTGACGTCATAAATGTGTCCGAGCCAACTGCTCGATCGTAGCGCTACCGTAGCGATCGCCATTCGCCACAAATTAATTTAATTTGTAGCGATTAGCATTTGCTACAATGTAGCGCTCTGCCTGGCTGATCGCGCCCAATGTAAACTGACGTTTTTTGAGTATCGACATATGGTTAGGGGTTATTTGACCTACAAAATATTTCTTTTTACTTCTATGTTTAAATAGATCGTTTAATAACGAAAAGAGCCGCAATTATTCATTCAAAGAGCCGCAGGTTGCTGACTCCTGATCTAGAGGAAGCAATATTAAATTGTATATTTCAGGTAAGGAGGGTTAATCAGATAGGAGTTAGATGGATGAGCAGAGGCAGCACGTCTATGGGGGGGGCCAGGCCCCACCTATATTTATATAACTAGCCCAATAATTGTAATTTTAAAAATATGTTTCTTGTAATATTATTTTTTGATCTATTTCCAACACGTTTTATTGTTTAATAAAAAAAATTACTATAGTATTTTGTGGCAATATTGTATAATACGACTTAGTACGGTCTCTTGGGCCAGCCACGGCTGGCCCTATTTTACACGTGTAGAACATAGGGTATGTATGAGGCAAGTACACTAGCGATCGTGTTTGTTTACCGGGCGCAACGCTTATCTTGGGGCCAGTTTAGTCTGGTCCAGTCACTGCACGTTAATAGCGGGAGATTCTTTCATTGTCTTATTATTTATTCTCGTTATTGATCTGTTTTATTGTTTTTGTGTGTTTAATTATTGTTGTCGTGTTTTGTTATAATTTATTTTAAAGTTTAAATTTTTATTACGTCCATTAACAATACATTTTAACTATGAACAAAATCGATAGTTTATTGGAAAAACGTTTCTCGGAATCTCGAAAGTTTCGACATTGATTTATAAAATAAATAATAACTTTTTTTGCTTTAACACTTGAAAAATGAAAACATTTTGCAGGGCGGCCAGCTGGAGTCGAACCAGCGTCTTTGGATTTCCGGTTCATTGCTCTAGTTAGTTGAGTTCTTTTTTTGCACTGGTCCATTGAGCTATGCTCGCAACTGCAAATCTTTCGAGTTTTCGTGTTATTGATACGTTGAGCCCGTATATGTTACGTCCTAACAATTTTTAAAAATTAATAGCTCAATGCATCAGTGGATTCTGACTAAACATTATTGCAATAGAAATAATAACTATAAATCAATAATAGAACCCACTATATAAATATAAAAAAATTGTTTTTAGTTGTTTTTGGCCCCAGGCCCCACCTGTTTCTATTGTCACCAGCCGCCACTGTGGATGAGTAATATAATTAAGCACCAACTGCAGAAGTAGAAAATGCTGTGGAGGATACATAAAGAGAAAGGTGACCAGCATGGCAAGGAAGGCAAAATCAGATTAAGAAAAGAATCTAGCCGAGCAGGTCAAAAGAAATCCCAAAGAGTTCTTTCGTTATGTGGCAAGTAAGAGGAAGAATGACTATGGAAGATTAACCTACAATCCCAAAGAGTTCTTTCGTTATGTGGCAAGTAAGAGGAAGAATGACTATGGAAGATTAACCTGCAATATCCCAAGTACCTCCAATTCTTCCACCCCTGTTTTCACTGTTGTGAAAACAGGGGTGGAAGAATTGGAGGTACTTGGGATATTGCAGAATCTCGGTATAAATGTAAAGACAGCTGGTGGATTAGATGGGATATCTGCTCGCATTTTGCGAAAATGTGCAAGGGAACTGGAAATGCCTTTGACTAGGCTGTTTAATTTATGTCTCAGCTCTAGTAGACATCCAAGGGAGTGGGAAGAGGGGAAAAATTATTCCCTTTTTTCATTAAGAGAGGTTGTAAGACTACAGTAGCAAATTATAGCCCAATCAGTATCTCAGGCTTGGTGATAAAAGTATTAGAAAAATTGGTAAAATTTTTCGAATACTTTTATCGCCAAATAAAACAAGAATTCAAGAATGGGTAGAAAAAAAATTATGATGCTGTATGAGGATCTACATGGCTTTGTGAAGATTTGGTCATGCCTCAGTAATTTACTGAGGCATGACTAAATTTTACAGACTAACTGCTGAGTTAGATAAAGGAAATTGCTACTTAATGATTTTACTGGATTTGAGAGAATACCGCATGGAACTGTTTTACGCATATTAGAACAAGTTGGGATGGGTACGAGACTCTTTAAGTGAATAACAATGGCTGGTGGACATATATCAAGGAGTGGTATATGGAGTGGCAGATTCGAGGCGAAAACAATTGTTAAGTGTTGTGCCACAAGGTTCAGTCCTGGAACCATTGCTGTTTAATTTGTACATACATGATTTAGGAAATAACTTGAAAGGAAATATTCAGTTTTGCTGATGATGGGAAATTAGCTTTATAGTTAATCATGGCAATGTGGAGATCTTGCAGGGTAATTTAAATAGAATGTGAGTATTGCTAAAAGATAATGGGTATCAATATATTATGGAGAAATATAAAGTTATGCATTTTGGAAAAACAGATTAGAAGCATTGTAAAAAACGTCCACTTGATTTTTTTAGAAAAGAAAATTACATCTTGTTAATACACTTCAAAATAAAATTGACATTAATCTATGCCAATATGTAACTTCCATTCTCTATAATAGTAGAAACAATTATGAATATATATAAAAAACTAAACATTATAAAATTTGTTATCTTAATGTCAGACAAAAATACTGAAGATAAAATCCCGTAAACCACTTATTGTTGAAAAAGCAGTTGTCAAGGAGAAGCATGTTTTTTTCTTCAGTGGAATGAGTTGTTCTTTGCAAGTGCCTTAACTCTGCAATGTGCCTCAGGAAAGTACCAAAAGAAATATTATTAGCAAAAGCTGAACGAGCTATGTCCATATTATTTTATCTTTGCAAGCACAAAATTAGCTCGGTTCAAACTGGTACTTGCCATAACTGCAGTGAAACCACTTATTGATAATCTTCCATCTTTAGAACGAGTTGCTCTCAATAACAGAAAAAATTCTGACAGTGATCCTGTCTGCAGAAAAATATACGCTATGGTTATCTTTGACTCAGATGATTATTATTACAAAATTAGATAGCTTCTTGATACTGACACTTACTCCATTTTGGATCATGATTTTACTAGAGAGCTTCAAAAGAGTACCAATAACCTTTAGTAAAGGTTTACTAAGGTTTAGTAAAAGTAAACCTTTAGTAAATCTATGAGGTTAACAGAGAAACCAGACTAACTCTGCGATCTCTTCCCTCACGTCGATACGAGACGCCCAAAATTCATAAGGTAGGCACTGCTCTACTTGTAATAGCAGAAGGGATAGAGTCGCCTACATACCTTCTTGCCACCTTCAAATATTTAGCTAAACTACTTAAGGGTCCGACAAAAAACAATCACCATCCTTTGTCGAAAGCTTCGAGCATTTTGTTTCAAGCATCGGTAATATTATCTTTGAAGAACATGGCATTTTAGAAAGCTTTGATATAGTTACTCTGTTTACCAATGTTCCTGGTGATGATCTACTAGCACTGCTACAAGATTAATTCTCTAAGAAGGTTATAGTACTCCTCAAACATTGTATTTCATCTAGACATTGAAAATATGAAAACAAAATATACAAACAGAACTCTGGTCTAGCCACGGGCAGTCCTCGTTTTCCAGTTTTAACAAATCATTTTATGGAAATATTCGAAAACAAGATCCTAGAAGAACACTATTATAAACCAAAATTATGGAAAAGGTAAGTGGGCGATATATATTCATAATCTGAAACCATGGACCTGCTTTTTCGTGAGTACCCGAATAGTCAAAACCCTAACAGATAATGTATCTATGATTTATAATCTAATGGTTCACTCTCATTTCTGGACCTTCGACTAACCAGGGAATTGGAGAAATTAAATGTGTCTATATTTCAGAAGTATATACATACTGACAGATATCTACATGTTCATCGCATCATTACAGACCTCAAATATTGGGTATGATTTTAACACTAGGATCAAGAACACACCGACTCATCACTGACCAGGATGATCTAGTTAATAAACTTTAACATTTAGAAAACACTTTTCTTCAAAATGACAATAATGACTACATCATCATCCAGACTAATCAACTGAAATGAGATCAGAGACATTTCTAATAAAGAAGAAAAAGAGGATTCAGTAAGCGTCCATATATTAACTCTATTTCCATAAAAAGAGCAAAAATATTTATATTCTTTAGAATATAAAATCAAAATAGTATTTATCCCCTTTATCAAGATGCGATCTCTACTCTGATCCACGAAACCTAGACATAGCCCACTTCAATGTCCGGTGTTTATCGGTTATGATGCGACTGCCAGTCATCATACTGTGGACAGACAGAAAAATCAATTGAACAATGTATTGATGAACACGTTCGCGATATTGAATACCTTAAGAGTAAAACCTCAGTCATCACATCTGCTCTCTTCAGCTGTCCCACAAAGCGCTTCGCAAATGAGACATCGAGTGTTATGGGTAAATCAGAACTGATACAGAGTTGTTATAACACAAAGGAGAGGTAATATCTTGGAGTTCTTGGGAATGTCAAATTATTATTGCTTTATTGATTTCATACAATACCCTGCAGTAGAAAAAAAATACATATATAGAGATTGCATAATAAAGATATGGATTATAAAATAATATAATAAAATCTTATATAATAAACAACTGATGATAAAATACTCAAAATACTATGTATTAATAAAATATCAAAGTAATACTGCAATATGTTAATATTAACACAACTATTCATGGTGAAGGGAGAGGTGAAGGAAGTAATGAAGCTAGCTATTAATGCATTTGCTTTTTATCTTCTTTGTAAAAGAGTCGATTAATAATGTCATGGAAGAAAAGAAAAAAGTAATGATAAATATCAGACATATCACTCATATAGAAAATGCAAGTGACATTGCATATACTAATCATAATTGCAGATAATAATCTACTCTATCAGATAGCAAAATTAGAAGAATGTAAGTAATATAAGTTGTCAACCAATATTAGCAAAACAAAAAGAAATAACGATGATGAAGACAAAGATGGAGGAAGTAGCAATAATTTTGAACAATTAATTAATAGAAAAATTACAGTAACTAGTTTAAACTACTTAGGTTTGCTAATCACTATGTGTTGAGGCTTAAGTGCTGTGAAGAATTAATGTTGGAGGTTTAATGGAATATTATGGAATATTTAATGGAATTTACCATAGTAAATTCAAAAAAGAAAGTATTTTTTGAATCTGCATCTGCACTCAGGAATCAACTTAATTTAAACAAATACAGTTGCATAAAACTTCCAAAAATTTGGGAAACATTAATTATCAGAGATCCCTCTTTACATCCTAGGCCACCTGTAAATGCTCATAGAGGGCCCGCCACCTAGATAAGACTTTTTTTACTTATCATTGTATTGTATTTGTGTGTGTGTTGTTACAAAAAGTTATATGTAATCCCTGAAGGACTGAGACAAAATATTGGAAGCATTAAAATGAGTTTTAATCCTTTCTCAGTGCTGATAATATTCCATTAAACCTCCTACATGAGTTCACTAATCCCATCTAATTTAAATAATCATGCAAGAATTTAACACAGAATCTGATTCGGATAGACCACGATGATTAAATTACAAAAGTATATCAAATCAGCTAACGTCTTTTATTCCAGTATAGGGAGTAGGCAAAACCGTTTTAAGCCTATCTAACTTTTGGAGACCGCGAGGCAGTTTAATCTCCACCAATAGCCAATCAGAGATGGCTAGTCCAAGACAATCACTAATTATACATGGCATCCAGTGAAGAGATGAGACTGACAAGTGTGACCATCTCGTGGTCCCTAATCCTAACATTATGTTTTATTATCTGAAAATAGTGTGGGTTCTACGATCGATTTTCTTGAGTTTAAGGGACGAAAACTCCGATTTCAGAGAGAAAAATCACGCATGCTTACACGTGCCAGAGACCGATTAACTCTGGAACCGGTCGAAAATTGGCCTAAAGTTCCTCTATTCGGTGACTAGAATGAAACTTGCGACGCTCTTTCTTTGGGCGATCTAGGTTCGTATGCCACTTCCACTGAGCTACACAGGCACTCATTACAAAAGTGTAGAAAATCATTTTTTGAAATAATAATAATATGGTGCGCCTTTGTAGTTATAGAACTAGGCTGTACAAAGAAAGACTGTTATAGTTTCGATTTTACTCGCTCATTGAAGAAACTTTCTTCAAGTCTTTCTTTAACTGCTTCCAAGTTGAGCAATCTTTGGCATCAGCAAGTAAAGTTTTGCTTTTCAGAAACTCAGGTTTTTCACTTCATCTCTAAAAACTTACCTTAGAACTCATACTATTATGACAATATTATGGCCATGAAATTGCAGCATTTGCTTGTCTTATTTTTCTTCGTGAAAAGTTTTGGTTCATTAGAAGCTTAACACACTCTCAGTGACTTGTTTCGAATCATGGAGACTGGTTGTTCATATGTTTTCAAAACATACAATCAGAGCTAAAGGAGCTCTGTCTGTTCACGTGGGAATAAAAAAGCGCTAGAGGATTCATTTTTTGAAATAAATTATCCAGTGGTCTGAATTTAAAGCTCTGTAATTTATCAATATTCCCTTCCCCATGATTGGGATGTGACATGAAACATTAAAAGGTTTCTGAAAGGAAACTGAAAGGAAGATTCTATTATTATTATTATTATTATTATTAGATCACACCTCCAGGGAGTCCAAAGACTCATCGAGGGAGGGCATTAACTCTACAACTCTGTATCTCACTACTCCACCAACCTTCATCATCTAACGCCATCTACCGTCCACTACCACCACTAGTGCTTTCACAGACAATCACAAACATCCATGCCCACGGAGGGATTCGAACACGCAGCCTTTTTGGCTGGAGAGCGGATACGCTAACCACTCGGCCAACCAGGCCAACATTTTGAAATAAAATGTTTCTGAAAAATATACAAAACGCATTCGAAGTTCGAAATAGAAGCGCAAACTACCGTAGATTCATCCTAGTATTGTTCAATGGCATGTAGTCCCAAAACTATTGATGCTGTTAACTTCTCATTGAGTAGTTCTATGTTCCATGATGTCCCATGTCTGAGCACTATATGTAAATTTGACTTGATTGGTGGTTTTGTACAGATGGATTTTAGTCTTCGTGGTTGTGAGATTAGATTTCTGGATATTAGTTAGAATTTTATGGAATTGAAGTGCTCTGTGCTTTCTTTTCACTATGCTAGGGTATCGATGTAGGAAACAAGATACAGAAAAGCATTTACTACTTCAAGAATGTGGTAGTTTAGCCTGTTATTTCCTTTTATTATATTCTCTAGGATAGCAAACAGACATCACTTCTCTACTTGCAATATTTGTGTTTTGCTGTATAATTCAAATTTATCTTTAGAAGCAAATGTTCCCAAAGACAAACTTCTCAGTATATAATGTATTCATTTAATTAAAATATATAAAATAACTGACTAACATTAAGAGAATTAAGGAGTAGGAAGGTAACGTTTAAGCTATTGGAAATGTATGGATTTTCTGAGTCATTTCGAAATCAGTATAATGATACTATAATAATGTAGTGGGAGACATATTATAGCTGTGTTGATACATTCGGAAACTTGATACGAAAAATTATAATTTCAGAAAATAATTGGAAAATTGGAAAACTTTTCGAGGAAAATGAAATTATTTAAATTAATACTCACATAGACACACCATAATATTAGGAACTTTTCATCATCGAATAATTTAATAGCTTATTATAGTGTAACATCAAATCAATATTAGAATGTATCATGAGTTAGATCCTGTGAAAACTACAGACAAACAGACAGCTATATACAAGAAGCTTATTAGTTCAATGGCTAATCAGTGTCTCATTATAGGAGTAAAGTTTGAAGAAAGTTTTTGTGAAACATAGATAAAGAAATTTGTGGAATGATCAATTCAGTTTTATGTTGTTTAAATCGGAATATTTGGTTGGTGTGGAGGTAACTAAAAATCATTGCTTTGATACTTTCAATAAAAAGGTGGACATCTTGTTTGAATTTAATATGATTAGATGAAACTGAAAGTAGCATTAATAAATAAAAAAAACTTGATGAAGGTGCTGCAGCAGGTAATGTGTTTATTACGAGAATATAAAACTTTTGCTTTCTTTGAAATGATTTTTTTCCACTGCAGCGTTGAATTACAAACGATTATATCTTATTTAAATTTAAATAAATAAAAATTATTTGAATCTATTGTGATAAGAATTGTTTTGTGGGCTGATTTCGCCCTTTTTGAAGTACTGTAATGGCGAAAAGCAGAAATTTTATTTTTTAAATTATAAACGAAAATCGATTTATAAGCAATGATAACAGCAAACAAGAATTCCATCTTAATTAATTAGATCGGTAAAAAGATATACAATAAATAAATAAAATGAAAATAAATAAATAATCTGTTTTGATGATATCAGTAGAGAGTTTCCTGTGGAAACTTGGGTTTTTAACCCCAGATCTCAAAAAAAACTACTATAGAACTCACACTAATATAGACAGTAATACTAATGTTGTTGTTTAAGGCCACCAGATGGCGGCATTTGTCTGCTGTACTCTCTCTCTCTCTCTCTCCTAGAAAGATTTCATTCATTGATAGCTTGAGTTCACAAAGGAAAAATGGCTGGCTACTTTTTTCCAAAACATTCGTTAGGGCTAAAAGGGATCCCTTTTAGTCCTAACGATCCCGCTAACGCTAACCACATTTGGAAAATAAAAGGCGTTAGAATATTTGTTTATTTATTATTTGTAATTTTTTTGCTACGAATGTGTATTTAATCAAACCCTGAGAGAGAGAGAGAGAGCGTCATGTTCGTAACATAAACTTTTTACTCGGTCAATGAATTGTCACATCGATCAGGAATCGGATCTACAAAAAACTGCCGGGGAGGGGGGGAGAACAGTTTAGTCTTCCCTCTTCTGAAGTTTCGAAAATTTAAGTTCATGTTTTAAAATCGCAAATGCTTTGTACTTCGTGCAAAAAAAAAATATGTAAGAAATAGTATAAAATTTTATTTTTTGTTTGGTACAAAGACAAGAGTACAAATTCGGCAAACATAATAATAATAATAATAATAATAATAATAATAATAATAATAATCATCAGTGCATTTTTTCTGGCGGTACGCAGTACTGGCACCTTTTTTTCTTACATTTTTAAAAATTTACGATTTATTGATAGCAAAGTGTATTATAAATATTCGGTAGATAGTACTGCACGAATTGAATTTTCAGTTTTGATTACTCATAAGTTGGTACTCTACTTTCCTGTTTCATAGGTTGATATTAATTTTTAAATCAGTGCAATCATTGTTCAAAATGAGTAAAATAAGTAGTTACTTTATGCCAATGAGAAAAAAAGTAAGGCTGAAGAAGCAGAAATTGTTGAAGGTACAACAGAAAACTAGCCCCGAAAATACACTTGGTGAAGAGGATCACGAAACCAAGACCGAAGAGCTGGTTAAAAGGAAGCAGATTCTGATAATCACTGTCTCCCCCCCCCCCCCCGAATTTTGGAACACTTTTGCAAAAAAATTACTTCTGTGAGAGAAACGAGTGGCTGAATGTCAAGAATAAAATGGTGGGCTGTAAAGTGTGTCGTGATGTTGGAAGTCTTACCGTCGATAAACACATGGGAACGAAATTTTCAGCGGAGTGGGCAAATGGCAAAATCAGTCATTTGAAGAATCTCGCAAACAATAGTTAATGTCATTAAGAAAAAAAGATTTACGATCACAAGGAGAGTGCAACGCACAAAGCGTGCCAAAAATAAATAAACAAATAAAAATAAAATAAGATCTGAAGCAAAAAAACAAAACATTAGAGAAAGTTTTCCTAAATACTTTATCTCATAATGAAGACGTAACAGGAAAAGTGGTTCGAACCGCTTACAAAGTTGCGAGGAGAAATAAATTTACAGGAACTTAATGGTCTAGACATGGGATATATTCTTCATTCTGCAAATGTTTGCATGAACATTATGAGCCATATCGCAAATGAAATGAGAAAAACATTAATAAACAATATAGTGAACTTCAAGAACAAAAGATCGTTACTTATTGATGAATCGACAACTGTGAGTAACACAACAACATTGATTATTATTGTTCCTGTAGTTCTTCCTGAACTTGCGGCTCCTGTGAGTCTTTTGCTAGATTTGATCGAATTATCAATTGTAACTGCTAGAGGAATTCTAAACTCTTTAATTAGTTATCTTGAGTGTTTAAGATTATATGAAGATTACTTAAAGGAGTATTTATTGTCTGTAACTTGTGATGGTGCAGCTGTGTTGTTTGGTGTGCGTAATGGTGTAAGCAGGCTAATGCAAGAGAAGTTTCCTAGTGTTATTTTCTGGCATTGGGCTAGCAGTCGCCTTGAATTGTCTGTTAGTGACAATGTTAGTGAACAATGTAGCAGGAGTGAATCGCTTTAAGAGTTTCATGGACAAAGTTTATGTGACTTATCATGCTTCATCTAAGAATGCTAGGGAACTACAGGAATGTGCAGTGACTCTAGAACTTCAATTTCTTAAAATTGGCAGAATTTTAAGCACTCGCTGGGTTGCATCTAGCTTTCGCACTGTTTCTGCAGTGTGGCAAGACTTTGAAACCCTCGTCCATCACTTTCTGTAAGCAAAAGAAGACAGCAGAAGAAGCAAAACAGATCGCTTTCTTTATGAGGGCTTTTAAGAACAATAATGTCATGCGAATTTGTTCTTGATTTGGGCATTATGTGTGATGCTCTCCAAGAACTTAGTGAACTAAGTTTAGATTTACAAAATAGAAATATTGACTTGTACAAAGCAGAAATGAAGATAAAAAATACAATTCAACTTTTTGAAGAAAGAATTGAACTAGTCCGCACTACAATATTTCTCTTCAAAGTCAGAAGAACATGAAGTTCAAATGGATTGAGCTGCACAAAAACGAAAGACACAATCCTGCAATAAGTTCATCTGCTTTCTATAAAAGTCTGCTTGAAGGAGATGATGCCCATTTGCCTTATGTGCTAAGATTTTCGATTCCAAGTATTGGACAGAAAATCCTTGGCAGCATCTGACATTTGGTGAATCTGAAATTAAAACGTTAGCACTCAACTTTCACTTAAATGATAGAGAAGCAGTTCATGGTTACCGTGAATATCTTCAAAGAAAATAAAGTCCCGGACATAGTAACTTCATCTAGTTCATCTCTGCTTGTAAGGACAGCTTCTGCACCGATAGTCGAAGGATAGTAGGACCTTCTCTCACTCAGTTCAACCCTAGCAAATAAGTGGACTCATGGCTGCTGCTCCGAGGTCATCATTCTGAAATTGATACCAAAAGCAAGAAGCGATCTAGAGAAGACGAGGGTATATCAGAGGATATGTTAAAAGTGTGGAAGTTGCTGTAATAATATCTTCGTGGTGAGTACCGGCAGCTTTTGATACTGAAAAAAAGCACTGATAATAATAATAATAATAAGGAAACAAATGCGATTACAAAAAGGAACAGCAAAATAATCGAAATGTGCGCTGGAAAAATAAATCTTTGCATGGTCAATTTCTTTGAGATACTGAGAACAAAACTGACGTGAACAAGACGTGGCAATGACTACAATATGGATATATTAAAAAAGAAACAAAAGGATTTATTCTAGTAACTCAAGAATAGGCATTACAAACTAATGCAATGAAAGCAAAATTTTGAACATCAATAATAACAGCAAATGCAGATTATGCAACCAGAAAGCTGACACTGTAGTGTAGAACATCTAATCAGTGCCTGCAGCAAGATAGCTCAAACTAACTATAAATACTGCCATGATCAAGTGGCCAAAATAATTCATTGGCATGTATGCAAAAATGGCTTTCCTAAATCTGTTAACTGGTGGGAGTGTAAAATCGAGACTGTATTGGAAACGAAACAGCAAACATTCTCTGAGACTTTCGAATACAAACTGATCGGCATTTGGAACACAATAGACCTGACATCATAATTATCGAACATCAACAGCTTTGGATTATCGATATCGCAGTACCCAGTGATAACAAAATGAATAACAAAGAAGAAAAAAAATACTAAATATCGAGATCTGGCAATCGAAGTTTGCTAGCTTAAACAAACCAAAGCCATCCCAATAGTAATCGGTGCACTTGGCGCAATTTCAAAGAAGTTATCCAACTATTTACAGCAATTAAACATCAACGAACTGACCCCATATGACCTACAAAAAACAGCATTACTTGGAACAGTCCATATTTTACGACTCTACCTGACAGACTATTCTTAGATTCTACAAAAAACAGCATTACTTGGAACAGTCCATATTTTACGACTCTACCTGACAGACTATTCTTAGATTCTTGGGTAGA
Organism: Typopeltis vanoorti; assembly: GCF_054136105.1. Classification (NCBI taxonomy): domain Eukaryota; kingdom Metazoa; phylum Arthropoda; class Arachnida; order Uropygi; family Thelyphonidae; genus Typopeltis; species Typopeltis vanoorti. The sequence continues at coordinate 70,727,412 of NC_143553.1, read as the reverse complement.
ATCTGAGTCGTTCTGTATCACCAGTCAAATTGTTGTTTAAATAGTAATATTTGCTGTTTACATAATGTTGTTTAAAGCTTGTTTTGACTGTGTATCAATTTTTATAATATATATATATATATATAATATTCATCAAAGCTTGATTTGCTTCCTCAGTCTTAAGTAAAAGGCTGCTTATATTCCACTAATTCCAGCCCTACCCAAGGGCCTATGAGTTGTGGAAATACTTTCTGAAAACGAAAGCTGTGATGAGCAAAGCGGCGTTTTGCAGCTGCCCGTTTTTTAATCAATCTAACTTGAGTGCTTCTAGATGTTTTTTTTCAATGTTTTAGGGATGGTGCCTAAAGCACCCATTATTATGGGAACAACTTTCGTTTTCTTTTGTCAGATTCGTTCAACTTCGACTTGCAAATCGCGATACTTTGTAATTTTTTCATTTTCTTTATCATCAATCCGACTATCTCCTGGTACTGATATTTCTATATAAACTTAACACCCTTGTTATCACTTTTTTCTACCACTTATTATTTATTTATTTATTTAGTGTATGGCATAATAAAGACACATGATATCAGACTATATAAATACATATTTGTGCAGACAATAAAAATGAAACAAGTAATGCACATACAGTATATATACAAATATTAGGTAAAAAAAGGTCTAAAATTTTAAGTCTAATTCAGATAGCCAATCAAGAGCTGAAGGATCTGCCTCAAAAAAATCTCTCAGGTCACCAGGGTAGGCTCTTATGCTGCAGTTCTCCACAATGTGCCGGATGGTTTGATTTATGGCCCCACAGTCACATTGGGGTGTAGGTGATCTTCTCCACTTGTATAAGCTGTCTGCGCAGTAGATACCACGTCCTGTGCGTATCCTATTTAGGCTTTTCCATAGGTGACACGGAAGCTCAATCTCTTTCGGATTTTGGTTGGGAAGGATATACTTGTTTAAGTATGGTGGCGATTTTTCTTTCCAAGTTTCTAGCTATTTTAAATTAACATTGAAATTGCTATTGACTAGTTCTTCAGCCAGTATTAGTGGAGACCGTCGGGATTTAAGGCGATTCATGTTTATATATGGGAGGTCTTCATGTATCGGCAACAGGGGATTGCTGTTTATTTTTTTGTATTCTTTTACTAGAGCAGTTTGTCTGCATAAGTTCGGTGGTTCAATATTGCTCAAAGTTGGAAGCCAGTAGGGGGGGGGGATTTGACACAACCTGTTATTTTCCTCATCGCTGCATTTATTTGTGTGTCGATTTTCTTGATATGAGGACTGTTTAGGCATACTGGTGAACAATATTCTGCAGCAGAGTAGACTAAGGCCAATGTGGAGTATCGCAGTGTAATAGCAGAAGAACACCATGTAGAACCACACAGTTTTTGTATGATGTTATTACGGGTTCTGATCTTTAAAGAGGGATTCTCCAGATGTCTTTTGAAAGATAGTGTTCTGTTAAGAGTAACACCCAGATATTTAGGGAAATCTTGGTGCTGCAGCATTGTGTTGTTAAAGCTGACCTGAAGTTTCATATTTGCCAATTTGGTGTTTAGGTGAAAAGAGCTAACCTCGGTCTTAATCGAGGTTTGGTGTTAGTCTCCATTTAAGAAAGTATTCCCCAATGGTTCAAAGGTCATTTGTGAGAATATCTTCTGTTACTTCAATGCTCTTCTGTTGGATGGCGAGGGCTATATCAGCAGCATAAGCAAATTTTTTTGACCTAGTTGTCGGTAGATCAGATGTATATAAGTTGAATAAAATTGGTGCTAATACTCAGCCCTGTGGGAGCCCATTGCTCAGCTTTCTCAGTTTGCTCATTTTGTTTCCCAGTACCATATAGAAGAACCTGTCTGAAAGCATGTTACCAATATCATATCATATCATATCATATCATATCATATCATATCATATCATATCATATCATATCATATCATATCATATCATATCATATCATATCATATCATATCTACCACTGTTATATCGGGTGTATTACATTCCAAGCTTTTGTCACTCTGGATTTCGAAATCCCAGAGTATTTTAGCTTTTTCATTCTCAACCACTTTCTGGGTTGAGAATGAAAAATTAAGGTGAACTTTATGCTTCCAATAGTCATTAGATACTTTAAACCCAAACTTCTTGCATAAATGCCAGTGAATTACCTTAGCTACGTTATCATGCCTTTTACGGTACTCAATTTGTGCGATTTTGCTGCACCCACTTATAATGTGGTCTACCGTTTCTTCCTTTTCTTTGCGCAATCTACATTTAATTTTTTGTATTTTTGCCTTCATAACATTGGTTTTAATGGCCTAATCTTTCGCTGCAAAAATTAGTGATTCTGTTCTTTCTTTAGTGCTCCATTTCTCAACCATTGTCAGGTCAAGTTGCTGTCAACGCTGTCCTCTACGCTGTGAAGGTATTTTGTAATGTCTTTTCATTCTTTCGGTTCTCACTTTTACTTGGTTGGTTTTGCAATCCAATTTTGACTCCATGGATTTAAATAAACCCTGTTTCCTAACCTCAATTAGAACATTTTCCATTGTTTGCTGCAGATAATCATTGAAATTTTATTTTTTTTCTTCATTAACTTGCTTTGCTTGTAATAATCTTCTAACTCCTTTTTTACGTGATAGATAGCGCCTATCAGTGTCACTGGGAAGATTGAGGGCATGGTGCATTCTCATTCATTTTCTAGTTTTTCGGTCTAAATCTTCCACCTCTAGCTGGGTCCATTCAACAATGCCTGCTGAATATCTCAGAACAGGTATGACTCAGGTATTAATTGCTTTTATCAAATTTCCAGCATTAAGCATTGATTTAAGGAGTTTTTCTTAGTCGTCTTATGTATTCTGCTCTAGTTCTTTCTTTGATCTTATTGTGCAGAATTTCTGATGCTTCTAAAATTCCCAAATATTTGTAGCTATCTTCGAGTTTTATTGCCTTGATTATTTCACCATTGAGTAGCTCGATTTCGTTCAGATCTTCAAACTTTCCTCTTGTTATTCCAGCAATTGCACATTTGTCTAAGCCAAAACCCATTGATATATCTTGACTGAATATGTGCACAGTGTTAAGCAATGATCCGAGTTCATTCTCTGATTTTGCATACAACTTCAGATCGTCCATATATAAAAGGTGAGATATCTTTCACGTTTTTGCGCAGTTTGATAACCAAGAGCAGTTTTATTTAAAATTCGAGTTAAGGGGATCAATGACAAGATGAATCTCCTTGAAAGATACCCCCTTTTTATGTTTACCTCTCCAATTTCTTCTCTGTTCAGAACCAACGTTGTTTTCCAGTTTTTCATGCTGGATTGAAAAACTTTTGTACGTTTTCGCTAATACCGAATAGTTCTGTGCATTTTAAAATCCATCTATGAGGCACCGAATCAAACTCTTTTTTATAATCTATCCAAGCCATATGAAGGTTGGTTTTTCTACGTTTGAATTTTTCAGAATCATTTTATCAATCAGCAATTGGTCTTTTGTGCCTCTTGAATTTTTGCTGTTACCTTTTTGCTCAATTGGGAAAAGAGAATTTGCTTTAAGATAGCTGTATATTTTATCAGCCAGCATGCCTGTGAGTAGCTTAAAAGTTGTTGGCATGCAGGTTATTGGTCGGAAGTTTTCTGGGTTTGGACCTTTTTCTTTATCCTTTATGATCAAAAACTTTTTTCCTGCTGTGAGCCACTCATCTTTGCTTTTTCCTTCTAAAACATCATAAAATTGGTTAGCAAGTCTTTCGTGTAAGCCTGTTAGATATTTCAACCAGTAGCCATGTAATTCATTCTTCCCGGGTGTTGACCAATTTTTTATCTTTTTAGCTTGCTTTTGAACCATTTCAGTTGTTATTTTCAATTGGTCCATTTTTCGTTCTTGAGATTCGTTTGTAATTCGTTCAATCCACTTTGCCTTGTTATTGTGCCTCTTAGGGTTATCCCATAGGTTTTTCTAACATTTAAGTGTCTTTTCTTTGTCTCTGGAATTTATATTTATATTTTCTTTAAGATTATCATTCCTGCAGCAATAAATTTTCTTGTAAAACTGGTGCTGATTTGCACGAAACATCGAATTTTGCTTGTACTGTTCAATGCGTACACTGTATCTTCTTATTTTAGCTGCAACTGCAATTATTTTTTGCTTCAATTCCTCTAATACTTCATCAACAGGTCGTGTTCCAGTATGACATCTCTTGATGAGGTTATTTCGGATTTTCGTGTTTTTCAGTTTCTTTTCCTTAAGGTTTTTCAAATTGCTCACGTCTACTCTGAGTTTAAGAATTTTATTCTCCAGTCGATGCTTCCATTTTGGTTCCTGAGCCTTAATGCTTTTGGGTTCACTAATCTTATATCCTAATTCAGATGTTACGACTTAGGCTATTGAGTACATAAGTTGATTCGTTTGCCCAATAGTTACAGTAGGAATAGCCCTTGCAGCTTTATTGGCCTCTTATAGGAGTTCCTTCAGTTTTTGATGAGGTCTCAATGCTGGAAGCCTAACTCGTTCCTGGTTGCTGTTCATTTGCTCGATAATTTTTCTTGCGAGTTCTTGTTCCTTATCTAATAGCTTCCTTTCAACTATTTGTATATTTTCAAGATTTTCAGCATTCCGCACGTTGCAATCTGGTTCTGCTCCATTCATATTCTTAGTCACTTCGGGATCACTGCAGTCTCCTTTTACAGCTTGAGGTTTCAGTGCTTCCAGCTCAAGTTCACTAAATATCTTGCGTTTGATAATGAAGCTGCGTTGCTTCATCAGCCTTTCGAATGAAATTTCCGAATTTGGGTGTCGTTCAAGCCAAGTTGGAACATTCTTTTCTGAAATCCCCTAACTGAGGGATTTGAACTGTAGAAGCACTGCATGACTTGTTGATTTTCAGCCATGCTCCACTTTTTTCCTAGTAATTACTTTCGAGTTCTGTGGATCTTGCTCCTGTAGCCCACTTGTCACTGGCTGTCCAGGAAGCCTAACATCGAGTGCGGTCCTTGGTAACCCGCGCGACGACCGATGCGGTATAGAGTTCTGATTTGTCTTCACCATTTTTAACTTTTAACATTTTTAACATTTATATATATATATATATATATATATATATATATATATATATATATATATATATATATATATATATATATATATATATATATATATATATATATATATATATATATATATATATATATATATATATATATATTTGTTCAGCGCCAAAGAAGACAGAGTTGTTGGTTCTATCAGAAGGAAAGGTCATGGCATCGATATTTTGGGATGCTAAAAGGCATTTTGTTTATTAATTATCATGAAAAGGGGTAAAACAATAACTGAGAAATATTATTCCGATATTTTAACCAGACTAGACGAAAAAACTTGACCAGGTTTGCAGAAGAAAAAAATCATCTTTCATTTGGACAATACACCTGCTCACAAAGGTGTTTTGGCAATGGTTTCCCATTAAGGGATCTGTACTATGAATTGTTGGAACATTTCATAGTACAGATCCTATGAAACATAGTACACATGTCAGATAGGAAAACTAAACGTCTCACTGGTGCATTTTATCGCAAAAGAAAGAATGAAAGTGACAAGGAAAAGAAAAATTACGAGGATCCATACTGAAATATGTAAAGTTAGACGAAGATAACTCAACAACATCAATCACTTCAGAACCTATTCCAGACAATAAGGGCGAAATCAAAGTGGAATGTGAAAAATCAAATGAAAAGTTTGAATTTCGTTCAGAACTGTGCCAGGAGGAAGAGTCAACGCCGAAATTAAGATGTGGGGATAATTTACAAAGTAGGCCTTCTGGTAATTGTGCTGAATTCATGACGGAATGTGATTTAGGGGATCCTTGTACCTGGCCATCTATTCTTAATAATCGATTATTAGAACTCAGAATTCATAAGGGACTTGTAACACCTCAAAATATAAACTTTATTAAAGATAAAAATGGAAGATAATTTTCCACGTCACAGTTTGTAAGACTCTTACCTAATGGTGAAAAAGTTCAAAGAACTTGAGGGTAAGACTAGTTCAAAGAACTAGCCTTACCCTCAAGTGCAGCCAATTATCTCTAGCACGCAGGCGTCTAACAGTCTAAAACCGGCCCTGATGCTATGCATTAAAGGCAAGGGCCACTACCCAGACCGGTTTCTACCTTTATTGAGGTCTCGTCAGTGGGAGCCAGACCAAAATATGCCAATGTTGAAGTAATGCAGAGCTTATAAATTTTACCTAAAGAAGTTGCCACAAGGTGCTTTAACCTTATTAAATAAAAATCTCAGGATGAGAGTAAGATGTAGAAAGTTTTTAAGTTGGGTATACTATGTTTAAAGGTCGAAACCGGTCTGGGTAGTGATCCCTGCCTTTAATACATAGCATGATACATCTTCGTAAGGGAATATGCTTTGCATTAGGAGGAAATACTAAGGAAAGTGATCGGGGCTTATTCCACCTTTACCACGAGTTGCCTCAGACTTGAACTACGTTCAGGCGCAAACTTGACTTACTTGTCTGTTTGCTTACTTGGGAAAAAAGGATTAAAACCTAGCTTATAAAATTGCTTGGTATCTTTAACATAGTATACCCAAGTTAAAAAACTTTCTACATCTTGCTCTCATCCTGAGATTTTTATTTAATAAGGTCAAAGCACCTTGTGGCAACTTGTTTAGGGAAAATTTATAAGCTCTGCATTACTTCAACCTTGGCATTTTTTGGTCTGGCTCCCACTGACGAGACTTCAATAAAGGTCGACACCGGTGCAGGCTTGGCTCTGAGAGGCTCTGCTTGGGGATAGTTTTTTGCCTGTCTCTGAGTGGGGCCACCGCTGAGATTATGGGTGTGCTTGGTGGCGGGGTGAGCCTACCACTGGGTAGAGCCAATGCTGAGAAGTTCTTCTCGGTGACTGGGTGAGCCTGTCACTGAGTGGAACAACGCTGAGTTAGGCGATCTTTCGCGATCGTCTTATTTTTAGAGCCCGCTTCACCTATACAAAGGTCGAAACCGGTCTGGGTAGTGACCCTTGCCTTCAATGCATAGCATCATACATCTCCGTAAGGGGATGTGCTTTGCATTAGAGGGATATACTAAGGAAAGTGATCGGATCTTACTCCACCTTTGCCACGAGTTGCCTCAGACTGCTTAGTCCACCTTTACCACGAGTTGCCTCAGTCTTGAACTACGTTCAGACGCAAACTTGACTTACTTGTCTGTTTGCTTACTTGGGAAAAATGGATTAAAACCTAGCTTATAAAATTCCTTGGAATCTTTAATATATATATATATTTTTTTTTTTTTGAAAATCATTTTTTCAAAAGCAATGTATTTGATTAACGAAATGGCAAAACGTAAATAAAACAAGTAAATAAATTTAGCCTCTAACGCCTTTTCTTTTCCCAAAGGAAGTATTTCAATGAGCTACTTTGGACACAATCATATCATTGCTATATAAAGACGTTTCGCATACTAATTAAAAAAAAAAAAGACCTAAAATATGATATCAGTTTGTGCAATCATATAATCTCTTCTAAATTAATTTGACTTTTTTTTTTTTTTCATAAACTAAAAGTTTGGTTGGTTAGTTATCTCCAATTAAAGCAAAAAAAAAAAAAGACAGTAAACGTCTTACGTCAAGCCGCTACATATTGAGAAATTCAGATCATATGTCGAAATTTGTTACCCTTGGAATATTTTGATAGACTTGAAAACGTAAGGTGTACTTTCGCCAATTCAATCACACAGCTCATTAATGTTGTTTACTTATTGACTACAACTGCGCAGCAAATATAGGAATTTATCAGATATGTTATAATCCAAGATATTTCTAGAGAGTAAAATATCGCTCTGTTTTCAGTCTAAAATCAGGTAATTATTGAAGTATCCCAAAGGGATGATAACAGAGCGATGTAGCAATCTTAGCATATTGCCTGTCTAAGTTAGCTGACTAAATAATGTTTCAGTTATCTCTGTCAGTTCGAATCCTACTATAGCACGAATGTTTCTGAATTTCTCTGGGGAGGGATCAGATAATTTTCATAGTCCAGTATAAGGAAAAAAAAAGAACAGTGTTTTGAGATGATCCTGAACTGATTTTTATAAATTTACAGATAATTTCTTGGATTAAGGTGAGGATAAATAACGTCAAAAGCGTCTGTTTTTCATTATCATCATCATTGAAAAACAACAAACCTACTCCAACAAAATGATCAGGTCAGGCTGATAAAGTTTCTCCATCTCTTTCTTTCCTCCCATATTCTTTCTACATGCAGCTCACCTTTATTTCTTTTCTTTTCATTTCTTTTATTTCCCCATCCCTCATACCTCCTTCTCTTATGTGGCATCTGCACCTCTTCGATGGTTTTCTTTTGGTCTTTCCCTTTCATACATTCTTCTTAACATTCTTCTGAATTTATCTGTAATATTCATCTTTTTTATTCGACTTATGTCTCCATTTTTATACCTCACGTTTCTATTATATCAGACAAAATGGGAAAAAAAGTAACTTCTCTCAAACTAAAGAGGAATAAGAAAACAGAACAAAAGAAATAACGTTTATCGGATTTTTTCTCTCTTTTTTTTATAGAACTTATTCACCTCACGTATTTAATTATTTATGTGAAACTTGAAGTTCATCAGAGAGAAAAATTATCTGTCTGGAAATCCAAGTAAAATAAGTTCATTGAATTAAGGGGGGGAGATTATATAGTGAAAAAAAGTTTTGTATAATTTATATAATGGCCAGAGAGAGAGAGAGAGAGAGAGAGAGAGAGAGAGAGTAGAAATTCTTTAAGGTAAGTTATAGAAATGTATGATTTCCAGAACAATCGATTCTGGTTATTTCTGAAACTCTTAAACACGAATTCTAGTTTATGTTATCTAAATATTTTTAAACACGAAGAGTACCTATAGGTTAAGAGGATATGATACTTATGCTATTGGAGTAGTTGAGATTTAAAGAAAAGTTCTTCACGAAACTCGCCCGCGGCTAAGATGTGTGACTGACAGAAAGAATTTTGAAAGTCGGAAAACCTTTACGAAATCTTTTTTTTTCTAAACACGAACAAAGAAAGAGAGCCCTTTCCTACTCATCAGAAATCGGTGAATATGCATTTTATTTTCTCCCTTTGAGTTTGTGGACTATTTTACCCATCTATCCTCATTTTTTATGCCTTTGATTCAATATAAATCAATAAGATATCGATTTATATTGAAATAGATTTGAATTATATTTATCACAGGTTTAAGCTTGTTAGCACACTAAAAAAAAACAAAATAGTTTTGAGACGTCCACATCTTCCTCCTCGGGTAGGGTCTTTGTCTGATATGAATCAATTTATCCAGCTGTTTTCATTAGGCTAAAAATATCTGAAATCAGATCGAAAAAACAAAATTGATTTTGAAACAAGCTTGTTTCCTCTGCATGCAGTCAAAAACATATTTACCTAACTTAATCAGTTTAAGTTATGCATATATTCATTCCGTTTTCAATGTAATGTTTTCTATTAAAGAACAACCCTGGCTCAATATTCCGAAATTAACCATCGAAGAAAGTAACTGAACCAAAATTAATTTCCATAGGATTATAGTTAATTGGCAATCGATATGATAAATGAATTTAAACTGAACAGTATTTTACTTTGGTGGCCAAGGAAATTGTGTTTAAATACAACTCATCAAAATAAAATGAAATTTTTGACATTCTCAATTTTCCGTTTGTTTTCTAACGTAAAGCCTTTGTCAAGTACTCAACTGAATCCCAATGAAGTAACTGAGTCGATCGATAACTTCATTAATGCAATCGATCATAAAATTAGAATGACCTTAGTTCCTAAACGTAAGCGAATACTTTCGGCATTCTAACATGTGTCAGTTCGTAATTACAAAGTAACATCTGTAAGTGTAATTCGAAATATTCCTTGGGTGATTTCAACCTTTTTTGTCTGACTTAAAAATGATCTTATTACAAAATCCATTTATAATATTACATATTAGTAAAAGAAACCTATTTAAAACAGATTCTAAAATCATCACACATTACAAAATTTTGAATAAATATTTTAAATTTAATTTAAAATGAAATGAGTTGTAAAAGAAGATTTTTAAAAAAATCTGACTGGAGTATATTATTGGTTTAAATGCATTATAAAAAGTTGCCATTTCTTGTATGGGGAAAAAAAATCAAATTATTTTTAAAATAAAACGTTCTGGTTGAGCTAAACCCCCAAATTGTTTCATTTGAGGACAAATAGAGAATACAGATCAAATATGAACTCAGAATATTAAGAAACGCATAAAAATAAAAAAAAAAACGTATAAATACAGACAATATTAGAAAATGACCGACAAAGTTTTTTGGGAAATTTTGAATACACAGTGTTACCTTCATTCAGTCCTTAATTTCTTCATTCTCGTCTGTATAATTACATTATGGTTTAACTACAGTACGCGAAAGTCTTGTCTCTACCGTTTTACTCTAAGTCTGTAACCTGACTCAAGTGTCACCAACGGTTTTATAGAATGACAGAGCAACGATACTCAGTGGAGGTCCATTGAATTAGATAAGGCAGCTAAACGTAAAAAGCGTTGACGACAAACTCTTAATATGTTTAAAGCTATTTATTTTCTCTCTTGATCCGAGAACTGCGAGACACAATTAGTACGCGACATTGTGATGTGACTTACAGCAATTAGTCCAATTTCGCATCAGCACGACTCGTACGAAACTAAGATACGGCACGGGAAACCATTATTTCCTTCCCACTGTTCGTCAATAATTGTTAACTTGTTTAAAGGTGTTGTGACAATGCTCTTTTAGACCGAAGATAAATTATGTTCGAAATGAAAAGTGGTATGAAAACAGAAGAAGAAAACTTCTACTCGTAAAAGCTTTTAAATGGTATTTAAAATAGGTTTTAAACTTATTTTGAATCGGTGCTGACGAGCTGCTTTGGGTAAAAAAAATAATAATAATAAAATAAAATAAAAATTCATACATTCCACATATATGAAATATACTCAATTTGTGACACGCTTACCATATGGGACCTGATTTTATATTAACCTGTGCCACCCCATTGGCACACAAAAGAATGTAAAATCTTAGCATACAGTTTGATAAGCCAAGAGCTGCACCAGAATTCATAATTTTATTTCAGACTTTAATACAAACAAACTGGTACGATTTTAAAAGTGTGCTGAAAGGCATTTAATAATGAACGTTGATAGTTATCAATTTCATTTATAATAATAGAATCGCTGAGAAATATAATGTTTTATTATATTTATTTTTAAGAGAATGAACAGCCCCAGCTTGTATCCGCTGATAGTACAAGGATTATTTATTAGCATATGATAATACAACGGTGGGATGCCCACATGGGCATTAGGCACTACCTTAAGAAACGAATATGTTACTACTGGTTGTCATGCTTTTTTTTCTTTTCTTTTTTTTTTTTTTTTGTCTGTAAATTGCTGGTGAGTATTCAGCTGGTCCGTTTGGCTGATTACGGGACGAAAACCAGAGATTCCAGGATGAAAGCCCTGCACCTCATATGAGAACAGCTCATTCACTATCATTTGAAAAGATCTGATAAAGATGCTTTGCGTCCTAGACGGGTAGAAACCCAAGTCTTTGCAACCCAAAGGCTTCGTCTGTTTCGACTGAGATACGAAAGCTCTTACTAAGAAAACTCGAAAATGTCGTATCATGTGATTAAAGAGAGTACAATGACTTATGGATGTGAGTGCTAGACCCTCACTAGTAGCCAGTGGAAACAAGTAGAAGCCGTGGAAATGGATTAGTTCAGACGAACTATGAGAGCCACCCTAATTTAGGATCACAATTAATCCTTTCATTTAGTTTGGATTACAACTAGTTGCCATCACTTGCAGTAACCTTCGTCATAAAAGTGGTAAGTTAGAAAAATGGAAAACATATGTCTTATATGTGTATTCGTTCAAGACTTGCTTTATACGTTTTAGTGACTATTGTTCATTGAACATTCGAGGAATGCATATATTCGAACAGAGATGGAAGTTGAACAGAATGTTATGGAGAGGACAGAGGCATGCGTTCTGAAACGGTATGGACACGTCCAGGGAATGAGAGAAGAACGATGACCATCGAGAATTATGAAGTGGTCATCCCCTGGAAGGAGAAAAAGAGGATGGCCAAGGGCTATATGGAATGGGACCATTGAGAATAGAGGCTTACGAGATTAAGACTGGAGGAATCGCGCAAAGTGGAGTCTGAGAACAGGCAGCTGCTGACAATTGGAGAAGCTTGCAAAAAAAAAGGGATGATGATATAATAATTTTGCTTCATAGTATTACTTAATTTGTTTATCTGTGACTGATCCTTTGTTTATTTGCAAACAAAACTAGCCATTTTCTTTATTTTGGATCAAAACTAATTTAGGATCACAATTAATCCTTTCATTTAGTTTGGATTACAACTAGTTGCCATCACTTGCAGTAACCTTCGTCATAAAAATGGTAAGTTAGAAAAATGGAAAACATATGTCTTATATGTGTATTAGTTCAAGACTTGCTTTATACGTTTCAGTGACTATTGTTCATTGTTATTTGAAACCTGTGGCAGGATTGCATTTTTTTTTAAACTGGGCTTTAATTTCTTGGTGTCAGTACTGAAATTAAAACTGAAATTTATGTTGAGACTATTAACGGAATTTAAGATTATGGATAGATTCAGGAATCTTCCTGTCTTTTCCATCTTAAAAAAAATCTTAAATTTGTTGTTCGGAGATTAATCAATAGTGTCCCAAGAACATGTCAATCATATAGGTCTTCTCAATGTGACTGCAAATCTATATCCGTAATATGTAGGTTTGTTAATGTCCTTACACTGCCACGTTTGACATACTTCACAGATCACACAAACTTCTTCTTAAATTGTGATCTACAAACCATTCTACAAAGGATTCTAATAACCATATTAATTTTACTTTTATAATAAAACTCAGTCCTGTTTTATTTCTTGGAAAAGAAAAAGAAACTTCTTTTTTTAAATTCTTACTTTTGACATCGCAGAAATCTCTATCCTCAAATCCCTCTTGACATACAGACATCACAAATATCGCTTCCACAGATCCGAAAAATTAGACTTTCTCTTTCGTTCACACCGGCCTGATTGGTCTAGTGGTTAACGTGTCCTATCTCCTATCAAGAGGATGTGGGTTCGAATCCCGCTAGGGTCATTGATGTTTGTTATTGTCCTTCTAACTCTTTGTGTGAAGGGTATCTGCGACTCCTATCACGTGTTCTAGCAGAAGGCTTCACTCCCAAAACCCAACGAGGTACGAAAGTGACCACACGGTGTTAAAATGGAATCAAATGTGAATAACTAAATAATTATGGCCCAAGGTGTTACTTTATATTTGAACAGTTATTAACTCTATATAAATCACAAATCCGTGTTAGAAATGGAAACTGCTGTTTCTTTATAGAAATCACAAATTTCAGTTTAGGTGAGATGAATTTCATCGTTCGGTGTGACACTACTGTACCACTAATTGGATTGGAGGCCTGAAGCGGCTTGAAAAACTTTTATGTTTGATCTGTACAGCAGGGCTTCCGGACTATGTAAAAATAAATAAATAATTATAATTAAAATAATTACAATTATATATATATATATATATATATATATATATATATATCACAATCAAAGAAATATATAAAAAATTACAGAGAATTAAAATTGCATCAACAGAACAAGTACAAGAGACAGTAGCGTGCCTGAAAACAAAATGCGAGCTTGAGTTCCAAATAATTGTAGACTACGCGCTGTCACGAGTGCGCCAATACTGAACAGAGGCAACGTGTGCGTCAGAGAGATTGAAATTTAGGCTGTTGTTGTTATGGAAAGAATCTAGAGAAATTTCTCTAGATTCGACAATCTTTCTCTCGAGCTCATCATAGCACACATGGATGTTAGAAGTTTGAGTCCAGTTCACAATGTGTTGGCGGCCTTCATCTGAGTTAACTGAAAAGAGAACGTGGCTAGAGAGAGCGCTGGCTGTAGTCCTGTTGTAGGAGATATCTCTACGTAGAAGAGATATCTTCTACAACTATCCTTCTACCAAACGTAGAAGGATGGATTTAGCAGTCAGGCTTTCCACAATAACATAAAATCTTGTACACTCCTGGAAACTGAGTTGGAAGATGTTTCTCTTTAAGTTTACTAAAGAGAAATATTTAGTAAACCTAAAGAGAAACATCTTCCAACTCAGTTTCCAGGAGTGTACAAGATTTTATGTGATTGTGGAAAGCCATACTATGGCCAGACTGCTAAATCCATTCTTCTACGTTTGGAAGAACACCGTAGAGATATCTCCTATAACAGGACTACAGCCAGCGCTCTCTCTAGCCACGTTCTCTTTTCAGTTAACTCAGATGAAGGCCGCCAACACATTGTGAACTGGACTCAAACTTCTAACATCCATGTGTGCTATGATGAGCTTGAGAGAAAGATTGTCGAATCTAGAGAAATTTCTCTAGATTCTTCTCATATCAACAACAGCCTAAGTTTCAATCTCTCTGACGCACACGTTGCCTCTGTTCAGTATTGGTGCACTCGTGACAGCGCGTAGTCTACGTTTATTTGGAACTCAAGCTCGCATTTTGTTTTCAAACATGCTACTGTCTTTTGTATTTGTTCTGTTAATGAAATTTTAATTCTCTGTAATTATTTATATATTTCCTTGATTGTGATACCTGAAGATGTTGATCAATTCAACGAAACTAGTAAACTAGTAGCATCTTTTCAATTATACCATGTCATCTCTTTATCTCTCAGTATCAGTCATTAAAACTTTTTAATAATATTTCCCACAGAGGAAAAATGAATTATAATATATATATATATATATATATATAATATTTATTTATTTATTTTATTTAATAAAATAAACGAAAAAATTCTTAGACTACCCATGGCACGCTTGTAGTATAGGTTCATAGAAGCTTTTCGTAGAAGGAAGCCATATTAACAAAAAAACTAACTCAGTACAGAACAGAGGTTGAATAGTGATTGATATCTCCATGAATTCATTCCGCTCTCTTTCATACTAACGTTCAATTTCTGCTATTTATACAAAAATTTTCTACAAATATTTTCATGGGCAGTATCAATCCGAATATTATTTTTACGGCTATTTTTGCCTGCTTTCGTTCAGGAGTGACGCACTTTTTAAAGTCATTGACTTTTTACTCAAGAATTCTTAGGGCATTACAAATGTGTTTTAGAGACCAATGTATGCAGAATAATAGAGGAAGAAAATTTGCACATACCTTGTTTGGATGTTGTTGTTTGGTTGTCTTCGTTGTGCGATGTGCATACTTCTGCTGTTAGGCTGTTAACAAAAGCGAAGAGGGTTTTAAAAAAGTGGGGGGAGTTGAGGCAAAGTTGGAGAATTAATTTGAAAAAAACAGGTTTTTTTAACATAATATATGTATATATCATTTTATGTATATATTATATTATTATATATATATATATATAATATTTTATTTTATACAATATATGTACGTGGGCTGTTCAATAAGTAATAAGACTAATTTTATTGTGGCGAAACCACTCATCACAATATTAATTTTTGTGGAATAAAGAAATGTTGCTGTATGTATTAACAAAAGAGGTTGATAGATGGCGTATACGGGCTGATGTGCCAGAGTATCACGTGACTAAACGCAAGTGCTCATCGGCGCGCCTACGAGGTGCGACCAGTCTTCGAAATGGAAGCGTCCTTGGAATATGCGACTAAATTTTGTGTGCGTTTGCAAAAATCGGCATCGGACACTTTTAACATGATACGCGAAGCTTTCCACGATGAATCAATGTCGAGGGCAAGTGTTTTTCACTGGCATAAAACTTTTAAGGAAGGAAGGCAAAATGTGGAAGATCTTGAACGTGAGGGAGGACCTTCAACGTCCATCACAGAGACAATGATCAACACAGCAGCGATTATCATCAAGCACGTCAAAAGGAAGCGTCCATTGGTGAAGAATGGCTTCTTATTGCACCACGATAATGCATAGCCACATATTGCTGGTTGTGTAGTGGACGTTTTGCAGAAGAACAACACAGATATCCTACCACACCCTCCATACAGTCCTGATCTCGCACCATGCGATTTCTGGCTGTTTCCTCAGCCAAAGAAACCACTAAGAGGCCGCCATTTCGAAAGCAACAAAGCATGTGTAAAAGCTGCGGAGGTGGTTTTGAAAGAACTCTCAAAAAACGGACTCTCATATGTGTTTTCGTACCTAAACGAAAGCAGGCAAAAATAGCCGTAAAAATAATAGTTTTTAAAAGGAGTAACATGGGAATTTTCCCAGAAATAATACCTATATCAATCAGAATAGATATTAATTATTCCATTACTCTCTCTCTCTCTCTCTCAAATCTGTCAAAACACATGAAGCAGCTATTCAACACTTATTTACAATTCAACCATTTATTTGTCTTCATTCTTTCCTTTTATTGTTGTCTTTTGGAACAGCCTGCCCAATTTATTCCCCACCCCCGACATAACATGATTTATTTACTATTAGCTTTGCGATATGTGTGTACGTGTGCGTGTTTGTGTGTGTGTGTGTGGAGGGATGGTAATATAAACAAAAAAGTATTTCGTAAAGAGTACAATTTACGGATCTTCAAATCAAATGTTAACGTTTCTTTTTATCTCTTCACCTTTTTGTCCATCCAGAGTATTAAATATACCATGGTCGAAGAAATTATCGCCTTTGGAAGTACCATGAAAAAACTCATCATGGTTTAAATGCTACCAGGGCACTATTCTTGCTGAGTAACCGTTCGGGATAGCAGCTGGGTTTTGTATCCGACTGAGAAGTAAAGACTCTGTTTAAGTATCGAAGTGATTGAGGGATATACACTCGTGTCCAAAACCTAAGCAAGAACACTATTTCTGAAGATTACAACTGCAAATTCACATAAATCGGCTTGTGGCAATTTATATAACTGACGATTTCGAATAGAAAGCGGGTACACATTCAAATTTTCGAATCGCGCGCAAAGGGATCCCTCAGCAGGATGAAAGGCAAAAGGCTGTGCTAAAAGCGAATTGTGTTTGAAAGAAGCTCTTTTTGTAAAGGAACAAAATTGCAAACTTGGACGCCTTGTAATGTGTCAGAGACATCATCTAGATCAAGGGTCGTCAAACTTCTTTGACCATCGACCCGTTCAAGAGTTTCTTGACTTTTTATCGACCACCTCTATTTTACTATTACGTAATTATAACAGGACAAGCAAAAAAGACGCTTATGTGAGTTTTCAGATTGTTTATTTTATAGTTACAGTGTTTATTGTATGTACAATATAGTATATATTATTATATTGACTTAACGTCAAAGGGATACGTTTTTGATTTTGACGTCCTTCTTAACATTGCATATTTGATAGGAGGGATAAATAATATATAAAATATAAAATTTAATTTAGATAACAAAATAACAATAATATAATCTTCCTTATATATATGAAAGTAAGACTTTTATTAACTTAGTATACAATCTACTAACGTTGTCAACGTGAAGGGTGTGCTTCGTGACTCTTGACAAGATTAGCAATGTTGGGTTCAAAATTAGTAAGTTTCAGCCTTAAATCGCCACTCTGAATTCTATATCTAGCTTATTTCTTTGTTTTGTTAAAATGGAATTAACATGGCTGAAACCAGCTTCAACCATGTACGAGCTTGGAAATGCAAGCAAAAAGGGGAGTACCACTTCAGAAAGTTTTCGATATTTTTCTACAACATTTATATTCGTCCAGAAGTAACTTAAAGTCCTATTTTAAAAAGCGTCTTAGCTTCAAGATCAACTGACAATTCAATAAGTTCATCTTGTAAGTTATATTCGATATTTTCAATATCTGCAGAAAATGGCGTGATAACCCAATCTGGAATGAGCATGTTTTCAAAATCTGCAAAGAGCAATTTAAAATTATCGCTCAAATTTTGAAGATGTTTTGTGTATATTTCTGTCTTCATCTTTTACTTCCAATTGCCGTAGATTCGAAAAGTACTGAAAAGCTTTTCGTAACAATGATGATTTAAATAAGGCTAATTTAGCCTGGAAGCCTAAAAGAATTGTACGTGTAAGTATAAGTATAGTTCGCACACCGATTTGAGGTCCCTCGAAACTACTGCGCATGTCAGAAAAAGGAGAATCCATTCCGATAATAGGGTAATCAGTCTGTCTTCTGGGATGTAATAATAAACAAACTGAGTTTGTTTATTATTACAGGTCGGAAAATTTAGCTTTTCTTTTACGAACATTGCTGTTTTTAAAGTGTAACTATTTTGCTTGTATAACAGTTGGAAAAATGTACGTAGAGTGTTAATACGTGCAAATACTGCGTTCTACATAAAACAATGTCACTTCGCTCCATGATAAGTTTCCTTTTATTCTGGGACTTTTTAAAACAAAATCCGATTTCATGAAGTATTTTCCTTAAAGTTTCTCTTTTCCAAGGAAAATTAATTTTTTCTTTAAGCACAGGAATCAATTTCGGAACAGTTGGCACTCTTTTCTCGAATACGTAAAATTCGTGAATAGCTCTTCTTATAACGTCTACATCAAAATCATTCAAAGCTACGGTTTCGATGGTTTTCTTTACTCTGGCGCTTTTTTTTTTTTTTAGGAGATTTAAATTTTGGCTTACCTTCACCTTTTGATTCCCTACGAATTCTTTTAACAGTCTACCCCGATACGCCCGCAATTGCACTTGCACGTTTTATGACTTGAGAAAGGGGAACAAGAAGACGGCCTTCTGACGATTATTTTTCGCAGAATGTCAGCACATTATTCAATATTCTTTTGCAAGAGCTACTGAAACGTGTAACAATAGAACTTGTTGACTGTACTGGATCCATCATACAAATTAATAATAAAAAAATAATGCAAAAAGAGAACAACAAAAATCAAGCTAGTACTAGTACAGCGACAGACAAGAAAGCACGTGATTTCGCATGTTGGCGACCAATTCGTACATCCTTCATTTCTTTCTCCCCTTCAGCATGAATCGGCTATTCTTGGCACAAAGCCAAGAAGGGATCTAGAAATGGTGGGCGAACTATAAATAAGCAACCGCGCACGTGTTGCAATCTCGCACCGCCGCGCCGGCCGGGCGGGAACCACCGACATCCGTTTATTGGTAAATACGTCATTTTGGCCTACTTGATTGGCTTCCGTAACTATTTTCAGGACCTTGCTCCATCTTATAGGTCCTATTCATGTCACTGTTCCCACGATTCACTCTTAATTGTGTTGTCATTCAGGATGGAGGTAATCCAAGTTAACCGAATTAAATATTACCCGTACAATGATGCCGTATATTTTTCAATCGACCCCTGAGCCCGAATCGACCCCTAACAATGTTATATCGACCCCCTAGGGGTCGATATCATCCACTTTGGCGACCAACCACTGATCTAGATGATTTCACGCGGGGAAGAATTATTGGCAAGCTTAAAGAAGGTCGCAGAATTACTGATATTGCCAAAGAGTTTGGAAACTCATATAGCGTTGTATCCATTTTCTGACAGCGTTTCAAACCAATGAAATACAGGGTGTTCGGGATAAATTTGACAGTTTCGTAAGGAAAAAGAAAATCTTCTTTGTATCTATTAAATTTAATGAATTGACAAAAAAACATTAGAGGCAGAGTTAATTACAATACTATCAACAAGATTTACTCAAAATAACCACCATTAGCATCGATCACAGCTTCAATTCTGCTTCGGAACCTCGAACAAGCTGATGCTACAGTCTCCCTGGGAAGGGCCGCAAAAACTGTTTTAATTTTATCCATTAACTGGGCTTTTGTATTACTGGAAGTGCGATTGGTGTCTTTTTCAACTGCGCCCCATACAAAATAATCCATGGGGTTCAGGTCTGGGGAGTTTGGAGGCCAAACATTTGGACTGGTGAAGTCGTAGAAATTTTCAGACAACCATTTTTGACTTTTCCCAGAGGTGTGGCAAGGGGTCGAATCCTGCTGCCATACATACGGCCTACCATTGGCTACCCTTGTTATCCAGGGCTTGACTACAGTTAGCAACTCCACGAACAAAGCCCGAATTCCAATGCCAGGGTTCTTCAACACCTGTTCCTGCAGATTTGCGAGGAATTCTGCTGTACGAACGCAATCAGATCGTCTGCTAGGGATCTTTCTTCTTGCTACATCCTCGTAGTCACCATTGCAAGTCTCTAGTTCATGCCTGATTGTTTTTACTGTATTCAGGGAGCATTGGGCAGCAGTCGTAATATCCTTATTTTGATGGCGGGCACGAATCATCATGATACAAGTTATTCTCTTCCATGATTCAGGTGGGTTCCAGCTATCCATCCTTTCTGACATCTTGTATATGAATGAAGAAGGGTCCAAACTTTTAAATGAAGAGAAGTGTGTGTTAATACATGTAACTTACGGAAAAATATAATTAATTATAAATATGTCAAATTTATCCCGAACACCCTGTATATTCTAGAAGTTTGCGTATGAGATCACCATCGCTCTACCACGGAACTTGAAGAGAGATGTTTGGTTATACCAGTGGGTCTGTGACAAGTAGGCCTATACGCCCGAAGGCCTGTGGTTTGCATCCCTTTAACCACAGCTCATAGCAGGACACGTTTTTAGTGGTGTTGTATCCATAAAAATGGACAAGACACCAATGAGATGATGTACTCTTTACAGATGAGAGTCGTTTTAGTCTTTCCTCTGATTTTAGACGATACTTGATCTGGCGTGAAAGTGATACTGCTTACCATCCCTAGAATATTCTTGAAATGGATAGATACGGCAATGCTGGGGTCATCATGTGCTTAATAGACGCACCGAGCTATAAATGCTGGAAAAAAGAGGCTATCGCTAGTGAACGATATTGACGAAGTCCTTCAACGTCATATTCGATTGTTCTGTGGTGCTGTAAGCGAAGAATTAATTTTTATGGATGGCAGTGCCACGCTATATCGTACAAGAGCAGTGGAGATACTTCTGGAGACTGAGGATATTAATCGAATTGAGTGGCCAGCAAGCTCCCCAGATCTCACCCCATAGAACTAATTTAGACGCAATAGGGAAAGCATTACTACTCGAAATTACCCTCCAGAAAACAAAGAAGGTCTGCCTTATCCGCTATCTGAAGGATGAATGGACCAGTCTGCCTCAAGAACTCGTGAATCATTTGGTGCTAAGCATGGTACCGGATTGTGAGAGCCACATCGCAGTTCGGGGTGGACATATTCCATACTGAAATGTCTCTCCGCATGTTTTCTGTAAGCGCTGTACATTTATTCCTTAGGAAATTTATAACGTTTGCCGAAAACGTATTGCAATTTAATTTGTACAAAATTTATAACACAATTTTGTGTAATATAATTTATTAGTATGCTGACAATAAACTTATGTTCACATTTAGCTATAGTCATGAAAATGTTTTCATATACAGGTAAAAAATGTAGTTAGATTTTGGACAGTGTAAATTCTCTTCCTTTAATTGGATAATCTGAATACATCTACTTTTAGATAATAACAAATGGTAAGTGATGTCCCTTTGGGAAAATCGAGCTATACGAACACAAAGAATGTATTTCTTCTTCTTCCTCTTCTCCTTGAGTATTCTGCAATTGAGCAGGTTCTTCTTTTAGTAGCAGAAACTTTCTTTCCACTATCTTCTGTTCTGAGCCTTCTCTTTCAAGGTTGTGTACCTGTCTTCATTCAGCATGTCACCTAGCATTGTTTTCCTTATTCTTCCTCTGGGTCTTTTTCCATCTATTTTTCCTTCGATGGCATCTCTGATGATTCCATTCCCTCTCGGAATATGGCCGATCCAGTTTCCCTTGCTTCTTTTTATCCTCCTTAACAGACTTCTTTCTTCTTCTACTCTTTTTAAGACCTCTTCATTAGTTATTTTATCTGTCAATTTGATTTTTTCCATCTTTCTCCAAATCCACATCTCAAAGCTTTCCAAAATCTTAATTTCTTCTTTCTTCAATATCCAAGTTTCAGCTGCATAGAGGGAAACACTCCACGCATAACATTTTATTAGTCTTTCTTTAGGTTTTTATCCATTTTACTTCTGAATAAATTCCATTTTCTATTTACGGCTTCTCTTCCCATCACCATTTTTGCTTTTATGTCACTTTTACATCTTCCATCACTGTTAATAACACTTCATAGATATTTAAATGTCTTTATTTGATTCAATTGTACCCCATTTATTCTGATATCCATATTTGCCTCTTTCTTTGCTATGTTCATTACCTTTGTTTTTCTGATGTTAATTTTCATTCCATAATTGATACAGAATTCCAGTAATCTGTTCAACCGATGTTATAGTCCTGTTTCAGTATTTGATAATAATGCCTTGTCATCTGTGTATCATATTGCAAATATCTGTCTACCTCCAATCTTTATTCCTTCTTCCGAATTCTCCAGTGCTTCTTTTAACATTTCTTCGGAATACATGTTGAACAAAATTGGTGACAGAGAACAGCCTTGTCTTACTCCTCGTCCAATGATACCTGGTTCTGTTGTACCAGGTATCATTGGACGAGGAGTACCATGGCAGTTTGTCCCATATATAGTGAAATAATTAGCCTTCTGTCTTTGCAATCTATACCAATCTTTTTCATTACTTCCACCATCTTATCTCATTTTACGAAGTCTAAAGCTTTTTCAAAATCTATATAACAGATATTAACTTCTTTATTCACTTCCAGACTTCTTTCACTTACTGTTCTTAAGAGTCCAATCGCATCTCTTGTTCCCCTACCCTTCCTGAAACCAAACTGATCTTCCCCAAGAAATTCTTCCACTTTAGATGCAATTCTTCGTGTTAAGATTCTCATAAGTATTTTTGTTGTATGGGAAATGAGGCTTATTGTTCTAAAATCCTTGCAGTTCACTGCATTACTTTTCTTTGGTATCGGTATAAATATTACGGTCATAAAATCTTTTGGTAGTTCTCCTTTGTTATAAATTAAATTCATCATTTTGGTTATTTCTTCAGTTCCTTTCTTCTGAAGTTGTTTCAGGAATTCTGCGGGTATTTCATGTATTCCTTCTGCCTTTCCACATTTTAGTTCTTTAATGGCCATTTCTATTTCTGTCTTCAAAATCTCTGGGCCTAGATCATCTTAATTTACCTTCTTTATATCTTCTAATGGCAACTTATTTGGTCTATTTTCCTTGTCATATAGATCTTCAATGCATTCCTTACATCTCATTAGGATTTTATCTTCTTCAGTTATGATTTCTCCATTCTTATTTTCTATGCCTCTAGCTCGAATTCCATTTCTCTTGTGATTCATGCTTCTTGCTTTTTCATACGGTATAAAAGCTCATACCTTCCCATTCTCTCATAATTTTCCCTTTCTTCACATTGTTTTTTAAGCCAATATTCTCTACTTCTTTCTGCTTCCCTTTTTAATTTGTCATTCAGGGTTCTATATTGTATCTTCCCTTCTGGGGGTGTCTTTATTTTTCCATTTTCTTCTTTCTTCCATTAGAGAAATCATCTCTTCTTTATATTTGTTTAAAAGCAGATCTATGCACTGTATATAAAATAAAGCGATATGCAAGTCTGGACTTTCTTTAACGTCAGTTAAAGATAATCCAATAAACGTTAAGTGTAATGATTTCTGTAATAAAGGCTAAACTTTATGCAATTAAAATGAATGCTGCAAAGGAGTCAATTTTCTTTCTTGCCGTCTGAACCATTCTGTTTTTTTTTTTTTTACTTTATTCTAGACGTCTTCAGATCTTCTCTTTAATCTCTATGCCTTCTTGTAGTTCAAGGTCGACGAGAAAAGCTAGGAACTCTGTTTAATAACTGGACGTCTCTGTCATACGGCACAATGCGCACATCATTTGACGGTGAAGATATTCGAAGAGTGGAATGTTCGCCCAGATGCGTATCTAGGCTCACTTCATCTCCAATTCGGAATTTCGTGGAAAGTTTAGATTATGATTTCGAAGAGAGAGAGAGAGAGAGAGAGAGAGAGAGAGGTGACAGATGACAATTTTATTTAAGAAATGAAGTTAGTCGAATTCTTTTCCATCAAGAAATAATATCCATAAATGAATGCAAATACAACGAAAAATGTTAGGTTTCGATCAGAAGAAATAAGCTGCTTGATATGACCTGACAAGCACTATTTAGTAAACAAGAAATTCTAAGAATTCACTGGCGCATTATTTCTGTTACATGTTATAGATGCTCTAATTTAACATTGTTTACCTCATACGTAAAGCGTAAGACAGCATAACAATAAAATAGTTGTTAAAAATTAAAAAAAAATCGGCAAGTAAATTAAGAGGAAAAATAAAGAGAATTAATAACTATTTTTGACGGACTATGTGAATCTTGTTATTACACAATCCATTCTTAAATATGCAAAATTAGACATCTTTGTTAATCAATTTTTTTATATAAATAATGTTATAAATGAAGCTTGCTTATGGCAAGAGCGGTTTCTCTTCGTCCCTCTTAATTTCTTTATTTGTTTATTTCCGTAACATAACCTCTGAAAAATTAAGTCGTCCCAGTCTTCGGTTATTATTGTCATTTCCGCTATATGAGGATTGGTTTCGTTTTGCTTGAAATTTCGTGGAAGCAACTTTCCTATGAGGTCAGTGCATTATGTCTGTTAACTGCATCTGTTCGGCTGGTTTACCAGTTTGAGGGTATAAAGCCTGAATTTTCGGAAGAGGAAACCTACCGCAATTCCAGACCAACTAACTCATTATAGATAGGATTCGAACCCAAGTCTTTCAACTTAAGAGAAAATTCGCACTTGCACTACGAAATACTCCTACCTGACGATGTCTAGCTGTCATCGAATAGGAGAACTTAACTGTTCGGCAAAATAAGGGAGGAAATGTAAGAGGAGAAAGCTGTTTTCATATCATGTGTTTCTTAGCAAGTGTTGAAATATTTTAATTGGAAATGGAATGAGTTGATTCGGAGTTCCATTTGGACATATCAATAAAAACCATGCTATGAAATTTACTATTGATGTATCAAATGTAGTGCCAAAAGAGTTTATATTACGTGAAAACTTTCAACACTTAAAATAGAGTTATGCATTATGTGTCCTAAGTTTTGAGGTTTTTTTTTTTAAACTGTATTTTTCCATCTTCTATTGATCGCCTTATGGGAAATTATGTCACTATTTGAGTAGACATCTCTAGAACATGAATAATATAAGTAAATTTCTATTAACTATTTCTATGAACTCTCCAGCAGAAGTATACATAGAACTTCTTGACGGAAAGCGGAACTTTGTAAATATAAAATAAAATAAATTCTCTGATGCCATTTATTTCTCCGAAGGAAGTAGGTGGAGTTCTCTTAGCCCTAACTAACCTTTTTAAAGACAACTAGGTAGCCAGTCTCTAATCCTTTAGTCTTCGTTGACAGGGAGCTCAAGCTATCAATGAATCAAGGCTTTTCAGGGGAGCGAGAAAGTAAGGTTCCTCAAATTTCTCCGGTTTAATTTTGCTTATATAAATCGATTTTATGCATTTTCTTCACTATGGAATGTACACTGCTAAAAAGAAATTGCATAGAATTTTCGAAAAACGGAACTTCAGATTTTTCCGTTTCAAAATGAATTTTCTCGGACACTACAGAATATAGAATAGACAGGTAAGCAATATTTATTAATTTTTAAGCCATACCAATGGGGGAAGTCGTATTACGTTGTCCTGGACTGTTTTTCAGTTAAAGATAAAAAAAGTTGTTGTTTTTTTTCTTCGTGCAAAATTTCACTTCCGACACTAACAGATCAAAATATTTACTGTAGGAAGTGAGATCTATTAGTCAGCCGACTCTTTTCGTAGCGGGCGTAACTTGTATACGATGATATATTATAAAATGCTTTGATTTATTACATTCTCCCTTCGGTATGCAGCCTATATAGCACTATCGGTATCGATGACGTTCTTTGGTTGGAAAGACCTAGGTTCAGATCCCCTAGGACGCGAAGAACCTTCATAGGTTTCATACGCTTATTTCTAGGAATTATTTATTTTTCACTCATGCAAATTTTTCCAGATGAGAATAACGTAGCGACTCTTTTGAAGTCGGCAAAAAATACACATGCATCGTTCATTTGGAAAACAAATGAGTTCCATTTTCATCATAATGTGAGGAATGGACTCTTCAAATGAAGGCGAGTTACTTGTATCATATGGAGGTAATAATTATCTCCTTCTCAGCAATTAGGATTTTCCTACTTAAAATATACAAACTGACCAGAGAACACACGCAGTTAACAGACAGCAGCATTTTAGAGTTAGCGTAATGCGAAGAGGCTTCCTGATGAAAGTGCAATGTAATAATATAATAATAAAAATAGAGTATGAACTCGTAGTTTTTTTCTGCAGAGGGCGTGGTGATTTAGGAGAAAACGGCAATAATAACATTGCCATTATGTTAAAGTAAGTTATGTCGATTACTTGTAACACAAGTTAAGAAATAAAAGAAGCCAAATCCAGAGTTTATTTAGTTTTTATTTTACTTCTCCAAAAGTTATTGATAGCGTAAATGTAATGATATCATTTTCTCAGTATCCTCTTTATCACGCCACACTCCGTACTATAATCGCAATACTTAAATTTAAGTGTGATAAAAACTGGGTTTGGTACGGTGGAAATTTTGGGGTGGATTTGGAAGAAATATCAGGAATTGGTAACGTGGTTTGGTAGTAAGTTGTTCTGTTGTGTATCATAATGCACTTAAGTTTTATTACTGTAGATCATAGTAAGTGATTCTCCTAAGTTTTTTGCAGAGTTGTCACAATTGAATTCGGTTTAAAACAGTAGTTACTTGAACGGTCTTCTTTTATCCTACAAGTGTACACGTGCCCAGTGGATTATTCAAAAGAATATCAAGAAAACTGTAAGTACATTTTATTTTTATGAAATAAAGTTTTTTTTTTTGAAAGAGAAACTAACTTCTTTTTTTTAATTTTTTAAAAATTTTATTTTACTTTATTTTATTTTATTTTTTTTTTTGCACTGGAGAATCTCGTGTATATATGTGCATGTCAGTAGTAAGACCGGATTGTATTCCTTTCCTCCCCTATCCTTTCTCTGTTTTCTATTGTATCTATTAAACATAAATTATATGTTGAATGCCTAGCGGTTGCAAGTTATTACGAGGATACTATAATTTTTGTAAACAATTTTACGGTATATTTCTTTAGAGGTGTTTGATTTTATTGGTTGATTAGTTAGCTTGATCTGTATATGCAAGTTGGTTCACAAGTAAACTTAAATTCAAACCAATAATAAGTTTTTTACGACTGCCTTTTATTTCGAAACTTGCGGACGATCTTAAATTCTTACGAGATAATCGTCTGTAATGACGCCACAAGATATAAGCTAGTTCATTATAATAATATAGTAAAAATTTATTTTACAAATTAATCAGAACCTACTTGCGTTTAGATAAACATAATTTCTTAAATTAAAATTCTCTTCTAATACATCCTTAATTATGCTTCAGAAAAACTATCCCTTACCTAAGTTTAGTTACCACTTTCCCTATCTATCTCTTGGCATACAGAATACGGAGTGCAGTGCACGCAAGTTAAGTTTGCGTACTTCCGATAGAACGACTTGGCTTCTCCAAACGATAACTGTTTTGCGAAGTTTGTCCTTACTGATTCTTCACGTTCTTTATAAAAACTAGTAGATTTAAGTTTCATTATATTGACAGACGACATGTAGAATAAATAGTGGCACATAATAAAGGTAATAAGTGATTGGTAGAGAAATGCATAAGAATTAAAATTGCGCGCCCCTATAAAAATTTCATATCATATTAGTTACAGAATTTGGTGGGGAATAAGAAGCTCATTCCAAAGAATATACCTAAAAATATTGACATAGTTCAATAACTATGTCAGAATATGTTTCCATGTACAGCTTTATTTGAGCACCGAAACTCATTTCACTGAACAAATAAAACATTACAATTCAGTATAGAAAGAAATCAAATGAAAGCATAAAAAAACGAAATAGAAGTTCTTCGTCGACCCTAATGTAATTAGTTCCGATCCGAAATTTGTGTTTTTCCCCCTTCATTGATCCTTTTCTGTGTGTTATCTTTCTTTCATGCGAAAAGAATTATTTGCCAACTGGAGAAATCCTAATTAAGTGAAAGTAAAATCAGTTGTTTATCCACACTGTTTTACTCTTCATTTCCGTATTTACATATGGAACTTTCCCGTCTTTTTAAACCCTCTTTGAGAAGAAAAATAAGGGAAAAAAAGTGAGTTTATTCTGGCATTGAAGTTGTTTCAAGAAACGTCTTAAGCCAAGATATGTTTGTGAACATTAGACGATCAGTATTCCGAATTCTTCTTCACTTACCCCCCTCCCCAGCACCCTTTCTAACCAATAAGTAAACGAAATCACCCTGAAAAACTAAATTGAGGCCAAGGTAAGCAAACTCTCTCATCCCGCATACATATTATTTGAAGTGCAGTTTAATTTTTTTTGTTCCCCTCTGCTATGATTTTTGATTTGGTGATTTCAACTACGTAGTTGGACTAATTGTTTCAATGGGACGAAGGTCTCTAGTGAAAGTAAACTCAGGCATTCACGTATATGTATAGACAGTTGAAGATTCGTGAAAGCGGACACTGTTTTTGTAAAATGCTGGGAATATAATAAGCTTTTTTTTCCCCTTTATGATCCAGCCTATTATTTCATTTCCATTGACGCAGTTTCGTAGAATGGCAAACATTTTAGTAGTTTTGTAGAATATAAAAACTTTTCAACGATACAAAAATTAGGAATGGTATTTTTTGGTTCTTTTTGGTTCGTTTCCTGGAATTTATTTTTAGGTGCATTTCGCAAAATGCGTAAGTACTTAATTAGATTCACGTTTTCCATCTTTCGTTGTGGATAATAATTTGTCTCGAATGTACAAATTACTAAGTGACACCTTTAATAACATCAGGGTACTCTACTCCGTAGAACCCTTCTCAACACTTCATAATCCTGTATCTACATATAATTCCACTATTACTATCTACACATTACGCCATCTGCAGTCCACGAACAGTACTTATAAATAATAACAAAACTTGCGAATAGTACCAACAAGATCTTGATATCTGAGATCATTATATAAATTGGTCGATCCGTATTCTGGTTTTAAATTGGACCTTTTGCAGGAATGAAAAAACCTCTTAAAAAGATATAAATTACTAATTTCCGTCTGGTTGAATGGAATTTAATAAAGATTTTTATATTTAGGATCGCTGCTAACATGTGTCGCGCGATCTCACTTCTGATTTAAATCCGAACCGATGATTTTTGATGGCAAAATTAAACAGAATCGGTTAAAATAATACAAAATGTTACAAACTGCAATAAAGTGGCCTAGGTTCAGAAATAGGCGCCTCCATAGCTCAATTATTGTAGACGAAGCTCTTTGGTTGGAAATATCTAGGTCCGAATCTCTTCTAGGACGCGAAGAACCATTATCAGGGCCTTTCAACTGAAGGTGATTCAGGCAATTATAGGTGGTGTGATATTTTCCTTCCCGGAACTCGGGGGATTTTCATCCCGCAAACCAGTCATCCCGTAAACATACATCTACAAACATAAAATACTTATCCGTAGTGAGATACAGCAGACGAACTCCATCCAGCTGCATAAAAAAACCCAAATCAGGGGACTCAACCCATCTTGGGCAGAAGGGAATTGGATGGATGGAGTACAGAAGTCGAAAATGGTGAAGGATCACTTACATCGATTAATGAACGAACCGCATCAACCCACAAGGAGGTTAATTGAGGGAATTGGATTATTTCATCTGGTTTTTGCATTTTCCACACCAATGCTCGCTTCATGTCTCAATGCTTCATTTTTAATTTTCAGTTTCTCTCTCAGTAATTTAAACATCCTAACGAAGGCTTTATTCTTACCCATTTTCGGGTTATTTTGCGCCTTTCTGAGACTTCTTAAATGTTGTCTTCTTCGTTAAAACTGTACACGCAAAAGCCCGAGGGGATAATTAAGAATTGTTATTCCTATTCAATTATGAAATTGAATCTCACGTTCATGGAGTCCCATGGTATTC
Source organism: Typopeltis vanoorti (assembly GCF_054136105.1). NCBI lineage: Eukaryota > Metazoa > Arthropoda > Arachnida > Uropygi > Thelyphonidae > Typopeltis > Typopeltis vanoorti. The sequence continues at coordinate 70,697,263 of NC_143553.1, read as the reverse complement.
AAGAATTAAAGGGGGTTATTACTCGATTATAAAACTTTAAAAGTTGATTTTTTTTCATGAATGAAAAAACAGTATTTAATTCAGATTAAAATATGGGATATAATTGAAAAGATAAAGAAGAAGGTTAAGAAGTTGTTCAGGTGAACTGATTTTCATTTAAATCAAATTCGGTTGCTATTACGTCAAATACCTTTCTCTCACTAGTTTATTTCGAGGTTACTTAGAAAAATAACTTATTTAGAGTATTTATACACATTGTGATAAAGCAAACGATTTTTATTTCATTAATTTTAAAACTTATCCTAAATGTATTAACTTAGCTAGATTGGACTTACACAAGTTCGGCAACTTATTTTAAGTTGAACCATAACAACAGAGAGAATCCTAAAAATATGAATACCTTTATTGCATACCCAAAGGCTATATTTATTTATTCCTAAGTTTGGAATAGCATATTTTTTATATTTTGTAACCTCATTTTTAACGAAGCAAAAATTCTTTATTAAAAACAAATAGACTTATCTCTTTGATCTTCTATAATTAATGCTTAAAGCCAAATATTTTATTGTTTTATAAATTCGCTCTACAAATTGAGTTGTGGTTTTTAGTGCTCGGAACTAAATAATTTCTTTATAGGAAAGGATCCCATAATAATAAGATTTTAATGATTCAAAGTATTAGCTCTTGCGAAGAATACTCTAATTTTTAATTTCCATTTTGCAGCGACAAATTTCCAGGTTTTCATTCCCCCCTTTCTTCTGAATTAGTTTAGCTATTACTTTAGATTAGCAATAGGATCACAGCATTGATCTTTCAGATATTTCATTTCATCATAAGTATTGCTCGAAGTCTAGTCTTCGATATCAATCATCCACTTTCTTCTAAGACTTCGCCTTGCTGTTTTCCCTTATGTTTTAATAATCAGCTCTTCTTTATCGGGCGTCTTTTAGCGTGTGGCAAGTTAAAATATGCCCAGAGATAAGCATCATTATTTAACGTCATAATTTAACTTTCCTCCTATTAATTTTAATCAAGAGCCTTTTCCTCATCCCTTTTCGGAGAGATACATTCATTAATAGAACGTTATTAAGATCAAAAAACGAAAGGAACTTAGAATCTTCTGGGGGAGCCCAGAAGATTCTAAATTCTAATTTCTGTTCTGCTCAATTTTCTACTGGCGATCTATGGGATGCCGATAATTGTAGATCATACAAGGTTTTTTTTCCCTCATAATTTCATGTGAAATTCCTACATTTAAAATGTAAGTTTTCTTTTATGTAAGAGTTTATGATTTGAAAATGTTATTTTAAAAAACAGTTATTTAAGACTTCTAGAACCTCATATCATAATACTTTTACGTTTTCTTTTGTATTTCTTTGTCATCATTATTTTCTACTCATGTGTATCTTCGTGAAATTATACGAAGCTTTGCGCTCAAATAGTGCCAGTTTCATTAAAATGAATATTATAAACTTCATCTTTACTTTTTTTTCTTTCTTTTTTTAAAAAAAACTGTGTTATTCGCATAATGGGCTATATTATGAATTTTTATTTAAGTATTAGACAAATCCGTGTAGTTCATATATGGATTTTTCCTTTAAAGCATAGGCAACTGTCTAAAAACAAAGTTTTTATTTTTTTCGAAAAGGATCATAAATATCTATTATTTTATGTCAAATAGACAAACATTAAAAAACAAAAACGAAAGAAAGCATTTTAAAAGATTGAGTGCATAAGAAATTCGAAATCTTCAGGCGTTACCCTGAAGATTTCGTTACCTGAATCGCTACGAGTTATAGGCAACTGATAAACTGATATTTGACTAAATACATGAATCTTGACCAGAATCCTATAAATCTTCAAGTCAATTTTGATTATTATTAATTGAGATGCATCTTGTTTTCCGGTATTATCAGTAAAACATAATGTGTATTTATAAGTTCTGACGGTTTCATGAAAATTCATCGAAAGCCTGTTCATCCCAAAAGCAATTCTTTTGTTCTTCAAGAACAATTCGTCGAACGACAGTTAATCTGGAAAGAAAACATCAAAACAATTTACATATGCTCCAATGAATTTCTCTTCATAATTCACCAAAACACTTAATTTCTTACGAAATATTGTTTTAATACATTCATTAAAATGATCTAACCTTGCCTAAGATACACACAGCATAGTTAATCCTATCGAGATTTTTTTTATTATTAAACTTCCATGGAGTCGAGACTCATCGCGGTAGGTCCCACTGTTACACATACAGTTTATCATAACATAAAATATGTTCACCGTCTCCGCGCTCACCACACTCTCAAGGAATGCATTCCCAAAAAACCTGCTCCTCCCACATCATTGCTCACACACTCTCCTTATATAGCTTCCAGGGATGACCTCTTGTTCTCTTCCTGTCTTCACCCATTCTATGCAAAACCTTCCTGACATTAATAGCCTCTTAACAAGCTATGTCTCGATCTTTGCATTTCACAATTCACACCTCTCCCAATATCATTTACATATAAATTAAACGGCAGTGGACTCCAAACCTTGGTCTATTTTGTCTGTTTTAATAACTATTTCGTTCAATTTTAGAATAGTCTTAGCGAGCCGGGCGAATCTTTCAGTATGATAAATGTTTTAATTTACGTTAATATTCACCGTTGTCATGGGACATAAGGTAAGATGTAAAAAAGCAGTATTTAATAAACTTGACTTGAAAATACTCTTCTCCTATTATGTATTCCTTTGAAATTTTCGCAAGAAAACAGAATATAAATATCGTGATTACTATAATCATAAAGCCCATCATCCTTGGTCGTTCTTTATTTTATTTTCGTGACATATGGTAGTGTTTACTCTGGTCATGAAAACAAAGTATTGTTTCTGCAAATTGCATTTTGTCAATCTGTCTTCATTGTAATACTTTTTTTTTTTTTTTGCTTTTTGATGCAGACAATTTTTAGGATTAGATGAAAAAATAAGACAAATCATACAAAATTTTAATACTTTATTCGCAGTTATATATTCAATGGTGTAACTGGGTAGGGACAGTATCCGTTGATTTAAGTCGGCCAGATTGGCCGAGTTGCTAGCGCGTTTTCTCGAGGCAACTGGGGCATGGTTCGAATGTCAATATAACCATGTACAAGTATATTTGTAAATGTATTTAGGTGAGAGATTAATTTCATTGCTTGGTATATATCATTTTTTATATGTCCACAACTTTTCGTGAATGGTAGTCGCATTTTTTTTAACCTCAGGAAAATGTATCCTTCCTATTTTGAACTAATCGTGCTTTCACTTTTTAATTAACTTTCAGCAAACCAGGCTTGTTGCTAATTGTTCGATGCACTGTCTTCGATTAATCTGTTTCTGGTGAATTTTCTGCATACCAGTTTCGATATCGTATTTCAATCCATTCTTCCCACTTTCTCCGCTGTTTCATTCTGCAAATAAAACAGTTAATTCAGGCAATATCGAACGTCTTCCATCCTGCTGATGTTCACTTAGAAAACAGTAGTTTTTCTTTTAATGCCTGTTGATCCAGCAACTCTCCCCCCCCCCCCACACACTTTCAGATGACGAGTTTTGACGTATACTTTTCTTCTGATTTTTTGTGTCAAACATGCCTGTGTAGCGCGTTTGTAAAGACTTCCGACATTTGTCGTACTACTGGAAAAAATAGAGGGTCCGACTTGCACCTAAGACACAAAGAACCTTCATAAGGTTCTTTGTGTTCAGTTGAAACCCTTCATAAGGGTTTTCAACTGAAGGCAATTTAGGCGATCTCATAACCACTCGTGTCGTTCCGCTTTTGTGGATTTATCTAACTTTAAGAACAAATAAAATGGTTTCCAATTTCAGCAAGGTATATTCCTTTACTCATAATAAAATCAATGTCACATCAGTAGCATTCAATACATATACAGTAACATTTACTGTGCCAGAATGCAGGAACACTGAAACTCTCGGAAAGGAGGAAAGAAACCACACTTATCTAGTTTTGTAATTTTGAGAGTTTAGTACTTAATCAGTTGAGTCAAGAAAGATTTCTTAATCTCTAAGATTCTACAATCTTGACCAATAATTATAGAATAGTTGAATAGTAATTTCTTGAATTGATTCACACTTCTTTGGGAAATGATAGAGAACTGATCTTCAGTTTTGTAAAATCCTTATAAATCTCATGTCCTAGATATAATTTGAATCCTCTATTTCAAAATAATAGTAAATAATTTTGACAGATGAAGTTTATGAAAGTTTAAACAACAACAGAAAAAATCAACTGCTATTTCCTTCTTAGACATATAATTTCGATTCCGTGACACGAGTATAAGAGGAAGCATTGAACAGAATAACAGTTGAACTGTCTTGTTGCCTTGTTCCTGACTTCAAGCCATAATGTTGGCATTATGGCTTGAAGTTAACGGCTTAAACCAGTCAATACTTTAAGGACTATCAAGTGTTCCCGTGTGTTGTCCGGCAGGTTTATGTGTGTAGCACGCCCAAGTCATGCTCATAGTGAAATTATTCGTGTCAGTGAAAAAAATATTTTGATCTCCATATTATTATAGCATGTTCACCAAAATTAAAATTTATTCGTTAATTTTCATTAGTCTTAAATACCGAGTTTCAGCAAAATTGCTTCATCTGTTCTCCCGCTTTTTCATGATGATGAATGGAAAGAAATACAAAGAAAGTGTATTATACTCACAAAAGGGCTTAAAATGACATGACACAACAAAAATAACTCGTCCTATTTGAATTCTAGGTTTTCCTAAAGAATAATATCCTGATAGCTTTACGAAGTTGTTTGCTATTTTACACAACACCGGCCAAAAAGGGAAAAAATCAATTTGGAACGCATCTGGCTGCGTACTGTAACATTTCCCCCTGTTATACACGACTGCTTATTTAAATTAAAGAAAAAAAAACAACTAAACAGACCATTGAATAATCACTTAATGAAAAATGAAAAATCTTTATAAAATATTACTCAAAATCAAATTGGAGGGATCGATCGAGAAGATAAAGAATCGCTAGAAGATGAATTAGGCACCGTTATTTACAACACTGAGTTTATTTGAGATGCTCTTTGTTCTGTTTTTTTCTTTCGTTCTTTGGGAAACAAAGCCGTCATGCTCTAGTAGGAATCAACTCATCCCAGTATGCAAATAAAGCTTCTCTTAAGTGGAAGCAATGGGGGGGGGGGAGAATAAGTCGAAAGAAGACAGATTATGAAATATTTTTTCATCTATAACGACGAGAAGTGTTCTTATTTCTAGTTAAATAAGTGCTTAAGAAGCCTAGCGCTGAATTGTAATAAAAATATATTATTGCAATGTTTATTAAATTACAACAGCACAAAAATCTTATTTTTATCATGATGTAAATATAATTATCATATCTGTAGCAGGTCAATGGATAAAACAAGGACGATAGTTACGACATTTTTCATTTGGATTCGAATCCCATCTAAGACGTGCGAAATCTTTTTTGATATGTTTTCTTCGTCTGAACGTCTGAAGCTTATCTTAAATGGGTGGGGAGTGGTGTCGAGAATATTTTTCTTGTAACTGGAGTTTTTCTTCTTGCATAACCACACAGGAAAAACAAACCAGACACAGGAATAACATCCTTGTCATAAAGTATCTGGTTTATATAAATTTACTTTCTTCATAAAAAACCACTGATCATGGAATAGATATTGGAAGAGGGAATAAAATAGCAATTGATTGCTTTTGATTCGATATTGTTACTAGGTTTCCAGCTGAACTAGCTACCATTATTCGCCCAAGACTAGGAACAGGAGCAGCTACCAGTCGATACCCGTTTACAGTCTAGCTTTAAACCTAGGGAGCGTCTCCCTTCTTTTTTTTTTATTCCATCTACCACTGTTCTTTGGAATAGTCCACTCACTGTCATCCGCCAAGTATTACTACTATTCAAAAAACAGATTTTTTTTTTCTGGAATCTATTGGCCCACACATGGCACTAATGTGCTGTAGGTTTCTCAAGTTTTCGTGTGTGTGTGTGATTAAAAAAAGTGAAGTATTATTTATTATGTGAATCCCATCTTTGAAAGATTGTAACCTTGTACCCTTGTACATGAGTAGTGTGGATGGACTAAACTTTAGTTGATCTAGAAATCCTACTATAGGGACTGTAATTTTAAAGATATTCACAAACATCCATACCCAGTGAGATTCGAACCTAAGACCTATTGTTGGAGAATCGAAGCGTTATCCACTCTGTAAACAGTGTCCTACTAAACTTTATTGATTGAAATTTCATCATTTTAAAAAACCTGAATACATTCTTAGAATAGTAAAAATCTATCAAGTTTTGTAATAGATAGTTAGTTAGATATTCAATTTGTACCATGGTTTCCGTTTTGCATTAAAAATTGACTGCTAACTTTAACTAGTTAATTCGGGTTTTCTGAATCCGAGTTGTTCGTAGTTACGAGGGGAATAACATTAAAGTTCTTCCCACTAAAAGTACACATTCGAACACACTACGGTTGATGTCTTATTTTTCACATGATAATGAATCTCTAAAAAATATATTTTGCTATAATAAAGTTAGTCAACATATTTTACTCCACAGGAGTGTGGAGTAAAATATTTAGGATAAAAGTGGAGTGGATAGTTGAGGGTCTACAGTAACTATGAGAATCGTATCATTTTCAAATGTTAAGGTTTAATTACACCTCGAAATTCACAAAACTACTAAAACTTTATAAAGCTGAATCAAAGATTGCAAAGAAAATAAAATTTCGACGGAAAAGATATTAGAATGTGAATTGTTTTTTGATTATGACAAAGCTCTTGGACGTCTTTCATGAATATTTGTAAAGAAACAGACGAAGTGAATATAAATTTCATGCAGGTCAGTGGACCTTCTTTATCATCACTTGCATATCTTTCAAGATCAGACATTCCTTACATTACTCTGGAAATCAATAGCAATGAAAGTCGATGTTTGTTGAATGAGAATAAGCGTGAAATGCTATGTGGAAGCATCTTTTAGGCTGCTAAAGACTCGAGTGATCATATCGATAAACACTGAATGTAATATTTTAAAAAGTTAGATAATGTTGTAATTGTTTTTTTTTTCCTTCGGTGATATTAATTTAGCTACATTTTTTTATTCTATTTGAGAAATTCAGCGGAAATTTTTATATTAATAAAGTTAAAATCAAAGTGTAAATCTTTGATGTGATACCTTCATTTTGGAGCTTCTTTCATGAAGGCTTACTAGCAAGACTTTTATTCAGTATATGAGATATTGATTTCTTGCACAAGGAAGGTTATTTGCGCACTTAGCTACGTTTTCATTTCGCAGCTCCAAGACCTTTCCTGTCGGTGATATCCAATAGATTCATGTAATTGTTGCGAGAGTAAGAGCCAGCTGCACTTATGAGTGAGTGAAATGAAGAAAGTTGCCTGGATTACCAGTCCTCAGAAAATTTGAGTGGATGCATTTCACCAAAATAGGTTTTGAGTTACAAACTGTTACAGACACAAATGGTAAAGTATCAAAGTATAAAGGTACCGAAATGCAGAATATGTGCTAAATGACTCCGGTTGTTCCTAACAGTAGAAATGGGTAGTAAACGAACTGTTTGACTACTAGACAACCTATGATAGTACTTTGGTGGAAATCAAAAGTTGGCATATTAGTCGTCAAATAGTTCGTTAGAATGCAGTACAATTAAAGCATAGGAGATCAAGTGGCTGATATTATTATATATTATTAAAAGATAATTAGGACACATAATTTGAGTGAAGTGATGCATATCTTATCATTCTCTCTCACTCTGGATTTCGATCTACAGTAAGTAGCAATAAGAGCCACTTCGTGCCCAAATATTGTAGTGTATTGAACTCCGTAGTTTTGTTTTCCATTGAAGGCTGTGCATACAAGTTAAACCCGTCACCAAAAATATTGCTCGAATTCGAATGCATTGTACAGAACTCGCCATAATTGTAAAATAGTATGGACTGAGGAATCATGATAAATTCTTCATTCTTCATACTGAATGAACGTGTTTGGTATGCGCGATGAGGAAAATCTTATTTATCAGATTGTATTTTCTCTTCTGTCAAGTGTCGTGTAGGTGTTTTTATGATATGAGGAGCTTCGTGTCCTTTCGATTAGTACCCTTGTCGTAGTGTCAGAAGAAATGAACACATATGTACAATTCTGTGTTATCTAAGCTGTATTTAAAAGTACACCTGGTCAAAAAAAAATAATAAATTATTAATAAATCAGGCAGCTGCGTGTACGATAACTATGGGATACGATAGTTATCGTATTTAATACAGAAGTCTGTTTCAGAGTTTAAAATCATACGCCGGAGACGATTACGCAGAAGATTTTCAGGCTAGTACTGGATGGTTTAAGCGTTTTAAAAAACAGATTTGCTTTGCATAATGTACGTGTCATAGGAGAAGCAGGAAGTGCAGATGAAGCCCAAAAATTCGTTGATAGATTCGACTCTTTAATCAAAAAAGAAGATTATCTACCGGAACAAATATTTAACGTAGATGAAACCAGCTTGCAATGGAAACGCATGCCTAATCGTACGTACCTACACCAAGAAGCAAAAAGGATGCCAGGATTCAAAGCTTTTAAGGATCGGTTGACTTTGTTGCTTGGAGGGAATGCCACGGGTTTTAAGCTGAAGCCTTTTCTCATTTATCGTTCATAAAACCCTCGTGCATTTAAGCACTTCAACAAGCACACACTGCCCGTTTACTACTGCTCAAACCCTAAAGCTTGGATGACTCAATCACTGTTCGAAGACTGGTTCATGAACTGCTTTATTCCCAAGGCTCGTGAATATTGTGTGGAGAGAGGTATCCCTTTCAAGATTTTATTGATTATGGACAATGCCCCTGGCCACCCTCCTCATCTGGACGACCTTTATCATGATGTTAGAGTGGTTTTTATGCCACCTAACACAACCGCTTTCATTCAACCCATGGATCAGGGTGCTATTTCAGCATTTAAGGCTCACTACCTCAGAACGACATTCGCACAAGCCATCGAAGCGATAGATGCTCATTTATCTTTGCTAGACGTTTGGAAGCAGTACAACATTCTTCAGTGTAACAAAGAATTGTACGTCGGAAATTTGGAAAAAATGTCTAAAATGTTATTCGAATACATTTGAAGGATTTGAAAAAGGAGAGGAACTGGAAGTGATTACAGAAAAAATAGTTAAACTTGCAAAAAATCTTAAATTAGAATATGAAATAGAAGACGTAGAGGAGTTGCTAGATTGTGAAATAAAAGAACTTTCAGATGAAGAGTTGATTGAATTGGAAGCACTGAGAGTGTCAGAAGATAAAGCGAGAGAGGAAGAAGAGGAGCCAGAAAAGAAATTCACTGCAAAGAGTTTATCAGATTCTTTTTCGAAACTGAATAAAGTTGTCGCCAGTTTCGAAGCAATTGACCCTAATGTCGAACGATTCACAAAGGTTGAACGTATCATTCAAGATGCTGTGCGTTGTTATCGTGAGATATATGAAGAAAAAAAGAAACAAACTGTTCAAACAAAGCTCAGAGAACATGACCCTGACGATCCACAACCCAGCACAAGCAAAGATTAAAAATCATCATCATCATGCGTATCAAGAATTTAGGCCTAGCATTGCCTGTTCCGGCCTTAGAAGTCATCGTTGAATCGTTTAAGAGGACGTCCTGGTTTTCTTTTTCCTAATGGCTTGTACTTTAAGGCTTGTTTTGGTAATCTTTCTGTTTTCATTCTTGAACGTGTTCCATCCATTTATGTTTATATTTTTTAATTTTTTCTATTACTGGTTCTTGGTTTAATTCTTTCATAATTTCTTCGTTTCTTTTGTGATCAAATAGGGTATACTTTGCAGTTTTTCTCATAAACTTCATTTCTGCTGTTGTTAATCTTAGTTTGTCTTTTTGTTTTATTGTCCAGATTTCGCTTCCATACATTAAGACTGGTAGGGCTAATGTATTGTATACTTTCAGTCTGGTTTGATTTTGAACTAGGTTTGGTTTAAATATAGAATTATGCCTGTTATTTTTAAATGTTTTGCAATTTTTACGTTTATATCTTTTTCATTTTCATATGTGATCATATATCCTAGGTAGTTAAATGAATTCACCTGTTCTAAGATCTTGTTATCTATTACTATTTTAGTTCTTGCTGGATCTTGTCCTTTAAAGGCCATAGTTTTTGATTTTTCTGTTGATATTATCATACCATAATCTTTGGATATCTCATTTAGATCTAAAATAGTTTTCTGTAAGTTATCTCCAGAATTTGTAATTATTATTTGATCGTCTGCAATGAGGAGAGTGTTTAAGTTTACTGTAGGAGAAAGTTTAATTCCTTGATGCAAATTTTTATTCCATTTTATTATTATTTCATTTAAGTAGATATTAAAAAGAGTTGCTGAGAGGGGGACATCCCTGTCAGACCCCTTAGTTTATCTCTCTTGTATATGGAAGCTCGTGATTTAATCTTATTTGTATTTGATTATTTTCATATATACTTGTGATAGCTTTTAGGATATTATTTGGTATTTGTCTTTCTTTTAATATGTTAAATAATATGTTTCTTTTAACTTTGTCAAATGCTTTTTCAAAGTCAATAAATGCAATATGTGTTTCTAAATTGTATTCTCTTCTTTTCTCTGTTATTAATTTTAGGCAAAAGGCCAGGTCTATACATGATCGCCTTTTTCTAAATCCATTCTGAACTTCTAAAATAAAGTTTTTGGAATATTTCATTAGTTTGCTATTTAAGATTCTGCTATATATTTTGTAACAGGAATTTATTATACTGATACCTCTATAGTTTTTAGGGTCACCTCTATTACCTTTTTTAAAGATAGGAATCACAATTGCTTTTTTCCATTCTATTGGGGGATACCAGTTGAGTGAATTTTATTTAAAATTAATAAAAGTCTTTCTTTGAATCTTGTTCCTGCGTATTTATATAGTTCTGAACCTAGCTTATCTTCTCCAGGTGATTTTCCGTTTCTTGTTTCTTTCAGGCTGATTTCTAATTCTTCTTTAGTTATTTCCTTTTCATTTTCGTTAATTGTTTGCCAGTTGTCTTTTGTAAAATATTTGTCTGTCCGCAGGTCTGTGTAGTAATTTAGAAATTCTTCTAATTTCAATATCAGTGTTTAATTTTATGTTTTCTTTGGTATTTGCATTTAAGTGTTTCAAAATCTTGTATATATAGATTGGGTCTTATTTTATATAAATTATGTTCTAAATTAGAAACAAATTTGTTCTATGATTCTCTGTCTTTTTCTGACTTCTCTTTTAGCTATGGCTCTTATTCTTTTATATTCTATTTTATCTTCTAATCTTTTACTGCTTAACCATTTGTAATAGACTTCTTTCTTCTTTTTGATTATTTCTTTGATTATATCATCCCAGATCTTCAGTTTTTTTTTTCTTTTATTGAATTCTTTGGCCATTCCTAAGCTTTCATTTGCTTCTACATTTAGTATCGTTTTTAAATTAAGCCATTATATTTCTATTTCTTTATTTTGTAAGATTAAAAATTGATTTTGTAAATTTCATTTGTATTAATTTTTGCATTAATTTTATATTGTATTTTTGTGTTTACAGCACAGTATGTACAGTATTTTTCACATTATGTACAATATACATAATTGTAAATTTAAAAGAATATAAAAATAAATTATAAAGATGATAAAAAGATTAGAAAGGTTAAAGAATACTGTTAATAAATATATGGCCGACATACGACCAGATCGACTTACGACCTGTCAGCCAGAACGGAAGTCGGTCGTAAGTCGACGCCAAGTGTAATTTAACATTAATGCACCATCTTCTATGCTGACACTGCAAGGGCTGTGGTGACAGTTAAAAAAAAAAAAATGAACTAAAGAGAATTTTATGAAAACGGTAATTATTCTGCTAATATTTTTGGAAATGTTAGTGGTAGTTTTGGTAATTGCCCAGATAACTTGAAGTTCGATAGTTACGAGGTTCTGTTAAGGTGGACAATAGACAATATTATTTCAGCAATAGTTAGTTATTTACGGGTATATCAGACTTTCTCTACCTCTTGTTTTTCTAACTCTATATTATACGCCATCTTACGCTTATCTCCGCAATACATGCGGAAATAAAGTATATTGTGATTGACTAATTTTCCCTTTCAGTCATTTCCGACCGTAGCTGACTTTATAGGCATTGCCCACAAAGTATTCCTGGTGAGATTTTTATAGGGTATTTCATCATTGCTTTCCCCAACCCCCAATTTTATCCGGGCTCAGGACCGGCATATGGCTGAGACTTATTCATGAGTTTCCGGGTGAAAAAATCCCCTACCTCCATATGAGACCGGCTAACTCACCTTTGGTCGAAAGAGACCAGATAAAGGTTCTTCACGCCACTGACGGAAATCGAACCCAGGTCTTTCCGACCAAAGGGCTTCGTCTATACTGACTGAGCTATGGAGGCTCTATATTGTGATTATATTTCTCAAATTCAAAATATTCTAAAATCAGATCAAAACTGATCTAATTTTAGAATACTTACATAAAAATTATTTTCAATGATGCTTTGGAATTTTTACCACAGACTGGAGCAGTATCTCAAAAGTATGTATGTGCACTATTTAATTCATAAATAATTTGTAATTGTTTAGTTGCTGTTAGAGTTATTTAATATCAATATTCAATGTACTTTTGCTTAATGTTATATTTCTGTGTACTTTGCTATCGGTAAAATTGAGGACAGGTCCTCAAATGACTTCGGCTCTCCTTCCTTAAAAATTCTTATTTTTACAAAGAACAGTTGTCTTTCTTTTTGTTTCATTAAGAGCAGTGATTATGTTATAAACTTTGGCATATATAACAGTTGACAGTCAACGACACGCATTTCTAAATGTAATCGAAACTATATTATTTCAGTTAATCTGTAGTCCTTTGTGGACTTATATTCTCTGCATGCGTATACCTGTCATCAGATAAAAGCTTAGCAATCATTTACCGAGATATAAGCTCAACTATAAACTCGCCTTTAGCGATATCGTATGTTAATATTGATCAAAGTTCAAATATTAGACAATTCTCATAAAAGGCTTGTTGGCTTTATAAAACTATCTAGACAATAATGTTTGAATACAAAACTATTACTTTTCAAAAAAAGTTTCAAAATATATAAATTTATTTTTTAAAATAAGACTTTTAAAGAATATCTTTAAAATCCTTATTTAGAGTGCAACATTTAATTTAATAATTAAACTGATTATAAACAAAAACTAGAGTTTAGACCATACTTGGAACAATAAGAACTTAATGTATGGAACAGAAACGTGGACTTTAAACAAAATACATACTGGAAATGAAATTCCTGAGGTCAGAGTACTCCCTAAATAATAAAATAGTAAACTACTACAGAGAAAAATGGAAGAAAAAGATTACCCAAGAGAACTCTCCTACAGGAAAGCAAGTCTTGAAAACGGAAACAGATTGTCTTTATAACTTCGAAATGCTTGTTGTGGCTTCATTTTTTACACCAGAACACGCATTTTTTGTTGAACTTGTCTATTTTATGTATTATAGTATATTTTCTCTTTACTACATTTCAGATTATAACCATAGAAACAAAAATAAACAATGAATCTATAAGTTTTGTATAATATGAATACTTTCGTCTGCTCATTTAATTGATAAAATAATCGATAAAAACTAGTTTGATAGCGGGCGCCTTTATTTTATAACAAACGTTGGATATTATATTATATAACATGATATCATGTATGTAATCAAAGTTGACGCTTAAAGATCTGTTTCACCTTCGATCCTTTCCACGGAAAGAAGCTTCTTATCGATACTTCTACTAGCATAGTCTCAACTGTAACCTACATTTCAGGATTAGTGGTTGTCAAGACCTGCAACGCTTCACCACATTCGGTAATGTGTGATTTACTTGCACCCGGATATGGAAAGCGAGATCTTAAAATGTTATTCTGTCGAGAATATAGTCGCACGAGGATCAACAGCAGTGTTTACATACTCCCAAGAGATGCATCTTTGTGCCACAGTAGTGCGAATAGATAGCTAAAGTTTGTGAAAGGATCCAGGTGTTGTCAAGCTAGTGAAGTTGTGCTTAGACTCATGGCGATAACAGTTATTTTTTTTCCTTTCTCCCTTTTTAAAAAAGTGAATAAATGAAACTACAAATAGCTGCCCAGGAATGAAGTGGGGATACGAAGAGCAAAGATCTCTGCTTGCTTTTCTTTCATGGTGAAAGTGAAAAAAAGTATGCGTATTACTGAGACACAATATAAAATACTGCATTTTCCATCCTCATATTTTTTATAGCTCTGGCGAAACATTTTCTTTAAAAAAAAGTATGGTATTTTATTCTCTAAGAAATCTCTTCCAAACTAAGGGGTACTATTTCTCAAGGTAACAAGAGCAGCGTATTAATATCCAAATAACTCCAATCGTATAATTTGCAATGTTGTACAAATATTACGTATAACATCTCTATGTTATAATATCAAATATTACTTACGTCATCTTACAGAATCAGTACAAATGTTTATATATATTTAAATACATTTTGATTATCTGTATCCAGATGGATAATACTTGAAGCTTAAGACAGTCATAAGGATGTTCCATTTGCTATTTAAATGTAATTTAATAACACTCACTTCAATACTAAGCGAATTCGTAGGTTAAGAATAGATTTAAAACATTTTTGAGTTGCAAAACAAGTTCCAGTATTAATTTTTAAAAGATAAGACTAAATATCGTTAATCGTAGTTATGTTATTTGAAATATCTGATTCATTAATAATTATGCATTGATTTATTAATATAATTTATATTAAAATGCATATTACAATAATTCTCTGAAAAAATATTTTCTTCAAAAAGGCAAGAAATATATGATAGGGGCCCCTGATACACGAAGCTTAGAAACCACCTCCATAATAAATATATTTTAACAACTATTTACATTTCCAGGTATATTGTTTAGAGAGAGAGAGAGAGTAGAGACCAAAATTCATCGGTTAATATTTTGATCAGCGAAATTAATTTTTTAACAGAAAACTGGTAATCCACGGATATTTGATTTTACTGTACATGTGTACATGAGCAATATAAGGATTTTTTTGTTTTTCAGTTGAAGGTAGGACTTGTACAGTTTTATGCAAAAGAAGCAGATTTTTTTCCCTCTCAAATCAGAAAAATACTCCTATTTAACAGACAAAAATTCATACGTGAAATGAAGTTGGATGAATTATGGAGTGGTCCTCTTACACCTATATGGAAACCGTAAACTAATAGTGAATTTTCATATTAGAGCAATTCAAACTATGTCAGACCGTGTCATTTTAGCAAACATCTCAGATTGCATGAAGTTATAGAACAGATTAAATTATAACTAGCATAAATGCATAATTTATTATTATTTTTATCTTGAAACTTATTAAATTACAGCGAAACCGTTTTGTAGAATACTTTCTGATATTTATTAGGTAGAAACTAGCTACCTCCTGCACAACGTTTTTAGTTGAATTTCGTAATATGGAAACTACATAGCACTAGACGGGAATTCTTTCTGTTTGTTAAAGAATTTAACTTAAATACTGAACTTTGGACATCGCTATCGTGATGGCTGTGATTATCTGCTATCCTTCTGAACAGTATGTTTCACGTTTTATGTGCTTAATATATGATCCTCCTGTCTGATGATATCGTCTGAATAAATACTACGAAAACAAAGGTAGATTTGTTTCTTCCTTTTTGGTACATGTAGAGCACTGTAGCAATTTATCATCTAAAGATGAGAAACTGTTACAGTGCCAGATGATCTAAGTAGGTAAGAAAAAATTATAAAGGATTCCAGATAAATAAATAAACTCATTAGGGGATTTCATTGTTGAACATTTCAAAATACGATTCGCTTTCTGTTTAAGAGAGAGAGAGAATAGAAGGAGAATCATGTCACAGTTTCCGCCTTCAATGAGTTCTCGAACTCCTTGTAGGATGTCATGTAATAATAAAAGTGTGATGAAAACATATCGTGAGACTCCACTGCTTTGTTTCATTTCGAAATCTTTGCTGGATGTCCCAGAATGCAGTACATGTCACATGCTGCACCGTTGGATAAGTTTCTGGACAAGTTACTTCTTGTGCAGAAAAGATCATGCCTCTTTATATTGCTTGGTAGTTGTGCATGAATGCATTGTTGTTGTTATCGTGTATTGTAATTTCTGAGAATTAGGAGCCTGTTGATATGAATTACGGTAGAAGTTTACTAAGGTCATTTGGCTAAATGTATTAATCTCTAAAAACGAGTTTATCAGAGCAAATTGTTAACTCTACTTCAGTTGAAAAGTCTCTATAAAAGTTGTCTATATGTCTACGTAGATTCGAGCCTGCGTCTTTAACCCAACGGAATCATAATGGAGAGAATTTTTTAAAAAAATATTATGTTTCGTGTTAAATTCGATCAGGCGGAACTAACACATGGATGTACACACACACATACATACATACATACTGTGTAAATGAAATGTGCACTTTTTCGAGTATTTCTATTGTTTAAAGATGAACAAACGTTGAACGTAAACGAGAGCAGTTTTGAGCTAGAACACACGCTCTTACTAATGAGAATACCTGTACTCGAACGCAAGTTGGTGTAACTTATTTCACTTTTTATTTGACTTAAACCTTTTAATAGGAAATATTTGATATTGTCACCACACTGAAAGCTGAATTTAGATGTCCCTTCTGGCAGGAATATTGGAAGTGTACTCTTTTCAAAAAGGCAATATTTGATATTTTGAGTGAGAGAGAGAGAGAGAGAGATCTTCTATTCTGAAAATGTAAAAGAAAATTACAACACTGGTTGAAAGACGTTTTTATTGATGTCAAGTCAATTAACACTGAACTGTGAATGAGTTAATAAGCGTGTAAGAGACTTCTAAACCTTGAAAACGATTCATTTGCGTCGATTCTTGTCCTGCCGATGCAGACCATCTGATGACTTCTCCTCAAAGAGAAGTTATCAGACGATAACAAAGCTAACTGTGTATATATGAGTGTGGTCTGAAAAGTTCTCGGCCTCGACCATAGATGGCAACACTATCGGCAAGATTTTCTTTTTCTAAGTTGGAACATCTGTCATAAGCATCCATGTGAAATTGCAAGTCATTTTATCAATTAGGTTTTATACAGCTGTCTGAAGCAAAAGTGTTGTCTGCATCCCTTGAAATGGATAAAATTGAGTATCGTGCGGTTATAAAATTCTTTGTAAAAGAAGGTTTAACGCTAAACGAAATTCATTCGAAGTTCATAAAGTTTATGAGTACTCTTCTCCTTCGTTTTCAACAATTAAGAAATGGACTGCCAAGTTTAAATGTGACCTTACCAGCCTTGAAGATGATCCACGTGAAGGACGTCCAAGAAAGTGTAACAACACCAGAAATCATTGATCAAGTGCACGATATGGAATTGGATGATAAGCGAGTCAAAGTCCATGAAATTGCTGAGACTATAGGCATTTCAAAAGAACGTGTAGGATATATTTTCACGAAGAATTGCAAGTGAAAAAACTTTACGCAAGATGGGTGCCGCACCTGCTCACAGCAGATCAAAAACGCACTTGCATGAAAATCTCGGAACAGTGCTTGGAGCGTTTTAACAAGAATAAAACTGATTTCTTGCGTCAATTTATTACTACCGATGAGACTTGGATTCACCATTACACACCAGAATCCAGACAGCAGTAAAAACAGTGAACAGAAGCCGGTTGTTCAGCGCCAAAGAAGAAGACAAAGTCGGTTCCATCAGCAGGAAAAGTTATGGCATCTGTGTTTTGAGATGCTAAAGGCATTTTGTTTATTAATTATCTTGAATAGGGTAAAACAATAACCGGGGAATATTATTTCGCTCTTCTAACCAGACTAGACAAAAAAAATGCATGAGAAAAGACCCGGTTTGCAGAAGAAAAAAATCATCTTTCATCAGGACAACACCTGCCCACAAAGGTGTTTTTGCAATGGGAAAATTAAGGAATTTGCACTATGAATAATTGGAACATCCACCCTATTCCCCAGATTTGGCTCCCTCTGACTTCTATCTCTTCCCAAAACTACTTCCCCGCTGGTCAGCGTTTTTCTTCGAATCAAGAGGTGATTGCTAGGGTGGTCTGAAAAGTTCTCATTGTTACACCGAGAACTTTTCAGACCACCTTAGTATTAAAAACTTGTTATTGGGATATGATTTTTTTTCTTTCCATCTTGACGAACACGCTATATCCAACTTAATGATGACAAACCCAACATTTCTCTGTTTATGATTTGTTGGGTTTTATCGTTTTTTGTCATACGTTTCTATTATTTTCTCAATGCATAATTTTACTTCATTAATTGAATGAGAAAGGTTGAGTTCATTGAATTTTTAGGGAACATGTTCTTTATTCTTGTTATTTATAACATTAGGTACATAACACCAACAAAAGTATCACCATTTATATTATTTGAAAGCCCAAAATGCACCAAAATTTAAAAGTAATCGAAAATTTTAAAAACATTGTTACGATGTTCGTGCAAGGTGTTCTGAACTGATAACTTCTTGATAAACGTTCAGCTTTGTGTGTGTGTGTGTGTGTGTGTGTGTGTGTGTGTGTGTTCGATAGCTCTTAGATCATTTAACCGGAAATCCAACTTCAGTAAATCATTCTTATTATCTTCGTTCCAAACTTAACATCCAGACTATAATTAAAAGAATAAAAAAACACGACTATTCATTTTTTATGCTTAAGCGATGAATTTTCATTTTTAAGATATGTTGTTTTTAAAATCCAACTTTATGTTATCGCCCCTTTTTTTTACAACTCACTGCAGTTTTTAATGCTACTTAGTTTGATATATTCGTATTATGAATAAGCGATCATGCTTGTAAAGTCACCGGTTTTGCATTACGCAGTTATGAGCTATGCAAAGTAATTAGAACTAACTTGATCTCTATTTAATCTAATCGACTTGTGTAAGAGAATCCATGCCTGCAGCTTCTCTTAGTTAATGCCATCGTCTCGCGTGTTCTTGAATGCCACTTACGGGTTTGATAATTTTTCCTAGAAATTACATAAGGGAGAAAACTTTAATGACGAAGCACAAAATGAAGGTTAATCAGAACAGCTGAAAGCAACCAAGCAAGTTATTTAAACTTAAAAACACATAAGTTTATGCATTTCTTTATTATAATCCAGGAAAGCAGTTTTAAATGTTAAGATGATCGGATTCTTTTTTATTTTAATAAATTTCGGTTTTTGATTTGAATTTTAAATGCTTATCATTTTGAAGATTTTTTTTTCTTTAAAAGAAACAAATCCTAGTCCTATGTAACTTAGTGAACGTAGTGTTTGCATACTCTACGCTAGGTCACGCGTGAATGACCTAGGTTCAATTGTAATTCGATCAGAAGAACTTTATCTAATTATTTCTTCGACCGGTTCCCGAGTAAGTTGCTCTCTACCATGGGCAAGCGTACTTTTCTCTTGGAAACTCTGTTTTATTTCCCATAAACACTCAAGAATATCGGCCGTGGTATCACAATATTTCAGATAATAACATTGTGTTATAGAACAAGAGATGACGACATTTGTCAGTCATCTCTTCATCAGATGGCGGTTATAATTAGTGATAGTCTTGGACCAGCTATCTATGATTAGCTTCCGGTGGAAATTGAACTTCCCTCCTCTGTCTCCAAAATGATGATAGCGCTAAAACGACCTTGCCTACTTCCTATAACGGAATAAAAGCGTTAGCTGATTTTAAAGAAAACGCAACTTATATCACACCAGTAGATAGCACCTCCTCTCTACTGAATTGTGAATTCGAATATCCTCCTGTATAAGCTCGCTGTGAAGCCATCACGGACTAAAAGGGCTTGAAAGAGTTTCATGTTTGATGTGTAGTTTCATGGTAATCTAACCCTTCTTCCACTGAGTGTACTAATGGACGATATATTTCTAACAGCATGTGGAAAGGATTGTCATAAAATTACAGAGAAAATAAAATTACACTTTTCAGGCTTGTCTAATTTATCTAAGCTAAGTTGTTGGTGGCAGTGATGTATAGTTATGGATATAGATAAGTTATAGATAACTTACATCGCTTGACCAGATATCATCACTTTGGATTTGAGTAGATTTTCTCTCTGTTATTTCCTTCCTTCCTGTGTTAAGTGATGAATAATCTCTTGACCGTTTTGTCATGTGTACTCTTGAAGTGAATGAATAATAGTGTGAAGGAAAACTAGTAGAAGTTATTGTTAGGAGCTAGGTTTCCATCATTAAAAGTTAATGTCTTTACTCATGCCTTTCCCAAAGTTAAAATTTTCGATCAAAATTATAACCAAAGACATATTCTGAACTCTACAAAATTAATTTCTATCTTCAACTCTTGAAAATCATGCTTACTCTTTCTGAGACCAAACCTGTCAACTTCTTCACAACTTGTCTCACCTTTCTCTACTTCATTCAGGGTCCTTTTCGCTTCAAGGTTGGAAGCTTTACTTAGATTGTGTCTGCGGCAATGTCACAGATTCTGTACGTTTTTTTATATTTATTTTTTTTATTTTTATATCAGCACCGTACACACTCACTCAAAATTGAAGAACCTATAGTGAGGAAGTGCCGTGTGCAGACAAGTACAAATGGCAGAAATAACTTGTTGATGCGTTTCTTGAAAAGCTGGAGGTTGTAGTTGTTTGAAGGAAAACAATGTGAAGGAGGATCTCTTACAAGAGAGAATAGAGATAAGTAGAATGAATAAGGAGGATAACAAAATGGATTTGAAGCTAAACTGTGAATGGATGTATACTAACCGCTGCTGCTCTTGATTTTACAGAGTTAAAGGGAAATATAGATATTACCAAATATAGAAGTATCATGTATTTGAGAAAGCGACTGGAATGAGTCTCAGAGAGAGAGATAGATCCATTAAGCAGTTGCCTTTTAGATGTCAAGCATCTTCAAGGAGTTCTTGTTTTTTTTTTTTGCATCACCTCAAAGTAAGAACTCTAAGGTTGGGCGAATTGTTAAGATTTGTATAGCGTTTGCAGTTGTACAGGGGAGAAATGGTAAGAGCGCAAAACATTTGCTACCTCTTTGGAACAAGAATCCTTCACCAGAATCTTTTAGAAAATACCATCGTTTTTAGCGCAAGAATACATGAATATTTTTCTGGTGCTTCTTTTCTTTTTATCATGGGTACGAATCACTAAAAGCGAAATTATTAACTCAAAATCCTAGTTGTCGTACAGAACTTAATAAAGTAAAAGTAACAGGAAAGTTTCAGATTACTTAAAGCTTGAAAAAATCCGCTGAATTTTGATAAATGCGATCTAATCTTGGATAAGAAAAAGAAAAGATCAGGAATGCAAAGGGAAGAACAAATCGAAAGGCCATGGATAACATCTGGAAAAGTAGAGTCATCAGCCTGCAAACAAAACTACGAGTACCGAGGAAACATGCATCTTTAGCGGTGTACTGTATGGATCTGAAACGTGGGTAATAATAAGGAATCAAGAAAAATAATTTTTACATTTGAAAGAACTTGTTACATGAAGATTCTAAGAATAGGGTGGGTACAGGAAATCACAAATGAAGAGCTCTATCGGAAGATGCAACCAAAGGAGAATCTAATTCAGAAGATTATAAAAGGAAAGTTGCACTTATTTGGACACATCTGCAGAATGAGTGAGGACTGGAAGATAGACATTCATGTGTTGTATGATTGATGGTGTAAACAGAAGAGGGAGGTAGACCATACAGAGAATGGATAGACGACATAAAAGACTGGTGTGGAATGGGTGTACCGAAACTGCGACACCGTGCGCTGAACAAAGAAAGGTGGAAGAAGATAGTAAAGGAGGCATCGGACACCAACGGGCAGTTAGCCCATGGTTCGTGATGATGATGAATCTTGAATACCGTTCGAAAATAATTTTCAACTGTTGTAAGTTGTAGGAAAAGTTTAGTTAAGCTAACCTTACCACTGTAATAGACTAACACGTGACAATGTCCTGATGACAGTTAAATGTTGGGTTTGTTTCCAAATTATTATTCCATCTCTCTCTCTCTCTCTCTCTCTCTCTCTCTCTCTCTCTCTCTCTCTCTCTCACACACACACACACACACACGCTGTTAATTCAATTCTAATCTTTCTTTCTTGAAATTACATCGCATACAATATAGTGACGAAATGTGATAATTTCTATATAATAATGCCTATTAATTTAGAGAATTAGTTACTAATTCTTTAATTCGTAGACATCAATTAATTATTTGCTCCCTTAATTCTTTACTTAAAATCTATCACTGGCTTTACCGCATTTAAAAGCTATTATCTCTTTGCAAAAGAAAACGTCGTCATTATCGATAGCTTATAGATGAAAACAGTCAAAGAAAAAAAAAAGAATTTGGATACGCGCGGATTGTATGATTCTATTGTTCATTATCCGAAACGAAAAGATTGATTTTGGTCAAAAACCACATTCTGCACACGCCCTAAGGTGATGTACACAAAAATTGAAACTATAATAGTTTTTTTTTCTACCTGCAGTATTACTTCAATATTGATTCAGTTATCACGAAAACTGAAAAAAGAAATAGGGCAGAAATGCATTCAATAGATTTCGTGCAAGGCATTAGTCCTTTGTCTCTGTGTGTTGAGAAAGAGTAGCAGAAGGGAAGATCGATCACAAGAGAGTCCAACTAGGAAAGAAGTTTTAAATATTCATAGTTTTTAAAAGAAAATGTACCTAATAATGAAAAATATCAAATGAAAGCAATTTTAATAATAAAAAAAGACGCACATTCCATGGTAGAAATCCAATATATTCAAGAAAGTATAATGAAATTATAATTGATAATTATGGAAATTGCGAGAGATAAGCAAAACATTGGTTTAGTAATTAGTAACGTAATTTTGTTTAATAAAGTCAATGGTTATCAAATAAATTAAATAGTTTACTGTAATCACTTCGAGTCTTTTTGACATATACTATATAGCCTTTCACACTAAAGCATATTTAAAGGTTGGATTGCAGAAAATCTATTGCTTGACTTTTGGCAGGACCAAATCTAACCTCAGTTTCCAAAAATCATGTGGGATCGCCACTGCAAAAATGCAACGGTAATTTTCCTAGAGGATTAGGATTTCTTTAAGACAGAATAACACTGTTTTACTGTCTGAAAGTAGTGTGGAGTTCTTGGTCGATTTTTTTGAGTTTATGCGATGAAAACCTGAGTTTCGGGGAGGAAAAACTTACTTGCCAGTGCTGGAGATAGACTAACTCGAGAACCGGTCGAATAAAGGATTAATAAAAGTTCCTCTAGTCGGAGACTACAATAGAACTTGCGACTCTCTTTCTTCGGGCGGTCTAGCGCTGTGAACGGAACATGCCACTTCCACTGAGCCACTAGGCACTCTGAATATTTTTATAAGTATAAATTTATGGATATTATAGACCTCGTACAAGCCGGGATTCTAATGCTGCACACTGCGTTTCCTCTTCCAAAAAAAAAAAAAAATAAAAAATAATGAGTATGAAATTGGACAGTTCACATGCAGTCCAAGTAGGAGCAGTTTAGAACTATGAGCTTTAGTCGGGTTTTACGACAGAAAACACTTTGAGTTGAAAGAGTAATTTATTTTTGTTTTTCTTTCTACGCTGTTATTCTTGTGAATAAAACATCTATATTTTTCACAAAGAAAATTAATAATCATCAGTGTTCGTATCTGTATCGCTGGGGATATGAAAAATGCTACTTTGATTGAGACCTACAATTTTGCAGAAGTTTAGTATTAATGCCATAGTATCGTTACAAATTCTTAAGTGGAACATTTTCTGTTCGTTGTTTTATTCACCTGAGACCCATGTAAAGCGGAAAGTCATAATTTACATCATTCAAGGTATCTGTGTGTTTGATTGAAATTTAGTCAATCAAAAGCCTATGGAGCAAATAATCATCCATTGGCTGCTTTGCCACGCGAGAAATTGACATTCTTACTGGAGTTAATGTGGGCGTGACAAGCTGTACGCATACGCGGCACGTGTTGAAGACAGAAACATCTGTCATCTTCCCAGCTTGAAAGCAACTGAAGTAGAAAATTCAAAGCATTAAATTCCCTCGAGATAAGTTGGAAGATATGGTAAAGAGTACACTTGACGCTATGTAGTTGAGAGAAATGGTTTTGGTTAATGCACCGAAATTCTCCCTCGAGTATATACTTTCCTCCTTTTTTTTTTTTTTAATTTAGTTCAGGTTTTTTTTTTTTTTTTTTTTGCTTTTTTATGTTCGGTCAATAATGGCTGCCACACGTTTCTGATTGCTTCAACGAAAAGCTTAAAATCCTAGCTCGAGTTTTTTTTTTTTTTAGTTTCAAGAAATAAGTGCATTGAAGGTATATTTTATATTCAGGCGGTTAGCGATAATGAAAATGGGCAATGCACCAACCTTCAAACGATATTGTCTTTTTTTTTTTTTTTTTCCTCAATTTATAATCGCTTATGACAAAAATGTCTGGTAATCTCTTTCCTCGTGTGAAATTCTTAAAAAGCCTTCAATTATTACTTTTCTGAAGTGTCTAGATAAAATTATTTCTAACTGTAATTCATTAATTACATATACATACAGATGTAACTTCTGCGATTATTAATTTTAAAGCTAATTCTCGATTTCAGCACATTTTTGGAAGATAAATCATCAAGTTAATATTTTTTTTTTTGCTTTGCCCTTGGATAAAGTTAAAATATGGTTTCTTCACTCCTTTTATTAAATTAAAACAGTAAGCATCATGAAATTACATTTGCTCATAAAAAATGCGATATTCATAATAATAATCCCATTATCTGATATTACGAGGTTAGTGGTATTATATCTGATCTACGTGGTTTTCCCATAGGGTTTCGCCTGGCACATTTCCAACGCTTTTGTAGATAGCAATAAATGACAAAACTTTGAAATGATTTATGATTTGTCTATATTAATTGATAATGCACAAGAATTTCACCCACAACTGGAAAGTTTCTTATCATTTGACACTAAGTTACGAGTATTTTCTACACCGAACGAAGGCGTCGCTTCAGGTTTTTCGATTTTATGCTTTAAATAATTCTCTACTGATACGGCATTTGTTTTTTATGAACCTGTACACAGATTCTGATAAAAGAATAGTGATTGTTGTTGCCAGTTAATTTTTCTGCTTGCACTCAAACTGTGATGATAAATTGCAAATTTTGAAGTGATTCATGACTTTATTCTGTTTACATACCATTGTTCAAAATTTAGTTAAAATACATCTGGGAAGTCCATATGTTATAATCAAGTGTACTTTTTCTTTCATATTAGTAAATGATAACTTAAATTGTTGAGGATTTAAACATTGATATTTTAAGGTAATTGCTAACAATTTTAGTTTTCTTTAAATTATTGGTATTTAACCTTCCGATGATTAACAATAATATCCCGTTCGTTTTACACTAGTTTTTTAAAAAAGTAAAACAGCAATGTTTACATAAATAGAATAGTTGAATATGTAAAACGATATCCGATACCATTTATGCTTGTTCACTTGTAGAGAGTTTTCCCCCCCTTGATCACGAAGTATATTATACAGGAAAATAAATGATACATATTCTTGTTTCAATCCTTTGCCTTTGTTTGTTCACGTGTTTGTGTTTAAGCACAAGACAGTTTGGTTAGATAAGACTAAACAGCCATTGCATAGGTGATTCACGGTTTGTGACAGTCATTTGGAAATATGGAAAGGAAGTTGGCCATCCGGTGAATAGGCAGGACGCAGGACATATATGGCGCAGAGGGTGAAGCTTGACTCTTTTTATATTCCCTGTTGTCTGTTTCTGGAGCAGTGATGGGAGAGATTTGTGAGCTATTGTTGCTCGCCCTGAGTGGACAGAAGTGGTTACACGTCGTTGAGTGTTAGGATAGCTTTTGTTCTTTTATGTTTCCAGTAGTCATTACCGTCATAGTTTACGGCTTGTTGTATTAGTTGGTTTGGATGCGTAGATGTCTTCATAAAGAATTTTTCTGCTCGGGAGCGTAGTAGTCGAGAGATGTAGGGGATATTTATGTCTCGGTGGATCTGGGCGTTCCTGATGGACCACGGGACATCCAGGATCATTCGCAGGCACTTGTTCTGTAGTCTTTGCAGCTTGAGAATGTTTGTCTTGGAGGTATGGCTCCAGGCTGGGGAGGCGTATATAATTGTGGAACGGATCACTGTCTTGTAGAGTAGAATTTTGTTTCTTGTGTTTAGTTTGCTGTGTCTGTTGATCAAGGGGGTACAGCTGGGCGATAACTTTTGAAGCTTTGGTGCATGTGCTCTTGATGTGGCTGTTTAAGCATAATCGTTTGTAGGAGTATTCCGAGGTATTTAGTTTCAGTTTTCCAGGGAATGTTTGAGTTGAACAGGAACAGTCTCCTTTGGGGGATGCTCGTCTTCTTGTGAAGAGTATCGATGTGCTTTTCTGGGGATTTAATTGTAGTCGCCAGTCTGTAAACCATTTTTATAGATTCAGGATGGTGTCTTGTAGTTTTTTGGTTACGAGATGAGATTGGCGGGATCTGGCTAGTATAGCCGTATCATCTGCGTAAAGGGCGATGGTGGATGTGAGAGGATTTTGAGGGATGTCTGCCATGCAAATGTTGAACAGGATCGGGGCTAGCAGTGATCCTTGAGGAACTCCAGACAGGATTTTCCGTTGGGTTGAGACTGTTTAATTTATTTTCACTTGTATCTTCCTGTGTGTGTGTGTGAGGTATGATTTAATCAGATGTATCGTGTTTAGTGGAAGGTTTGCGATGATAAGTTTATAGAAGAGGCCTTGATGCCAGATCTTATCGAAGGCCTTTGAGATGTCTAGGAAGACAGCTCCGGTGTGCTGATTCCCATTGAATCCTGTGGTGATGTATTCTATCAGTCTATGGATCTGTTGGGTGGTGCTGTGGTTTTGACGGAAGCCAAATTGTTCTTGTGGAATTATATTTAGTTGGTTGACATGATCTTGGAGTCTGATGAGGATGACTTTCTCAGCTATTTTCCGTAAATTGGACAGCAGGCTGATGGGACGGTAATTTTCAGGTAGATATGAGTCTTTGCCTGGTTTGTGAATTGGGACGATATCGGCTATTTTCCATGACTGGGGGGAGTGCTGCCATTTGAGGATGGAGTTTATGATGTTTGCCAGATGTGCTATGGCTTTGCGTGGCAGTGACTTGATGACTTTGTTAGTGATGCCGTCGGGACCTGGGGCTTTTTTGTTCTTGAGGTGGTTGATGATGCCGATTATTTCGGTAGGTGAGGTAGGCTTAATAGGGCTTGGATTGTCATCGGGACAATTTATTGTGAGTCTGACTTTACGATGGATCTTGTATATGGCTGATGTTTAGGTTCTCATATGCAGGATTGCATTGTTTCTCTAGGTTTCTTACTATAGCTTCAGCTTTGTCAGCATCTGTGTACGCTAGGTACTGTGAATGATGATTAGATTTTGGTGAGTGTAAGATGGCGTTAGCGTTTACATGTATTTATTATTAGTCTCGCGTTTTTGATTGTGTTTTGATTAGGATAAATACGTTGGAGGTCATCGCGTTATACCAAGGATTACGCGGAGGAGTTCGCCATTATATATATGTATATATCTCAGGTAAGCCTATTTTAATATTTTAAGCATGAACAGCTTAAGTCCGGACGACTTTATCCAGTTGCTGGATGGGAAGCTAGCGCTTGACCTGCTCAAAAAAAAAATGAAGAAATTTGAGGTAGAGTGGCCAGAGGACTCTACAGAAGGGGACGATTCATCACCTGGGGAAGAAGGGAAGATGAACCTGATAATCTCTGCTCCCACACCAACAGATCATACAGAAACTCACGCTCGAAAAAAAAGAGCGTAAAACAGCGGAGACTTCGACAAACGAGGGGATGGAAGAAGACTTTTTCAACACTGACCCCACCCCTCTCTCAACAACGAAAAAGTCCCGCCAATTGTACTATGGGAAAAGAAAGATGGTCGGCCCTCAGGCCCATTATGCAAAACCAACAAATTGCTTACTCATGAACAACAAAACGTGGTCGACGGAATCAAAATTCAGCCTGCTACAGTGGGTGACTACAGACACCTCACAAAAACCATGGACGAGTCAGCCATGAAATATCATACTTTTTCGCTGAAGTCTGAGAAAAACCTAAAAGTTGTACTAAGGGGAGTAACAGAGGACATCACCACAGACAAAATAGCTGAAGACCTCCGCCTCCACGATTTCCCACCTGTCAAGATCAAGAGAATGTTGCCGGCCGACAAGAGTCCAATGCCCCTAGTACTCGTAGAGATACAAAACATCCACAAGAATATACAACATAACAACGATCTGCAGTCTAAAAATCACAACTGAACCTTTAAGAAAAAGAGCCTCGTCGGGCCAGTGCCACGGATGTCAGAAATACGGACACGCACAGAAACTCTGCAGAGCAGACTACAAATGCCTCATATTTGGACAAAACCACCCCACAACAACCTGCTCAAAGCCAAGGACCTCACCAGCCAAATGCGCGAACTGTGGGGCCCACCTGGCAAACTACACAGGCTGCAGTCACTAGCCTAAGAACAAATCAGACAACAAAAGGAAACAGATCTCCTCTCAACCCTGCCCACAGGCACCAGAGTCGACGGCTCCTCTGATGCCTGACACCCAACAAAGGGCAACAAAACACCAACTCTCACAAATGGAAAGCACCAACAGTCTGGAAAACCACCGTCGTAGCAGTACATACGCTGAAGTAGCACGCCCATCCAAAGATATCCAGCAGGACCAACCTCTTCCAAACATGACAACGATCATCATAGCCTCATTGGCAAACATGCTCCAAGACTTCAGTAAGTCCAACCCTTAACCAAACTCCACAAAAAGATTCCTAAAAGAAACTCAGACCATCCTATCAATGCTTGTTAATGAACCAAACTAGATTACTCCCAGACTCACTACAAATCGTCGCTTGGAACGCCAATGGCCTAAAAAACAAGACATTGGAGCCTCAAGAATTCTCTCACAGATACAACCCTGACATCATCCTAATTAATGAAACTCATCTAAGACCTGCAGAAATCCAAAACCGAGAGGCTACACACTGTATAGAAATAACCGACTGGATTACAGAGGTGGTAGTGGTGGTACAGCCATATTTATCAGGAACTGCATTAGGCACAATGGAATACTCATCCCCCCCCCAACCTAGAACTCACCGGTGTCGAAGTCCACACAAACTCAACTGGAAGACTTAAAATCTATGCCGCCTACAACTCCCCTGCTAAGACCCTGCTATTTTATGACTTGGATGCTGTCCTGGGCGTAAATGAATCCATCATCGTCGCTGGGGACTTAAACTCCAAACATCCCTCCTGGAAAAGCAGAACCACAAATAAAAATGGGCATATCCTCTTCAGCTACACAGACAGGACCCACCGAACCAACCCACCACAGCCCAATTGGCACAGCCGACATCCTAGACATTGCTATCCTGCACAATATCAAATATCACTACAGCCTTCAAGCACTGAACGAATCATCATCAGATCACAACCCAATCCTACTTCACTTAGGGATCAAAGACCAGTCACCTCCCCCCCCCCCCCCCAAAAAAAAAACCTCCATTGTCTGGGAGAAACTTAGGAAAGTGCTACCAGAACACATCGGTCCTGTTCCCCACATAAAAGCCAAGGAAGAAATAGACACGGCAATAAAGAACCTCGCCAATCAAATCAATAAAGCCACAGCATCCATAATTACCCACAAACAAAACCGTCTCCCGGAAGAAATCATGGACTTAATAAGGAATAAAAAACAGACAAAGGAAAATATATCACAACACACGTTCTCAAACTGTTTTCAATTTGAGAACCCTCTCCCTAGGACAAAACAGCCCTCAACAGACTAAACAACTCTGTCCGAGAAGCTCTCCAGAACCACAGGAATCAACAATGTGAAAACAAGCTCACCTTCATCTTTCTAAACAACCTCAGGAACAAGCTCAAATCCCTCCTCCCTCTCCAGTGAATAGGCATTGTAGACTACTCTTTATATACGCTTCTACTGGCTGAAAGAATAAGTTTCGTATTTGTGATTTGATGCAAGTACTAACTAACCTATAAATTGTTGATAATGAAACCCCCTCGTAGAATCAAATTGTTTTCCTTCTCCACGAAAGGATGATTCGATAGATTTTAAAATTAGAATCGCTTATTTTAAAAAATACGACTTGAGAGACATAAATCGATAAAAGATATCACTGGCCGTTATTAATCTTGCATCCTTTTTATGCTAAGAAAGTAGGTGATTTATTTTAAAAGAAAAATCTAAGCATTCTATCTAAAACAGGCTTAGTGCGGCGTCACTAAAATATTGTCTCTTAGTTTATATATATATATATATATATATATATATATATATATATTTGTGAGCACTAGGACAGTAAAATGTATTTAAAATCATCTGTGATGTCACTTGTGTAGAAGGTAGGATACACTAAATATTTATTTTTTGCTTGGTAAATGTTTTGGTTTGGACACTGATATCAGCGCTCCTAGTGAGGATAAGAAAAATAAGATAATTAAAATCTTTTGGTAATCGGTGTGACTAGATGACATTAAGAAGTGCTTGTGTAGTGTTTTAGTTAAATATTCAGCCAGTATTTCAACTTGAACAATGTTTTGGTAATGAGGGAAAGGATACTGTTATCCCTGAGAGTATTACTTTTATGCTTACTGCTGTTTTTAATGCTGAAGAGACCGGAACTTTATAAGTCAAAATCGCATGTAAGTAGCGTGTTTTATTGCTTTCATGGTTGTCTAATGCTGTATGAGTCTTTTGAAGTTCGGCAAAATTAATGGAAATGTGGAAGTGAGTTTCATTGCTAATATATATATATCTACTATTTTTGACTTTGAAGTTGCATTTAATTACTTAAATGCTACTTTATAAAGTAAAAAAAAAAAGAAGTAGGAATTAACATTTTTGAACTTAAAATAATAATTAATACGAATAAAAACACAGAAACGCTAGTTATAAAGCTTTTATAAAGTTTTCAAAGGCTTGATATTTCTAATGGGAGAATAGTGAAAGAATGTGTGCACGATTATCAAATACGTAGTTGCGTTCTGGTATTTTTTTCTTTCTTTTTTTGGAGGGGGGGGGGACGGAGAAAATTTAGGAAACGCCGAAAAGCGAGGCTACATTTTTGTTTAGTAATAGAAATGCACCAATATGGGCTTCCAAAAATGTAATAGGTTGTTCTTATTGTTGTTATTATACAAACACCTCCTGGAGCCAAGACTCATCAAGGGAGGCAATAGTAAGATACATTCTAACAGAGATAATGTTTGTCATACCTAATCCTAAATTGGTTCAATGTTTGCGCGCTCACTATCTCATTTGGGAATAAATTCCATTCACCAAAAGTCAAAAAGTTATATTTATTTATTTACATAGAACGCAGGTAAGAATTCATTTTTTAAAATCTTTGTATCTATTGGTTGTTGTATTAATTAAAAAAGAAAGGTGACATTATGGAAGTATAAATTATAATTTCCTTTCCCCCCTTATTTTTTACTATTTAACTTGTAAAACTTTGAACTTCTGAAGATACCTATGGATCGAAATTACTGTTCTTATTCTTAAAAGTTCACAGAATCAACAAGCTTGGCCTAATAAACACGCTACATATTTGTTCTGAGTAAACAATTCACTAAACATGTTCAGGGTTTATGTAAACAATTTAGCGAATTCGTCGCAGAGAAATTTTTTTAATTTAATTGTTGAGCTTGTTTGCCTCGTCAGTGTTATTTATTTTTTTTTTTTGGATGTTTGGCCCGCCATTTACAGAACACATGGATCAGTTTTCTACTTAAGTATATTGGCACGGTATTGAAACATGGTATTTTTTTAAGATGAATGCTTGCTTCCATGAAGATTAGATTGCACTTTCTGTAGTAATTATTTGTTTAGACCATATAGAGTAAATCATTTGAAATAATGTTGAAATAATGTATCAGAGACGTCCGAGTTCTCTTTTGTTCACACACTTTAATTTTTGATACCCTTTTCGAGGTTTAGAGAATCCCCAGATGTATTTAAATGAGCAAACTAAAACGTGCCCTACCAAACTGTGCAGGCGCTTTTGCTGAGCCTTATCATTTATTGTGCACCCAACCCTCAATTTACTCGGTACATGAATTGTACAATTTCAGTTTTGTACCTCCAAAAATACTAAAAAATGTACGTTACGTTACCTTGAGGTATCAGTCTGTCGGACACGTGTGTGCAATTTTAGATGTAATAATTAAGCTATAAAATAATATTCGATGCAATTTGGATGTAAATGATCTATCATTATAAGCATATAACTGGTCCACTAGTTAATGTAAGTACGACTGTTTTATTTATTAACGTAAATTTTGAAAACAATATAAGGAGACAAGTGTTGAAATATCACTGTAATACGGTACTGTATCTTTAATTATAATGTTTATTTTTCTTTAAAGAGCCTTTTATTATTATTATTATCATCGTCATCATCATCATTATCTGAGACCTCCAGGGAATCAAGGACTCATAGAGAGAGGCTATAAATCACTCACAAACTGTCATGCCTTCTCTAGAATTCATTCACACTATATGCACCCACTACTCCGAAAGGGAAACTATCCGCTCGCCCACTGCTCTGGGAGAAAACACCTAGCTCTTACCCACTTTCTTGACTGCGAACAAACTTAACTTCCATGGATGCCCTCCCCCCCCCCATGTTCCTTCCCCACCTTCCATATAACGAAAATTTTCATTAGACGATATCCCATAACACCCATTCAAAAATTTATGAAATTTTGTCGGTGCGTAAAATAATTACTAAAGGAAGAGTCATAAGGCTTCATTTCAGCGATGTAAAATTACATAGGCAAAGTGGAGCTAGCTTTCAAATAATTTTGAATCTACTATCTACCCTTTGCCTACATAATTTTACATCGCCGAAATGAAGCCTTATGTTTAGTAATTACTTTTAAGTACCGACCTAGAGTTCAATTACGAAAAATACATTTATCTTATATTTAGATTTCCTTAGAACGAGAGTTTTTGCTCTCAATCAGATGCACTAATAAAAGGCGAATATATGGACGCTTGGGCAGCGACCATCTTTTAAGTGCAAGCTGAGATAACTTGGAGATGTCGAGGATTGTATTCTCGAAAGATCTCAGGTAAACTTACGAAACTTTCATAATTTCTACAACCATTCGGCTTTGAAATAATTTTGGATCTAGTATCTACTTTTCCTATGTAAGTTTATAAACCTCTATCATATCACCCCTCTTTCTCCTGTTCACCAGAGTCTGTAATCCACATACTCGCAATCTGTCCTCATAATCTAAATCCCATAAACCGGATATAATTGTAACTCTTCTTTGCAACTTTTTCCACAGTTTCTTTATCCCCATGGAACCCAGGAGACCAAAATCTGCGCACATTAAAACAGGTGTGATCGTATCAAGGCTTTATAAAGAGGCAAAATGACTTTCCTATCCTTAGATATTCAAGGTTCGCTTCAACATCGCAATTATCCTCTAAGCTGTATTTGAAACTTTTGCTATCTGACCTTTGAACTTCAAATTCCTATACACCACCATTATGTCAAGATCCCTAGCCTCAGCAGTTTCTTGTAGCATAACCCCGCTAATATAATATGCCGCTGGAAATCTCATCACGCCAAAGTGCATAACTTTACACTTACTAACATTAAACTGACAGTCATTTTCTTTTGTCGAAATTTCCAGCCTATTCAAATGCATTTGTAGGTACTGGATATCAGTAGCATCTCTGATTGCCCTGCCTATCGGCAAACAAATTGCACATCTCCTGTTAGATACTTCCTGATGTCATCAATGTATAAATTGAACAACAGTCGTCCAATGACTCAACCCTCAGGTACACCACTAGTCACCTTAAATCTGGAAGATTTACACCCACTGTATACCACTTTTTGATATCCGTCTTTCAACCATACACTGATTCAAGTCAAAAGTTTATATTCCAATCCCATATTCTACAGTTTATGCAACAGCCTTTCGTGTTGTATCCTATGAAATGCCTTGGCAAAATCTAACATTACTATAGTACAATCCGTAACATTGTTATACAATATGAGCAAATTGCTAAAACACGACCTTCCTTTAGTAAACCAATGCCGTTCCCTGCAGAGTAGAATGCTTGTCTACCCATTTCTGTATGCACGTTCTTACCAATTTCTTTAAAATCTTCACTGCCACACCAGAGATGCTGATAGGTCGGTAGTTAGACACATCCGTTTTTGCACCACCCTTGTACAATGGAACTATCATACATTCCTTCCATTCTTGTGGTATTATTCCTGAGCTGAGGCTCAAGTTATACAAACATGTGAAAGGCATAGCCAATCCGGCTGAACATTCCTTTAGCAAACGGGCTGATATTCCATCTGTCCGTATAGACAAATTCTTATCCAGGTTATGCAACAGCTCTTCAGACTTATTTTCACTCATCTCTAACTCTTCATCAAATGTAGCAGTAGCACTGTGCGCCATGTTACATACACTTATATCTTAGCAAGGTGAGCACTCATTAATTTAACAATCTCATTAGCTTCGGACGTCTGCATTCAGTAAAGTTATTCTTCCACATTCATTATTTCTTTTGCTTGCGGCATAACGATAAAAGTCCTTTGGATTGCCTTTAGCTTGCACTGCCAAGTTTTTTTGTTTTTTTTTTCATACTGCTATTTAGCTTTCCTCACAATACTCGTTACTTTTCTGGCCTGAGCTTTATATATTTCATAACTCCTATCACTCTTATTCTCACGATATTCTTTCAACATCATCGTCTTATAGATCCCTTGCTTAATAAGGTTGCAGATTCATTTCACTCCCAACCTATTTATTCTCCGAACACTAGGGATACATTCAGATACCGCCTCATTTAAGCACTTTTTCAAAGATTCCCATGCATTGCTGACATTTTTCTCATTCAGTAACTGATACCATGTGACCAGAGATAGTATTCTCCTAAGTTAATCATAATTTCCAGCTTTGTAGTTCAGTATGTAACCTGTTCTAATGGGAACATCAATATAATTAGATTATATTTTCCTTAAATTCTTTATGTATCTATACATGAAGTGTTAAATTTCTTTTAAAAATGCATAAATATTTAATTGTGTGTTATGGAACTTATTCCTTGATTTTCTATACAAATGTTACTCTCGATTTACACGATATTCATTTGCATGGTATTTTTTCAGAACGAATCTGTCGTAAAAATCGATGATTGTATTATTTTTAATATTGTGTGTGTGTGTGTGTGTGTGTGTGTGTGTGTGTGTGTGTGTGTGTGTGTGTGTGTGTGTGTGTGTGTGTGTGTGTGTGTGTGTGTGTGTGATTTGAACGGCTTTAGAACCGTTGTAAAGAATGAAGTGCTCAAAGTCATATCAACAATCCAGTTCATATCATAGAGATAGTATTATATTTTAAAATGTAATTAAATGTTATTCTCGCTTTTTCCTTATTTGATTTATCCACTTGAAGAGGGACAACGTTAATAATATTTCGAGGATTCTAATAGGCATGCACATACTTGTTTCTGCCAGGACTTTTTATATGATTGGTACTAACTAGTAAACACTGATCGAGCTGTGATATTCACACCAACTATCTCTTTCTTTCATTTGATGCCGTGTTAAACATGTGGTCACTCCCTGGCTCTTTGAGTTTTGGGAGTCAAGTCACTTCTAGAAGAAGCATCAGGGTTGCAAATACCTTTTCCATACAGAACTAAGATAATCACAAACATCCATATCCGCGGTGGGATTCGAATCCATAGCTGGCTGGTTTTAGGGAGAGGGATACGCAATCCACCCGACCAATCAATCCAGCATCTCTTAAAAGATGAGTGTATTAGAGTCTTAATTAGTCGCACTATAGACTTCTTCTAGTGTCTTCGAGATTTTCGTGTGCTTTATGTCATTTATCAAAGGCAAATAACTAAGATGATTTAAGGACAGAGGACATATTTTGAGACTGGGTGTTGCCCGTTAAAGGAAAGAGGGATATGAAAAAGACAGAAAATAGGAAGTTTTATGGGATAGATACAGTTATGATAATGGGAGAAGGAACCAAAGGTGAGAAGCAGATTTTTTTTTCTAAGGAGTCAATGAAATGTTTCCAGGTGAGTGCAAGTGGAGTGGTGAAGGCAAACGCAATATCAGTGAATGAGTTTATCGAAATGCGCTATCGGTGTTGTTGGGAACTAGCCAGGTCATCCTTGAAAGTCTTACTGTTATTTAGCTTGATGACTATTAAGTGTAAATAAATGAATTAATATAATGTAAGCTGTGTTATGTGCGGGTCTCGTAACTAATCCCGCACTACATGGTTAAGCGCTATATCAGTAATAATGTGTATCCACTGAAGAAGACATCCAAATTCTGTGCTTACAGTTGAACGCAAACTCAATAGAGATCACTTTTGGAGGGGTAGTGGAAGAAATAATATATTACTTAAGTAGCAAATTTTAAAAAATTTCTCACGTTTTTTTTTTTTTTTCCCCCAATAGAGTCCACGAATGCATGAAACTACATAGGAGTAACAACGGTTTAGCCTACTCCTGAATCTTAAATTCAGCATAATTTGACTCTGGATAACTTTAATTGGAATTTAGTTTATCATAATTTCAAGAAAGCTTTTATATTCTTATCTAGTTGTTACTTTGAAGATGTTGTTGTTAGTAACGTTTCGAAATTATGTAAAGTAATAGCGCTGCTTTGGTTATGTGGAATTTAATGTCGGGAATTGAGGATGTTCGTTCAGTCAGTTTTGGTTTCATTCTTTCCATTTTTATCGAGAAAACAATTCGAAACGATAGTAATTCTCATTACACTCAAACTGGATGGAAATGCAGACATAATACACTGGCCATACTTTTAGTATTTAGTACCGCTAATAAAATCTATCAAGTCCCCTCAATTTTCTTTTTAAATGGACCACTTCAGTGGCTAAATAGGTAAAGCAAACTTTCATTTATATAATATCGAAAAATACCCTAGTTACACTCTCGTGATCGATCACGAATCAGTCCCATAATGGTTTTCTTGAACCTAGATTAACTTCACGTCAATTATCTACGGTAACAACGTCAAATAATTAACTCCTAAATAGGTACTGAATGCTAAAATGAAGTTAATAATGCAATAATAAAAGAAGTTTATACATTAAAGATACCAAGAAATTATATACTTGGTTTAATCCATTATCCAAGTGTAAGCAAACAAAGTTTGCGCCTGAAGTATCTTTCAGGACTGAGGCAACTCGTGGCAAAGGTGGTATGACTTCACATCACTTGCCTTAGTATCCCACATTTACAAAGCACATCTCCTTGTGGACATGTATAATGCTATGCATTATGGGAAGGGGGTCTCTCAATAAAGATTGAAACCGGTCTGGGTAGTGACCCTTCCCATAATGCATAGCATTATACATCTCCTTGCGGAGATGTACTTTGCATTATGGGATACTAAGGCAAGTGATGTGAAGTCATACACCTCTGCCAAGAGTTGCCCCAGTCCTGAAAGATACTTCAGGCGCAAACTTTGTTTGCTTACACTTAGATAATGGATTAAACCAAGT
The DNA here is from genome assembly GCF_054136105.1 of Typopeltis vanoorti. Classification (NCBI taxonomy): domain Eukaryota; kingdom Metazoa; phylum Arthropoda; class Arachnida; order Uropygi; family Thelyphonidae; genus Typopeltis; species Typopeltis vanoorti. The sequence goes on along the minus strand of NC_143553.1, from coordinate 70,659,483 downwards.
ATATAATTTCTTATCTTTAATGTATAATATAACCAAGTGAAAAACTTTCAACAACAAAGAAGTTTATTGCTGACGTTTTTGTTTTTCAAGAACAGGTACAGGGGTATTGTAGGTTTAAGGCTACGCGGCAGTTTACTTTAATGGGTTCTGTCACTGGTAGAATTGCTATTTCAACAACATAAATCTAGTGACCTAATATTCGACTGGTGAAAGGAATATGGAAATTTGAGTCTTAGAAAGTAAGGTTTCTTTTTTTAAGCGAGTTTTTTAACTGATTATTTTTTATCGAGCAGCATGTACAAGTAGTTCTATTTTATTGAAAACATTCGATCGAATGATAATTACGGAATCTGTAATCCTCTTGAGTAATGAGTTAAACTGAATTAAAGGTCCATGGAGATAGTTTATCTGAATCTCCATGTGAGATACAGATAAACTTTAATTCTGAAGAACAGATGAACTGGTCTGAGAACCCCACACTTGACAGACATTATATACAAAATACAAAATAGTGCGTGTTGTTGTAGTCTCATGGTAACTTTTATAACGCTCATTAGTAGGAAAAAGTCGATTCTACCGACTAATGGAACTCCCCCCCCCTCCCAGAACGGATCTGTAATGCATACACGCATGAGTAAATATAGCAAAGTGGCTGTGGAATAGTCATACTGCCTCCAAGGTGGGAGTATTGATGACAGATATATATTCATTAATACATCATGAAGATGCTTTTAACTACTCTTCAAGGGAACACTGGAGAAAAGAGACAAGAGTACAACCAGTATTGGCTGCACCCAGTATACTGAACTGACAAAATATTTCAGCGCATTATTATTATTATCGCACAGCAGGCTATGTCGTGCATTCCAATGAAATATTACTGGGAATGCATCGCGTATCATCTAAATATGTTAAACGAACCTATCAAACTCATTTCTAATCTGTATACAGTTTAACAAACGTCGGTATTTTTTCTGAAAACTAAAGACTGCAAGGGAGCGATCAGACACTAGCTGATTTCCATTGAAGATCTAAAAACCAACTTCACACACATACACACACTCGAATGTTTCCGCGTTTGTAACCATACAGTGGAGAGGAGATCGATTTTGAAGAAAAGAATTGCACAGCGGCGTCCAGTATCGAACAAAAAAAAAGGAAATAGTGGTACGTTATGACTGCTTATAAAACCAGCTTACTGATATGGTAGTGAAACGAGAAAGTACAAAAAATGTAAAATCTAAATAAGTTTTCACTTTCTGGGAGGGAATTTTGGAATAGATCTTTTCAGTCTCTCATTTCTAGTTTTGAATACTCAATTTTTATGAATCAATATTCCAAATAACAGAAAATTGGAGTGACGAAAAATATTGATTATTACCACTCTGCCTTTTCCCCCTTTCTTAGGCTTAGCGATTTTCCAAATTAGTGGAACGTTTTTTAAAATTCTCTTAATCATACAAATATTCTTTCGCCTGTCGGACATTTATAATGTATATTTATAATTGTAATTTGGTTCGCTGCATAAAATGCTGGAAGTTTTTGAATGTAGAAATCTCGATTAATATCCTCGTCTTACTTTTTAAAAATGGAATGACGGGCATCTTTGTACTTCCACCAGAATAATATTAGGTAGACTCATCCTGTAGGAATACTGACCTCCTAACAATATCCATCAGACTGATTCCGAGTAGCGTTTAATCTCTGTGAGATAGTAGTTACTCTGAAAAGAATAATGCCGTTCATGGTTACAAATAATAATAAAAAATAAAATTTCGAATTAGCGTTATGTTCGAGAACTGGACTTGAGTGTTTGGATTCGGGATCCTTGAACTTGTGTTGACATCCTATGATGATATTCAAAAATCATTCTAAAACTGTCACTCTAGGAAATCACAGATAAATAAAATTCATCTTCAGCCTAGATAAAATTTTCTAATTTTATCTAGGCTGAAGATGTAACGTGACTATTCGAGTTTATTCAATTTTGAAACAGAGACACTTGATTTTAAATTTTAACAATGATAATTCTTAAAATCTTAAAGCGCATAGAGTGCGTTTTCTAGAAAGAATGAGAAAACGCTGTTTTATCTAGAAGGGTGGGATATTAAAAACATTTTAAAATTGTACTTCTGGTTCGAATTACTCTTGGTTTAAATTACTATTTGTTATACTTTGAAATATGAAGTCATAAAAGTAACCCTAATCCGTCGACACTATAAATTATCGAACCGATGTTAAATTCACTTGCAGAGATTGTTGCTTTTACTTTCTCGCCTTTTTTTGTAAATTTTAGACCGGAACATGTGTAAAATTTAAAAACTTCTTAGTGCTGTTATTTCCTGGTAAGCGAACTAAACAGTAATGTCTTAAACTGATACAAAATAATCTTTATTGATATATTTCAACATATTCTTCTATTTCATCTCTTTGCAAACTTTTTCTCCTAATGTTCTACATAGATATAAAACGGGTATTACCATTTCAAAACATTGTTCGAATCCCAGAATAGAATTAGAGTCTGTACCTTCCTGGATTATAAAATATACCAGTGAACGATAGTTTTACAGATTTGTGTATACAAATCCACCTTAGAGAATTAATCAAGCGGTGAAATATAATCATATGAGCATGTTTCACTGTCTGAATATTCTACATTGAAAAAATAATAAAGTACTTAGAAAACTAAATTCTTAAAATATCTGACACCCTGAACAAATCCTCTGTAATTTAATTGCAAGGGAATCGCAACGTTTGTTCTTCTGTTGGAATGACCCAGGTATACATTTATTCTATGCCGCGAGGAAACTTTAATAGGACTTTTTTTTTTTTTTTTTTTTTTAAAGATGATTAGCCAGTCACATAGTGGTTGTAGGGTTTTATTCCCGAAGTGATAAAAATAATCAGACAATCAGCCGGAGGATAGACATAGTTTAGACATAATGCACCTGCCCTTTAGGAGATGCAATAAAGGAATTTTAATGCAATTTTCATCATCATCATCAACAACCATGGGTCCAATGCTCGTAGGTGTCTGCTGCCATCTTGATATGATTCTTCCATTGCATTCTATTTTATGGAAGGTGACTCAGTTTGTGTATAGAGTTTCCGCGCCATTTGACGATGTCGTCGCCCCATTCTCTGTTTGGTCTTCCTCTTTTGTTCTTTCCTTCAATTATTCCAAACAGCAACGTTTTTAGTGTTCTCTCATCATTCATTCTACACATATGGACAAATAGATGTTGTTTCCTTTTGATTATTTTCTAGATCAGGTTTTCTTTTGGTTGTATTCTTCTGTAGATTTCCTCATTGTTCACTTTCTGTATCCAGCTTATTCTCAAGATCTTTCTATAGCACTTCCTCTCAAATACCAATATCCTCCTTTCAGATTCTCTCAGGAGTGCCCAGGCCTCGCATCCATAGAGCATGCTGCTGAAGATACAGGCTTCTACAATGCGCAGTTTAGTTTGCATCTTTATAGCTCGGCTCTTCCATATTTTGACCATGGCTTTTAAAATAGTTGTTGCTCTGGCTATTCTAATTTTATCTCTTTTTTGGGGTCCAAGTCATGCGTCACGTGGTATTCAAGATATGAGAAGTGTTCCACATTTTCCAGTTGAAATATGTCTATCGTAACTCTGTTCAGTAACTCCTCTTGTCCGAATGTCATTGTTTTACTTTTTTCAAAGTTGATATTTAGTCCATATCTTTTTCCTTCTGTGTATAGTGTTTGTAATGTCTGTTCCAGCCTTGCTACGTCTTCTTCAATCAGGACGATGTCATCTGAAAAGCATAGGTAGTTTATTCTCATGCCATTTATTGAAATGCCTCCACCTTCTTCTTTAATCTTATCTAGTGTTCTTCCCAGACGTGTGATGAAGATGATTGGTGATATTGTTCCCCTTGTCTTGTGCCTTGACTAGTGGCAAACCAATCTCCAGTCTCACCTGCTATCCTGATTTTTGCTTGTGCTTGGCTGTTTATATCTTTCAGCAGGCGAATCAGTTTATTGTCCACACCATAGGATTCCAAGACAGCCCATGTTATATTTTGTCAATATTATAAAATGCTTTTTGGAAGTCCACGAAACAGCAATATATCGTTTTATTCTTTCTTCGAGCTTTCTCTGCTATTAGTCTTAGTGCGAGTATTTGTTCCACTGTACTTCGATCTTGTCGAAATCCGGCTCGCTCATCCGGAAGATGTGCTTCCATATGCCCCTTCAGGCGTTCTGTTAATATTTTCATCAGCACTTTGTCAAGATGACTCATTAATACAATAGTTCTGTAATTGGTGCATTCTAGAGCACTGCTTTTCTTATGAAGAACAACTAAGACCGATTTTTTCCACTCTTCGGGGGCATATCTTGATCTCCATATTTCTTTTACAACTGATTCTCCCCCATAATTTAGTATCTCGCATTATGTTGTCATTTCCAGGACTCTTGTTGTTCTTGAGATGTTTTATAGCCTTATTCACCTCCTCTTCCAAGATGTCATTTTCAAATATCTCTGCTGGTGGAGAGATTGCTTTTAATTCTTTGATTACTTCTGTTGCAGTATCATTTAGTTGATTTTTATATAGTTCGCTGCAATATCTTGTCCATCTATGTATGATTTCTGTCTTGTCCATCAATACTTTACCATTTTCATCTTTGACTGCTACTGATCTTGTTTCCCACTTCCTATTGACATTTCTTATAAGTTTGTAGACCTCTATAGTTTTTTCCCCTCCATAGTACTGTTCGGCGTCTTTGCACTGGTCCTCCAACCATTTAGCTTTATCAGACCTTGCTGCTTTCCGTACTTCATTGCATTTTTGACGGTATAACTCTTCTGCTGCCTCTGAATTATCTCTTTTAAGTTTCAGTTCTCTTTTCTCTTGTAACAATTTTAGGGTTTCCTGAGTTATCCATTTCTTGTTGATCTTTTCTCTTTCAGGAATTACTTCTTCTACTGCTTTTTTAGCACTGTAGTCAGTCGTTCTGCTCTTGTATTTATATTTTGTTTTTCACTTGCGGTCTTAAGCTTAGTTTCCAATATGTTCTGATATGCTGTTCTTCGCCTGTCTTCATTTTAGTTTTGAGATGTCTCTAGCTTTTTTGAACTTTCCTTTGTACTTCTGTTTCAGGTTTAGTCTTATATTCGCAATCACTAAACTGTGGTCTGAATCAATATCAGCTCCTTGGAATGATCTGCACTGTTGAACTGAGGTTCTCTATTTCTGGTCTATTAATATCAGGTCGATCATATTCCTGTGTTTGCCATCGAAGGAGCGCCACGTCCATTTAAAACAATCTTTTTGTTGGAATTTGGTATTGCAAATCGTCAGGTTGTTATCCGTGGCAAATTCCAGAAGCATCTCTCCACGTTCATTTTTTTGTAAAATCAAAAATTCCTCAAGAGTTATTTCAGAGAATTTCATTTTTAAAGAAATGCTAAGTAATCCTCTATAGTGGGATATGCAGCCCTTTCCATAAGAGAAATAGATAATCAAATCAGAAATCGCAAACATTATGAGCTCTTATTCCTTTCTTAGTAGATCTACATCTAGTCTTTTTAAGTTTCAGAAATGAGTCGTTTTAACTACCGAAAAGGAATTACTCTGATTTACTGGAATTATTCCCGTTCGTGATGAGAAAACTAAATACTTCATTTAAACTGTAATATGATTAATAGTACGAAGAGTAGCATAACTACAACCTTCTTGCAAATCCTATGGTTGAGACTTATAATTGGTTGTTGTGAGGATTAATTGAATTCCTTTTCTGATCTTTTCCCCGTACTGGGAAGTGGGTTTATGGCATAACAGTTCCGCCAGTGATCATGAGACATTTAATAGTGCTGGTTTTTTAAATTACATACTCAAAACATACTGTATATTCGCCATCTCCAAAACATAGTTACTGACTAAATAAATGCACTGCTCTTCATTATCGCTGCTATTTTTCAATCTACTCTACTTTAATTATGAAAATTTCCATTTACATTATTCTGATATGGATATTGAATTCAGTTGTCGATAGGACTACATCATTCCAGAATAGTCATGCGTAAATTTTACAACTGCTTACGAATAATGAATGCACGATCAGTAAGGACTCGGTATATCTCCGAAAACTATAGAATATATTAACGAAATCATTCTCCTTTTATTCAGCAATCTTTTAAAATTCACTTAAAATGTTTCAAATTAGTTTTAGGATCTGAATTGTTTGAGTTACCTGTTAAATTTAGAGAAAGTATATTTTTAATTTATTCGAAATATAATTTAATTATAATTTAAGAATAAATATAATTTATTCTTAATATTTTGAATTAAAAAACGCTGCATACTACATCGTTCATTTGTATACTTTCATTTCTGTTACCTCCTCCCGATCTCGTAGTAACTGACAGGCTAGGGCAGTGGTTCTTAACCTTTTCGAAGTCACGGAACACTTTTGATTATAAAAAAATTTGGGGAACACCAAGAGCATTAGGGTCATAAAACTAACAATTAAAATATGCATGGACTTGCTTTTTATAAAAATGGAACTTATTTTAATGCGATACTTGAGCTTGTCGGCTTTCAGCAATATCAAGTCTAATATGTGATATAGCTACCCTCATCTCCTTGTCTATATTAGTAAGTCTTTCACGCGTTTTAGTTATATGGGTTAATATTGAGAAACCGAGCTCACACGTATACGCTATTGAAAACTGTAACAAAATTTTCAGTGGAGAGAACTGGGTATTCGGCTTGGACACAAAAATCCAAACTTCCTCAAGAGTTTTTCAGAGAATTTCATTTTTAAAGTACGAGCCGATTGTTCTTCTTCTTCTTGTAACGAAAATTCACAACTCGATGTATTAACTGTGCCAAATTGATTTCGTATCCAGTCATAATTGTGTGTATTTAAGGAAGGAAAGTAACTTGAAATCTTTTCTTCCAATATTGTTAATTGTTCTGTTATAACTGAAGTAATTCCCTCGACATTTGTATTCATTTTTATTCGACAATTATACTCAGAACTGTGTCATGTGACGTTCTTTCACCGGCGGAACACTTCTAACCAGTTCGCGGAACACCAGTGTTCCGGGGGAACGTGATATGACATGGAATCTTATTCTCTTGTTAAAATAAAACTGCATTTCACATTTCTGTGACCGTTATTTTTGTACTGTAATAATGCCCGCAAGCCGGCCTTCTTCAACAAGATCGATTGGCCTTCTAACACTCAAGTTATTTGTAACATCAATATACAGATATTGAATAGAAGGTCATGAATTTGTAGGGTATATGTTGTCTGTCTAAAACCACACAATAATGAATAATATACTGTATTTACGAGGTACTAGGTTTGTGTGTGTGTGTGTGTGTGTGTGTGTGTGTGTGTGTGTATACACGCGCATGCACGCCCTAAAATAACGCCTTCTTTTTTTTTTTCCTTTCTATTTTATTAATTCAGAGAACATTTGTTGAGTAAATTGAACTCGAAGGCAGAACGTTTGAAAGCAATAGCATGCGTCATGCCGCTATGTTACGAACACCACCTTACATTTTGACCATAAAATAAGTCTCGAAAAAACTACTAATGCCATAGCTTCACTTATACATTCCACAAATTTAAAAACAAAATAAACATTCCTGCTTTTTTATTATTATATAGTGGATAGATTTTTCTCTATATATGCAGTCAACGGGCTTTTCTAGAATCTCACTTTGACATTGATATTTGCGAAATTTCAATTCATTGGTCTCTGTTTGGTTTCTGTATTATCTAACTTTTAACCTGCCTATTCACTATAGTCTTTTAGTTAGTGGAATTGATATAAATATCTAAACTGACCACTGGGCAGACTTTTAATTGCAATTAGCTTGGGCATGACACAATGATTTTGGTGTATGGCAAGGATGTTCACACGAAAGTACAAAATGCATTGTTCAAACTGTTCGAAGTATTTCATAACGATCACCGATTTGTTTCTCTTGCGTGTTGGATAAATGAAAGGTAATAATCGAGATATTAAGGATATAAGATGTGAACAAGGTAATGGAAATGTTTGAGATGGCAACGTGTTTTGAGAGTGTATTAGAGAAACAGCGCTGCTCCTGACGTGGATGTTTAATGAAAATCCACTCATTCATCAGGAAATATGCTAATAAATGGGGAAACAGTGAATGATAGCGCCACTGCACAGAGGGAGTTCTAAGATAAAGAAAACGAATTATAGACTTCGTTTCTGAAGTAGTGTTTAAGAAGGGGTTGAGAAATTGTGTCAGAAAAACCACAATGCTTGACGGTTTCTGTTATTCTTATTAAAATATTATATTCTTATAATATTCTGTAAAGAATATTATAAGAATATTATATTCTTATAATATTCTTTACAGAATATTATAAGAATATAATATTCTGTAAAGAATAGCAAAATGTCATGGAGATATTGTTTTCTTAATTAGTTTACATTTTCTAATACTGCAATTGAGCGGTAGATTCAAATATTGTTTTGATTTTGCTAAGATTTTTTGACAATTGTTGTAATCAAAGGTTTTAAAGAACAGTAGTTGCCATTTTAACTTAGTTAAAAAGAGAATGGATACTAGAGTAATGGTTGGATAAGATATTGGTTGTCTAATCAGTAACAACGAATTGCGTATAAGAAGAATGCTCAATATACAGAGAAGTGACACCTGAGGTACCCATAGGGTTTTTGTGTTTGTTTCATGGTTGGAATCATTAACATAAGTTTGACTGATGTCGAGTACAGTATACTCAATTATTTTGAGTATAATGTAAGCTTGAGGCAGATAATAAGGGAAAGTGATGTAATAACTTTGAATAGTTGAATGAGTGGTTCACTGTTATTAAATATAAGGTGGGATTGGAATTTGAAATACAAAGTTGCTTTGGGAAATAAATGAAGGAAGTACAGAATGTAGTTACTGGTGACAGATTTAGGAGCATTTCTGTAGTTCATTCGGTTTCGAATATATCCTTCAGACGGAAAGACCTAGGTTTGAATCTGTCATTATCAGGGCTTTTCAGTTGATGAGTTATCTGGTCTTATATGGAGATTGGAGTGTTTGTCTTCCCAGGAAACTCGAGTTTTTCATCCCCTATTTAGGCAAATTGACCAGACTGATATAAGGTTCATTTATTCTGCCTGACCGAGAGCGCACACACACAATTTACTTACAGAGTACACTTGTAGGTATTGAACTAACCCTCTTATCTCTTATGGTTACGAATCCAAGATATTTGGAAGGTCGTGGGCGTTTAATAGCCTATAAGAACCACCGATGACGCTAGTAGTGGTGGACAGATTTGATTATTTACCAATGCTCAAACGACATTCTGCACTACTTTTGAGCAGGTTTGATTTCTAAGATTTCTGGGAAAGAGAACAAACTTTAGTACAAGTCTGGAGACGAATGATTCTCTCAATATCGCAACTACAGAATGAGGCTTATCAAGATTAAGTGAAAACAATATGAATTATACATTTGTATGGAAGAAAAACGTGTTTGTGTTGTGTGACGAAATTATTTGCAGAATGGAGGAGAAAGGTAGAAACAGCATGCAGTCATCCTTGAAGTTTTATAAGTGCATGATATTCAAGCATGTCAGCAAGATTTTTTTGAATGCAGAGTTATTGTCGAGTAGAATATATTTCCAGAGGGTAAGGTGAGTGTAAATTCTTTGGATGAATTTGCACTCACCTTTCGGATATAATTTGATTAGAACGAATGACCAATTCCTACCAAATTTCCTCGTTTTGTTTAAGTTCATGGAAACGTGTGTGTGTGTGTGTGTGTGTGTGTGTGTGTGTGTGTGTGTGTGTGTGTGTGTGTGTTATATATATATATATGTATGTATATATATACACGAGTATATAATAGCAATATGAATGAATGTACCAAGAATGCAATTGGAATGCATTATGCAAATATTGGCTTATAATATCTGCATAAAGGTCATTTCGATATTGTATGGGGAACGAGGAGTATATGAGAAGTCAGGCTTCTTGCTCTTCTGGTGTGCGTGTGTGTGTGTGTGTAAAGAACACCCACGAAATTACTTCATACGCAAACTTTTATTTGCATATCTTTACGGATACAATATGGATGCACTCATTTATAAGCATATTTATAAGCTCTGTATTACTTAAAACTTAGTATTTCTTACCTGACTCCCATTGACGAGACCTCAATAAAGGTCGAAACCGGTCTGGGTAGTGGCCCCTTGCCTTTAATACATAGCATCATACATCTCCTCCAGGAGATGTGCTTTGCATTATGGGTAAATATTAAGAATAGTGATCAGAGCTTAATCTACCTTTACCACGAGTTGTCTTGACTTGCAACACTTGCAGGCGCAAACTTGACTGACTTGTCTGTTTGCTTACTTGGAAAATGGAGTAAAAAAAACCCAGGTTTATATTTAAAATAGCTTGGTATCTTTAACATGGATGCACTCAATTAACCAGGTTATCTCACTTATCCAATCCCCAGGCTTCGTGGAACACGATAATTAAGGAAAGGTTATCATTATTCCTCTAAGCCAGTCTCAAGCCAGAAGGTCGGGTAAGATGGGTGGGTAATTGGTAGATCGGATAATTAAGATTATTTTAGTGTGATATGTATATGTTTATTTCTTTATCACAGTAATCCTGCACTCTTAATTTGAAATCATTTTGATAAATGACTAATTAGATTCTGTTTTGTATTCAACTTTATTTTTGAAATATAAGTTGTTGCATTTCTAATATGAACATTTTTCTAAGAAAATGAAACACTCCCCACCTCATAGTGGATATAGTTTCAAAATTGCCATCTTAAAGCAGGTGGATTTAGACTACGGTGAGGTTGGGATGGGGGTTAGTGATTAGGAAATGTTTCTTAAGTATTTTTTAACGTTTCTTGTTTGATTAATATAATTTACTTCAAATTTTCATTTAATATTTATTTCAAATTTTAGTTCTCATAAATGGCGTAATTGTGATTATATAAGTAATTAAATAAAATAAGAGTTGTTATATCAGTTATTATATCTGGCATTATACTCGATAACTAATTATACTAATTAGTTTCTTCAAATGTGATAAAAGTATCCGGCTTTGTTTGGTATTTTATTCATTTATTTTTAAATGAGTTAATCTAACGGTTTTTGAAGAATTATTCTTTTTTTTCACTTTTCAGATTTCAGTATAATTTTTAAATTAGAACTTGGAATTTTTAAACTTAGATTGAAGGTATTTTTCCTTTTTCGCGATCAGAATCTTATTAGATTTTCATTAGAATGGACATAAAACAAGGCACAATTTTTCCAGCTTGACAATCTTTGTTCTTGTCATTAAGGATGAAAACGTTCTGTGCGATGTATCTCAGTAATGCAGCGTATGCGTTTATTGATGCTGATGTGCATCAACAGTGTATTTAAAATTTTTCTTTCAGTTGCGAGCATAAATAGATTCTCCCATATCTGGGTTCTTGCTTTAGTTACATACTGAAGAAATCATATCTCAAGTCGACATAGACGTTCGAATGTTTGTCCTTGTGGTTTATTGACTGACATAGCGAATGTTGAATGAATAGGAAACTGCAACAGTCATCAACTGGTATTAATGGAATTCTTAGTATCAATATCTCTTTTACTGCAAGTCGAAATAATTGCTTCAATTTAGGTTTGCTTATCTGCGTTATACATCATCTTATTAAATTGTAGTCTTGAAGATATCTTAATATAATAAAAGGAAAAAAAATGACAGTACAAAGATACGTCTGCGGTACAAAATAATAATAGAAAGTAGATATCTAAGCGAAGTGAGTAGTAACCTGATCTTGTTAAAGTGAAGCATATGCGTATACTTAATTTAAATCTTTTTGTCAATAAACATAATACAGATTGAGATTTTTGCATGACCTGCTAGTTGTACTTTTTAACATTAAGTATCTTTTAGCTTGATCATGAACTCCAGAAGACAGTTATGATTACTTATCATACGTGATTGTGGTGTAAGGTATAGGACGAAAGGAGTTTCTTACACATCTGTGCATAATTTTTATTTTGAAAAGTCCAAAGGGCTTATCACGAAAGGAAATCACATAACGAACAACCACTGAGAAATATGTGTTCCTCAGTTTCCATATAAGAATATGTTAATTCCAGAATTTCTTGTTCTAATTTCCTATCATCCCGACTCATGAGAGGCTGCCAAACCTATAACACGACAGTACTACGTGTGAGCAAGTGGTTAAGGAGAAGGAAGGAACTTTGTTAATGTGTTTCATGAACAGTTAGAGGCTGTAGTTCTCGAAGAAATCAGTGTGATGAAAGCTGTTTTAATGAAATGAAAGAGGAGGATGAAAAGTTGGTTGGGTAAGTTTGAGACTGAAGTGTATATGAATAGCGATTAACAGTGGTTCATGTTTTTACACGCTTCAAAAAACATACAGAAATAACGACGAGTAAGGTAGGAGCAGCGGGATGAAAATACTTATGATACAGAATCAGTGTCTTCGAGAAAGTGATGTGTCCGAGAGACGGGGGGGGTGAAGGAGATCTCCTTGTGACTTCCCTAATGATCCACTTCCCTTTTGATAAGCAATATTAGAAAATAAAGATAGTATAAAATATAGAATAGTGATACATTTTAAAATAATTTAATTTAAATTTTAAATCTTGTATTTGCAGGTATAAGTCCTCCATAATGTACTCAATTATAATGATATAAGATACTTACTAGTCATTTAAGAATGGCAAAATTCTAGATTTTGTTAGTTATATATGAATCCCACCGACAAAAGGCTGTTAGCCTATCATGCATTAATATTAGTTCGGAGGCTTTTAAATGATCCCCCAACCCATGAAAGATAAACCTATAATACATTAGTGCTGCTGAAGGCTAAAGGTTTATTTTCTATATTTTTGTTTTTATTAATTTTGTATTTTTTATTTCCTAATAATCCGGAAACACTGCACGAGAGACCAAAAATGAACTTTTTCAAGCAACTTCTGGTTTCCAGTAAGCGGGGAAGTGGTCTCTCACCGAGCGATGAAATTCAACTCGCACCTAAAGACACATTCACGCCCACCGCGGGATTCAAACACGCAGCTTGTCGATTGAAGAGCGGATAAGCTGATCACTCAGCTAGTTAAGTAATCGGAAATTCTGCTCTACAAACTAAAAATAGAACATTTTTTTCAAACTGTGTCAGTTTTTCTATAAGTGGAGTGATTGTGTTACACCAAACAATGACAGAAGACATTCACAAAACATTTATATCCACGATTGACTTAAACCAACCTGGCCAGCATTAATGTGTTAATTATTATGATTATTTGGTAGATTGCTGTTCTATTAACCAGCATATTTCGTAGTCATCAAGCTTCCTATTTCTCTGCTGAAGTAATAAGGTTTTCAGATGATTTTTTAAGTTCAATAGTTTGAAATTGAAACTTGTAGATTTAGATGGTTGATTTGTTTTTCCTTTCAATAAATGGCAATTCACTTTGTTGCATTTCTAGTATTTTTTTAGGTAGCCAATAAGACACATTTTATTCGTTTTGTCGAATTGTTAATTTTTCAGGATGAAGCTAGATAAGTAGTGATCTCGGGTGTCGAGAGACAAATTCATCGATTTTTTTATACTTAAATGCAAGAACTACTAGACATACACCGACAGCCTTTCTTCTATCGTGTAAACAGCTATGGAGCCGACCTTTTGAAAAAGAACCTTGATGTATTCAAAATAAAGAAACATGCTGTCACTTCCATGAAAGGAAACGCCAGTCAAACACACTTTTTTGTGGAAAGACCAACTGGACGAAATCATCTTACATAAATGGATATCGATCTGTGTAATAGAATTGAAAGTGTAGCTCTAAAGCAGAGCAATTCTAAACGAAATTCATGATTTAATTCTAATTTATAACTATAATATTTGTAATTGTTTTAAAATTATAAATATTATAAGTGTTATAAATTATAACATTTATCATTTTTATAATCAAAATTATCAATGACAATTAGAATACCTTTTCTGAAACATTTGAAGAATATGAAAGAGATAAAATATCGATTTATAGGGATTTATAAATAACGTTTAATAACTTGAATATTTTTCCTCTTAGGGTATTATCAGTGAATAAAGAATGGATAATGCTATATTTAATTTAGTTATTACTGACTTGTAAATGCCCAACTGCAATCACTGTGCTAAATGTCACTTTATTGTTCCTTTCTCTCCTCTCTTCTGTGATACCCGTCTAAGAAGAGGGGGCGATATCAGAATTGTTAAATGTGATTTATACAATCACAGATGCGTTAAACATGAAATAGCATGCGTTTGAAAAAATCTAACGGATTCATAAAGTGTTCAATGATATCAGTGATATTAATATTCACATGGGAAATGAAACTGCTTTTAAGTGGATTTATTCAAGACCTTGAAAAAAATGTTTTGCATGCTTTTAAACTAATAGTGCTAATTTTGTTGAATTCAAAGGGTGTCGAGAGACAAAAGAGACACGTTTAATTTACTTGGTTTTAATCATTAATCTTGATGTTAACGTTCAGGATTTTTTTCCATTGGGAGACTAAAGTTTTTTCCCTACTGCGAAGTAGACAAACTAGTGGAAGAATACATGGGTGAAAGACGATAATAAGACATTTCATTGTCCTAGCTCTTTAAAATATTCAGCTATATCCTATCTTATAAGGTTTACAAATTTTTTTTTTTTTGAGTTCTTAGCTATTTATTATATAATAGGTATACTCAAATGTGCAATTCTTGTAATTTATATCTTGTTTTTCACCACTCTTCAGCTCCCTTTTTAAAATATTTCATCAAAATAAATCAAGCATATCTGTTAAAAGTATTAGTAGTAGTTGTCTATTAGTGTTCTCTACGGAAAAAGTTGTGTGTTTCAGGTTTCAAGAAAAACGTTTTTTAATGTATAGATATAATTGAGTTTATTAAGCACAGTAAAAGCTCTTTATTGTTGATTGAATAATTAAAAGTAAATTGCTAAAACAGCCGTTTATTATTATAGTTGTATTAGGAATGCTAAGAATAAAGTAACAAGAAGTATGAGGCACTGAGCACGAATATATAAAACTGATATATTTACAATTAAACAGTTTAAATCCTAATGGTAAGTAAGCTCTAATAAATTAGAAATATTATACAGTTCTATTCTTTTATCATATTCATACCATTGGCAACCATTGTTTTTATTTTAAACATGAGTGGTTACTGCTGCAAAGATCTTTTCCATCATTCGGCTTTTACTAACCTAAAAAATTGCAGATGGAAACTCTTTAGATAAATAGAGATTAGAGAGCTTTCTTTTCTACTTATTTCCTTGCTTTTTTCCCTTTAATTACAGTGGTTTGACAATTCTGTTGTTTCGTTGAATTTCGACTAAGAAAAAAAAAATCCAAGATTTTACGAATAAAATCAAGGCTAGTAAATACCAATTACTTCTCCCTTTTGTGTTCGTAGTCATTAACATGTAGCAAATATTGTACGTTTGTGCCTTCATTACCTGATGCTCCTTCCGCTCAACAAAATCTTCATTACCGGCAACGATAGTCGCATAGAATACCAAGAAGCGAACTCCTATGGATACATAACTGGCGCACTTAGAGAGAAACACGCTAGTGAAGAGATGTTGATCCTTCTCTCCCCGTAGGTGGCAGTGGTGTCGAACTCTTTGCATGCGCCTCTCTTCGTTTCGCCGGTCACTTTTAGCGGGATAAGTGCGGGGAGAGCATCAATGCACTGCAGCATCGGAAAGAATTTATACTTGAGCTTCTTCTCTCTACATTTCGCTACTTGTGATAGCATTTTTTTAAAAATTCCGTACTCGGGAGATCCTGTGGGAGAACAACCGCGTAATTCAGATAACAGAACTAGCACTGGAACTCAAGGCTCGTAAAATAATTTTAGATTCGGTTAACATATCCTGGAATGTACTCATAAATATAAGGGAAACTGAGATGCTGCTTCTACTTCAATCGGCTGATGCTAACCAAAATATGTTAGTTTTGGATGACTATGTACATTGCAGATAAATTGAATTCATACATGGATCTTTCCCCTAATGAATACTTTAAAAGAAAGGTAAGTCTATTTTAATCTAGGTATATTATTAGCTTATTTGACATATCGTGTTCTTATGTTTTATGTATTGAATACATTTGTCTGTAATAACAAAACAAATGTATTCAATGATTAAAACAGAATGTGTGATTGTCGGTGAGCCTTTATCAAAAATGATACTCAAGAATAAGTTACTTGTTTCGATATAAATTATACTTATTCTTTAAGATGTTCCTCGTTTCTTCTACTCTTAAACTGATTCTTGAATTCCTAAGCCACAATGCAGCTCTTCAGTTAGCAATTTTAAAGTGATTATTCTGAAAAAGCTATAATAGTATAGTTCTTTATATTTCTTCTAAAAACTTCAAGAATTTGATTCAGGCCCATTAATTATCCGTACATTTCTTACGCTTTCTACAAGTTAACGAACTTGTCAAAAGAAGAAATTGCATTATATATCTTGTAATGTTAAACTAAAGAAATATCAATGCAATATTTTAAGAATATTCTTTGTATCTTATTCATAACTAAGTCTTTCGTAATCAAGTGTGCAATTGGGTAGTTCTGATTTGCAGTGCCACAGTTTTTGTCAACATTTCTATGAAAGCAAAATAACACAGTGATTTATGTATATCTTCTTTTTAGTAACAGTTGTTAAATTGTTGAATGATTTATAAAAGAAATTTTATTCGCTGTAACTTGAACAGAATACTGTAATGCTATTAGGATACTTCGGTATCATATAGCATGAAGTATATTTGATTTATTGTAGACTTTGGTAATACATGTGTATGCTATGCGAATTTTGCGTCCTACAGTTGCAAAGTATACAAAGATTTCTTTGATATTAATGTTTTCAAATATATTTTATTAATTTTATCTCATTTTTTGACTTTTTTAGCATAGTATTTGATTCTTTTTATGTTATATTCTGCTTTTCTATTTTTCTTCTTATTGTTTGTTTCCTTTTAATTTACATAAACTTACTATTATGCGGCATTCTCTTAAATCTATGAACACAAGCTCTCCACCGTACTTATATATTCACATAGTGGAACTGAAATAAAAAACGAAAATGTAATTGTATTTCTAGTAAGTTATTATGCGACTGGTGGATATGACCGGCATAATCTTTTTGATTAAATGCCCATGTGTGTATTTGTAAATTTGCATCTTGTGTAATCAAGTAAATATGTATTTTCATTTAAAACATGCTCTCATAAATCTTATGAAATATGTCACAACCAAACTGAAAGTCTGTTAAGTACTCAAAAGTAGAAAAATCACCTTCATTTACTTTCATTTTACTTAATTTACTTTGAAAAGAAACGATTTATGTATATACGAAAGTAATACATGTGCACATAAACGTATTATTATTAGTTGCTTCCTATACAAAGTAAATGATATTCTTTAACTTCGACTTTAACTGTGAGTTGCATCGAACGAGAGGTTTTATTAGTTCTATGTAAAATAATTGTTTGCTTTAAAATATCATTGTTTTCTAAACTCTCCTTCACATCATTGATTTTCATAAAAAAATGAAAACATTCAGTCTTTTCTACCCAACTGTTTTCCGTTAAGTTGCTGTCACTAGGAATTTTCAATGTCTTAGTATGCATCTTTGCTTGTTAAGTTGCTCTTTTGTGTTCATTGATCAAGAAATGCAGTAATCTTCAGTATGATTGATTATATGGTATTGCACTATTATGTTATGACGTACATGTTCTGTAATTTATTAAGTTGGATTTAAATCAACTACTGGAATGTCCCATCGAAAATTGTAATTGCCTGTGATATTATGATATAATCTTATAACAATTTCTACCGTTACGCAGTATTTTCTGCCTTGGGTCTCTCGCCATATTTTCCAGTCTCACTAGACACAAAGATAAACGTTATGGTTGGCATCATTTACCGCTGTGCATTAGATGCAGTGGTACGTCAATACTAAGCGATTATCTTTATTGTGTGTGTATGTGCGTGTGAGAGATAAGAACCACTGGTAGTTATCTAAATTACATTGGAAGTTATAGAGGAAGTATAATGCATGCCATTTCAGTTACATTCTTATTTCTGATAGTAGTATTAACAAAAGTAAAATGTAGGAAAATCACTACGCTAAAGTCCGAACATCTAAACCGATTTAGGTTTATTCTTTATTTAAACATATTTCATTTTTTCCCGTCCGATTTTGAGTTTAAAAAAGTAGGTACACGTATAGGACAGTATAGCAGCTTTGCTGATGTTATAATTTTCACGACTGGACAATGGCAATGACACATTTCGTTAATTTCACAAACGCTCATAAATGAAGATCGAGCACCAACAGGAAAGACCAAGTAACGCAATGATTGTAAAATCATAAAAAGTTCATTTCGTAATCACATTCTTATCTAGTGATTACATCACTCATTATCACACTTGATAGTGTTGTGGTAATGACTGAGGTGGCGCAAATGGTTTCGACGATGCCCTTTGGCTAGAAAGACTTAGGTTCGAATACCGTGTAAGACTCAAAGAACTATTATTAGGGATATTCAGTTGAAGTCGGATTTTCTGGTCTCATACGACGGTGAAAGGGTTTTCCTCCCGGAAACTAGAGTTTTTCATCTCGGAAAACAGGAAAACTGACAAGAAGAGCACACGCAACTGATAGCCATGCACCACTATGCAGATAAGATTACCCCCCCCAATTAGAGCACTAAGTTTTCAAGCAAGCCAAATTACCCTGGCGGTGACAGACATTGCGCCTAACACACAAAGGAAAATGGGGAATATCATGTCGGTGATAGTGAATGCTAACTAGTGGTGGTACTTTTGAAAAAAAGTACGTTTTGAAAAAACGTACGAATCTGCCAAACCATTAAACGCGTTTTTATTAAAATGCGTCCTGTGTTTTGACTTTGACTGTAGACGAGTTTTTTTTTTATTCTCTAATTTTGACACAACGATTAGTCCAATAGAAGCCATCAGTATCAAATGTTATTAATTTACACATCTAGTACGGATTTATTTGTATAAGTTCGAATCGTTTTGTCAATAAAAATGAAACGGATTGAAACTGAAATTTGACTCACATGGTTATCTTGTGTAACCTGAATTCTAAATTTTATTAAATTCCATTCAATCAGAACGATGCTAATGAAATATGATTTTGAATTTTGATAGATTTTCAAAATGTATGTAAAATCTTTTCAGACAGCGTCCAGAGGATGAACGGACGGACGAAACGACTTTTATAGCCGCTTACGCTTTTTGCGAAACGTATCTAGTAAAATAGGTATATTACTTTTCTTGTCCTATTAGAAATTAAACTAAAAGAATTTTGATTCTTGATTCTTTTTTAAATCACTAAATTCCATATAATGCTTAATAAAATTATACCAATTGTCTAGGCAAGATTTTATTAAAGAAGAGACAATGACCAGTGCTTTCTGAAACTACATATAAAAGGAATTGTTTCTCCTTCAGATAGATTCGCAGCTATGAGTAAAGTGGAGGTATAATTTTCTAATTTTTGGCAAAGTTAAAATCGAGCACAGAACTTACACCATTCAAACAGCAATATAAGTTTAAGAACACCAAATGGCAATAGTTGTCTACTGCTCTCGTCATCAGTAAGTCTACAGATCTAAAAAAAATCTTTGGGCTACTATCAATTTCCAAAATCTTAGGACTAAAGGTGATGATATCGCCTTTAGTCTTAATATTTTCAATTGTCAGATAAGTCATTATATAAATCCTTTAGTCTTATATGGTGATGATGATGAAGACAATACATGATATCAACTTGGTAATATCATCATCATCAGTAGTTACAACTGGCCTTTAAGAGCCGACGACTTTCTGAGTATTCCGGAATTTTGTAACCATAATTCAAAGAAAAAGTAGATAGCCTATTAGTAGACTTGTTTGTAAATTGCGTGTGTGTTCTCCTGACCATATGGCCATGCCTGATTGTGGAATGAAGAACCCGAGTTTCTAGGAGAGAGAGAGAAAGCACTGCCCCAACTGTATGAGACTGGCTACCTCACCTTCAGTTGAAAAACCCTCATAAAATGTTCGTGTCTCCGACCAGATTCGAAATGCAGCTGTTTCCATCC